>NC_139809.1:7416338-7536338 GCF_963457635.1 Microchirus variegatus | reverse complement strand
GGCAGGATTGCAAAACTCTGAACATTAGGAGGGTGATATGAGATCAGTGCAGACATCTTAGTCCCAACATATCAGTGATCGACAGTTTTGTCAACACATTATGAGAATTATTTATAATTTAAAATGCTGTCAAGTGCTTAATGGTAGTATTTTAGCTATCTGTAACTTAGCTTCTACAGCAGCGCTTCCCAAAGTGTGGGCTGCATCATCACAGACTGGGCTGTAAAGAAAAAAATAATGTTCCCATTCAAATACACTGAAAAGCATTTTTAACAATATTGTGATGAACATTCAATAGATGGAGGCAAATATTTAGGTTTCATTATTATTCATTTACCTCTTTAAAGGGAATCAAACCTCTTAAGTTGGGGAAGTTCTGCTCTGGAGGTTTTCATTGCCTAAAATCTAGATTTAATCTACACCTTAAAAATCAGTACTTTAACTCCGCGTTTCCCCACAAAATCAATACTCAATTTTCCAAGAAACATTTATTCGATCAAGAGACAGGATTGCATCTTTCCATAAACAAGTCAGTTAAATATTAACAAATTTACAGTCATGAGGAATGTAAAAAAAAAAAAAAAACACACAACAAAATGCTCGCCTTAAAAAACACCCAACCCTAGGACCCCCCACCCAAGAAAACAACCACAGAGGTGCTGGAACAACAGTCAAATCCTGCTTCCAGCTCCATTGTTCGTGCTCTTCCTTTCAGTGCTTCACAGTTCAATTTTGCCCGGATTTATCTGTGTAAAAAAAAACCATTATATTAGTACATTTAGAAGAAGTGAATATAACAGTACCCAAATTCTAAACATCCACAGCGTGCCACACATTAAATGTTCTTACCGTTTCTTCATCATCATCATCCTCATCTACATTTTCTTCTTTATCTTCAGAGTCATCCTCTGCTTGCTCCTCCTCAGGTTCCTCCTCTGGTTCCTCTTCAACCTCTTCTTCAATCTGTAGAACAGGCACATGTTCTTTAACAGAACCATCCTTTTTCAACTCTAGCCTTCTGAGCCAAGGGAATACTGTGGCTAACTTACAGTCTAAGTCAGTGGAATTGTGTCCAGTCAAAGATGAACACGGCTCCACCAAGTCACATTACAAGAATGAATCAAACTTGCCTTTTCTTCCAGGGGAACATCCATGCTGAGTCGAAGCATGCGCTCTATCCTGTCGGCAAAAGCCTTCGTGTCGGGCAGCTGGTAGCCTGAGCGCAGCGTGGCCGACTCAAACAGCACCACAGCCAGATCTGAAGCGGTCTGGTCCTCAGCATCACTCTGAGGGATGCAAGAAGGAAAATTACTCTCTGCTCTGATTTCAGTTTGAGAAAAATGAATGGGTTAGATGATTATGTTTACCATAAACATAATTTATGATGTGTTAAAATGATTGGAAAACTAAATCACAGATACGCAGTGGTGAGACTTACATTGACTCTGTTAAGCATCTGCTTGATGAGAGGATGTTTAGGGTTGATTTCTAATGTTTTCTTCTGACTCGCGTAGTAACTAAAAGAAGAGAGATGACGTGTTACATGCGCTCTCAGTCAGTCGGTCCACAAACAATTGCAAGAGCGCCGACGTCGTTTGGAAAGCAATCATCACTCACTTTGTTGAAATGTCTTTTCCTGTCTGGTAGGCCTGTGCCGTCATGATCCTCTCCATGTTTCCTGACCAGCCGTACTGACTGGCAACCAAAGCACAGGGTGACTCGGTGAGCCTCTGAGAGAGGACGGCCTTCTCAATCTGCAGGAAACACAGCATAACATGAAGAAATGGGCCTGAGTGAAAAGACATAATCAAGTATTTGGCTTGTGCTTATTAACATTAAAGAATAACCAACTCTCTACCATGTCCTTAAGGGGTTTGTCCTTCAGCCAAGTGGTAAGAGGTTCATAGTCCTTCTCCAGGGCCTCCCTCTTTTCCTTGGACTTCTCACTCTCGTCAAATTTGATGCCCTCCTTTGCCACGTTCTGGAAACGTTTTCCGTCAAACTCAGGCAGTGCCTGGATGCAGTACTCGTCCACAGGCTCCGTCAGGTAGACCACCTCATAGCCCTTTTTCAGCAGCCTCTCAACGAAGGGAGAAGACTCAGCCTACGGAGGGAAATACAGATCATTGGCATGATTCCTTCATGAGCTTTACTCTACGCGTATAACATATCTCTTTAAATCTTCATCTTTTCAAACCATCCACTCACCTCTTTCCTGCTTTTACCAGCCATGAAGTAGATCTTGTCCTGCTTCTCCTTCATCCGTTCCACATACTGCTCGAGACTGGTCACATCTTTCTCACTGTTGGAGGTCTGGAAGCGCAGCAGTTTGGCCAGACGTGTCCTGTTGGAGTGATCCTCGATGACACCCAGCTTGATGTTGGTTCCAAACTCCTTCCAGAACTTCTCGTTGTAGTGTTCCTCTGCTATCTTCTTGATCATGTCCAAAGTTTTGCGCACAAGCTTCTTACGGATGACCTGAACAGGGGAAAGATATGCAGTGATTTTTCTGGCATTTTGCTTTTAAAAAGGGCTGTATGAACCTCCACCATTGAGATGGAGTGTTTGTGTTCTCCGTGAAGATCACCTTGAGCAGTTTGTGCTGCTGCAGAGTCTCTCTGGAGACGTTCAGAGGAAGGTCATCAGAGTCCACCTGGAAAAAAAAAATTTGCATTAATCACATTGCTGATGTCATTACATCAGAGTCTGAACAGGCAAAATGAGCACATGACTCCATAGTAACTAGAATTACAGAACACTTACCACTCCCCTAACGAAATTCAGGTACTTGGGCATCATGTCGTTGAAGTCATCCGTGATGAAAACTCTTCTGACAAAGAGCTGTGACAGAAAGAGACATTTACTTAAAATCATGAACAAATGGATCTTTAGGATTAATGTTAAAGTCTCTGCTTTCGTCTTAATTAGTGATTAGTGTTTTTTGTATTTCTTTGAAATACTGGTGTTTATCTTACCAATATTGTAAATTACAATCTTACACACATTGTTTGCCCAAAACTGATGATGTGAAGCACAATGAGCTACACGTTTGTATGGAACCTGCTATATTGCTATATAGATAAAGTGGAGTCCAGCTGAAATGTCTAATCATTCAACAAGCACATCATTTTAATGGGATCATATTATGATCCCATTAAAATGAAAAATTCAAGCCTCATACCTTGATGTAGTCATTCTTCTTGGAGCCATACTCATCAAACAGGCCTCGGGGAGCAGATTTGGGCACAAAAAGGATGGACTTGAACGTAACCTCACCCTCAGCTGTGAAGTGGATGTGGGCCAGAGGGTTATCGCTGTCCTGTTGGAGAACATTACATTTGTCTATGAGTGTACGAGGAAAATATGTATGTGACAAAAAATGTACACTAAAGAGATACTGGGGTGGTACCTACCTTAGAGAACGTCTTGTAGAAAGCCGTGTATTCATCCTCCTCGACCTCCTTAGCTAGTCTCTGCCAGATGGGCTTGATATCATTCATCAGCTCCCAGTCCCACACGGTCTTCTCAACCTACAAACATTAAAACGTCCATAAATATGCATTTTCACATAATACGTTTTTTTTTACCTAGTGTTGTTTTTAAAATGTGTTTCCATCCCTATATTAACTTCTAACCTTCTTTGTTTTTGGTTTGTCTTTGTCCTCCTCCTCTTCTTCTACCTCAGCCTCATCTTCAGCCTCTTTCTCTGGTTCCTCTGCTGCCTCAGCATCGTCCTCGATTGGCTCCTCAACTGACTCAGTCTGGCAAGTTGGAAGGAAAAAAGAAGTTTCACAACAGATCTAAGCTTGAGATCATGTCTGAGTCGACATGTAGAAGGAAGTGTCTGAACTAATCACCTTGCTGGCCCAAACATAGATGGGGAAGTTGATGAACTGAGAGTATTTCGTGACAAGGTTCTTGATGGTCTCCAGCTCCAGATAGTCTGAGGCCTCCTCTTTCAGGACCAACCTGAGGAACAAGATGGAGTATTTAGACAACATTAAAGGATTTATTTGGGGTATATGGCTATCTTCAGAGTGCAGTCAAAGTTGCAAGTGATCAACAGCGCGCATGACCAGCGCAAAAAACATGTACATACGTGATGGTGGTTCCTCTGCCAAGGGTGTCCCCACGGGGATCCTCAGTGACGGCGAACTGGTTAGAGTCAGACTCCCAGATGTGTTGGGTGCCATTGTTGTGCTTTGATGTCACAATGACTTTATCAGCGACGAGGAAAGCAGAGTAGAAACCGACACCAAACTGGCCAATCAGCTCAGAGGTCGACTGGCCCTCCGACTGCATCTCTGACATCTTGTTGAGGAACTCGCTGGTGCCAGACTTGGCGATGGTGCCCAGGTTCTTCACCAGCTCCTCTTTGGTCATTCCAATACCAGTGTCAGTGATGTGGAGCATATTCTTCTCCTTATCAGACTGGTGATTGAATCAATTCAGGTAAGTTAAGTTACCAACAAAGCAAAACCACAATACGAAAGACAGCAACACACAGCACATTTCACAATTTGACACGTGCATACTTTTATTTTGATGGTCAGCTCTTCATTGGCGGCCATTGCATCTTCATTGGTCAAAGACAACAAGCGGATCTTATCCAGAGCATCTGACGCATTGGAAATCAGCTCCCTAAGGAAGATCTGTAACAGACGAGCAAAAATTACATTAATATCAATGTAACTCCTACTACAAACCATACAAATAAGGACATCACCTTGTAATATTGCTGATAATTCTTAGGAATAATGTTTAGTCCGACTCACCTCCTTGTTCTTGTAGAGGGAGTTGATAATAAGCTTCATCATACGGTTAACTTCAGCCTTAAAAGCATGTTTCTCGGATTTTTCCCGAAGTTCTTTGATCTGAGCGGCATTCAGTCCATCCAGCTGGATAGCCTCCTCCTCTCTGGGGACACAGATGTACAGACACAGGTGAGCTCATGAGCGATGCACAGGAAACTAATTATTAATCATGTAAATATTTGCTGTACACTAGGTATCTCAGTATCCAACTTAAGGTAAGACTCAAGATTCTTTCATGTGAATGTGAATTGCACAGCAGAGTGTACAAGGTTTCACCACCACAAACAATCTCAGGGTTGCTCTGAGCTTGTGTGTGCACAAGGATGGTCGTAGTGACCTGTGTTCTGTTACCTTCAGGGTTTTGATGCCCTTCTCAGATTGGCACACAGACCACAGTTCACTCAACAAGCATTAAGTGAAATGACATCCAAATGACCACCTACCTCTGAACCACCTCATCGTCTGTTTTGGAGCCGTCCCTGCTTTTACCAAGGTCGTCCTCTACCGTCCCATCGATGTCAACTTCATCTTCTGCCTTTACAGAAGCTGCCAGGAGACAAAATTTAATGATAGTCATGAGAACTTTAAAAAATAACTTATTCAGTAATTGTAATGTTCTGAGGGTTTGGACATGTTTTTATTTTATTTGTTGCTGTTTTAAAGGTGGTTTAATATGAGCATAACTACTCCATATATTCTGTAAAAGGAATATCTAACCATAAAAAGGGGGAAAATGTATATATTGCAGTGTATTTCTCCAAAAGAATATCAATATATTACGCAAACAGTGATCTATTACATCATTACCGGAACTGAAATATCTCTCTTTAATTCGTGTACGTCTATAAAATACATTTAAAACTACAATTAACTGCTTAATTATACGAGATAAATAACGATGTCAACCCATGTGATACTTGTTTTCGCAACAGAAAACCATGCAACATTACACTAGAGACCGTTTTTAATAGGGACGAGCCTCAGACAGCATTAATACACCTGGCGTTTCTGAGAGAAACGTCTAGAAAGTCAGCAACGAATGACTGTTACTGGTCTTTTGGTTTGTTAAATGTGATGTAGCGAGACAAACCACGCGGCCCGTTATTGACAAATGCAAACATTTACACCACAAACACTACAAAATATTCAAGGCTGCCGCTACGAACGAGCAGAGAAGTGGACGCATGCAAGTTCATGTGTTAGCTTGCCGGCTATTGCGTTTAGCTACAACGCTGCGTGGACGATATGATAAAAGTGAGGCGATATTAAACGTTTCCGCTACTCACCAAAGGCACAGAGTGCAAACAGGACACATATAAGCCACAGCCGTTTCATTGTGGAGACGACTATCGACGCCGAATCTTCAGTCTGCTGAGACAAAAGCCGGGGATTGACTGAAAGGCAAACTACCTTTAACACAGACTGACAACCTGCCTCCGTCTGCCACCAAAAGAGCCCACTCTGTTCAACCCCGTGACAGACAGCCAATGGCTGCGCACCACGCACAACCTTCAACCAATCGAAACGACGCACACGGCACGCGTTGTCCAATCACATTCGTCAACATAAGTCGATGCCCGAAAATCGTGGCTCGACTCTATTGGCCAAGAATGAATGATCAACACATCACTTCCGAAAATTTCCCCGTGAATAATCTCCAGCACGTTAGTTAAACTTCGATTTTTTTTTTAGTGTCAGATAACAGCTGTGGTCAGTGCATGTGGATGATGCCATACAGTTTGACTTAGATAAAAGTGGGATACTCAGTACATGTCGCTTTGACTTTAATCTTTGTGCTTCAAAGCCTAACTGAATAAAAGGAAGACAGCTTTATTACAAAAAAAGAACAGCATAAATGCATAGAATAAAGAAAAGTGGCTTTGTGACAAAAAGAAGAGGAAGAGTGCTGATGCATATGGGCCTCAGTCACGTAAGTGTCCTCAAAGGTCCTGGGTTTAGTGCATATTTTGTCCAACATAAACACCACTGAAGTGCAATAACAATGGTGATCATAGCTTGTAAAGTAAAGAGGTCACATGTCAAGTTTGATCACTGTCTTAGTTCATTTGGAGCTGAAAATAGTATATTTATTTGGATATATTTTTCAAGCTCTTTCCCTATTTTGTTAAAAATCTGACACCCTTTTGTCCATTAAAGGACCTTCATCATTAATTTGCACAATAATTGATAGTTTTTTCTGTGAAATTAGGTGTAATGTATCTCCATCATTGTTCACTTAAATGATCATTTGTTTTTCTTCATCCACAAAGGTCCATACTTGATCGTAATACTAAAAGGGTAGCATTTCCAAATTATGCACAGTGATTTGTGTGAGTGAGGGCATTTAAGTCAGGGGTAGGGTACAGGTTAAGATTAGGCACTTACCTTACCTTAACCATCACATTAGTTGTGATGGTTAAGGTAAGGGTAAGGGGTCAGGGAATGCATTATGTCTACAAGTCTGTCTCATAGACTCCTCTATGAATAAAGCACAAACGTGTGTGTGTTGGCCTTAACAATTTCTGATCTGTCAGTCACCTGAACATTTCATCTATGGAGTCCTGATTGATTTCTGGGGGTAAACAACATTACTATCATGTACACCACAGCAAATATTTATTTTTAATGGATCTTTTTCGAAATGTATATATGTATATACATATATACACTATAAAGCCTACATCTAATGTTTGTATTTGGTGAAAGTGAGTGTAAAGGGGGCCACTGTGTGTCTGTAGTTTTCAGGCAGGGTTGCCAGGTCTGTGTGACAAAACCAAAATTACAGACAAATTGCCACAAAAATGACCCACAAAAACCAGCCCAAAACAAATAGCCCAGTGACAACCAAACTCAATTTATTATTGTCATGCTACCTTTAATATCCGGTAGTCTTTGTATCATTGCCAAATGTTATTATAATAATATCTACAAATACTACACAAAGAGCATAAATGTTTGGTGTGCCAACATTAAAAGTACCCTGAACCATCTGATCACAGTTTAGAGACTTATTTTACCTCTATTATTATTATTATTACTCACATGTACTGTACATACAGATAAACCTAAACTTTAAATGAGTTATGAATTAAAATAAGGCGATTGGCAGTTTTGATTGGCAGATTGGCCAACAATTCAAGCATAAAAATGTTCGGCTCATTCAGGACAACTTTATTGTTAGATGTTTCAGATTTTTAACATTAAACTTTCTCTGCAATTCTTCTCCAATGGGTAATTCATGCAAAGGACATATTAAAGGCAAACTTCAAACAGTGAAGAGACTGAGTACACAAGGTAGTTGGGTGGGGAACTCTGCAATGCATTGATGAACTTTGCACTGCCATAAAGAACTCTGGATTGCATTTAAGAGCTTGGATTTGTGATGAAGAAGGATGAGAGGATGATACTGAGGAGATGAGAGGATGAGAAGAACTGTGATAAAGACATTTAAAATGTGACTGCATTGACATTGAATGTTAAACATCATGATTCCAATTCACACAGTGGTTATGAACAATCATGATTAAATAAAATTAGTATTTAATGTATGTTGTCCACCCACTGCTCCTCCCACAGTTTTAATAGTGATTGTATTTAGTTTGTATGAATCTATAAACAAACCAAAGAAAAAAATAATTTGTTACATAACTACATAACTTCCATGACAGCAGTGTACAGACACAGAGTACAGTATTAAAGGGGAAATAAGTAGTTTATAGTGCCATCTAGAGGAGAGGCTGAAATTTACAACAAAGACCTGCTGCTCTGCTCACCCCCTCCCTTCCCTGAGCGCTACGGTATCCGCAGCTGGTCAAATGTCGTCCTCGTTGTCTTTCCCCGTGTCAGCAGATGAGGTTCGTGAGGCGAGGGAGAGGGCGAGCTACCGCGGCCGTAGCAGACGAAGCAGAGAGAGAGGAGGCGGGACTTCCGCTACAAGTAAAGAGACGCTTGTTTTGTTCTCTCGCATTTGTCCTTACAGGCTCCGGTAGAAACATGGCGTCTCGCTGCTAACAGTGGCTATGCAACTGCGGTCCGCGGTCATGTTATTTAACATGACTTTTTGAAACGCTACGAAAATGAAACAAAAACTATTATACAGCGACTAGACAATGCAGGAGCACATAATACGTATAAAAAAGTGGATTTTGGGTTATATAAACCCATAAATACTACATATTGTACCTTTAAGTGGTGTTCCCACTATTCAGAAGTGAAAGTCTAAAGTACCCCAAATCCGCGGGAAACTGCGGACCTGGCAACCCCGATTCACAGGAAACCACTGAGTCGTCAGCAGCATGTGTCCGCTGATTGGCTGGGACCTTTCCCAAACGCGGATGTGACGCACACGCAGCTGAAACCTCCACCAGCGACACTTGGGGTGACTTGCTGAGGAATCTATCAACTACATGCTCACGTCCGGGATTTCATTCACGATTAAACTACGGGCTGCCACCCACGCAGCAGAACCATGGCGCCCCCGTCACTGCACCTGTCGTCTCTCCTGAGACTCAGAGAGTGTGTGCAGAGGACCAGCGTCCTCTCTGGTGTCTTCACACACGGTTTACACCACCGACCGACACGGGATTTCTCCACGGTCCACGTTCAGCGCGGAGGTGGTCAACTTCTGTCACAACAAGTCAGAGGCAAAAATAACGCCACACCTGTCCACAGCAGCAGCAGCAGAAGCTCGTCAAACGGTCAGGACGTGACAGAGAGGCTGTGGTCTGTTTACAATGAAGCTAAAAGACAGACAGAAGGTACGAACACAACAACAACAACAACACCAGAGTCACCATTCATTCATAAACACCGCGGTAAACAAATCTGTTCTCGCTGTGTTATAGTCCATCTCCTAGTTATGTTTCCTGCAGAGCAACATAACAACTTACAAGTCTACAAATATTAGCATCATTTCTAACAACAAATACAGGCCGCCATTTTTAGCACACATACAGTAAGGCAACTGATATGAATTATAGTATAGTATATCACATTTTTATTTGTTTATTTATTGGTAGTAGCCTAGGGGTTGGAATCACAGAGTGTACCCTGTAGCCTAGCGGCTTGAAGGTACCTCACAATATCACGATACAATACGATAGGAGATACTTGGTCCACGACACCAATAATATCGCGATACAATGCAAGATACATGGTCCACGATACAATACATGGGCCACAATACCAATACTATCACGATACAATACATGGTCCACAATACCAATAATATCTCGATATAATACATGGTCCACGATACCAATAATATCATGATGATACAATACGAGATACATGGTCCACGATACCAATAATATCACGATACAATACATAGTCCACGATACCAATAATATCACGATACAACAATTATGTGATAGTCAGTATACTGCAAGACAATCATATATCGATGCGTCATGATATCTGTCTAAAGAAAAAAAAAGGTAAATGAAAAGTTACACGTGCAGGATTTCGGTGCAGAATTGAACATGGGACATATCTTAACGTAGCTTCCTCCGCCATAATCCCACTGTCCCTCCTGAAGCTAGGTAACTAAGCCAGAGTTTCCCTCATTGATTTGAGCAGCGACACCATGAGGAGACATGAAGTAGTGATGCCCGGCGAGTGAAAATGTATTAATTCTTATTTAAAAAAGCGATTGCACAAGGAAGGGCGACGATATATCACCAAATTGATAGTTTGACCCACCCCAATAAAATATTATATACATTTAGTAATTGATGAATTGGTGATAATTGGCACATTAACTCACTGGCTGCCAGCCATTTTCAGCGCAGAACTGCCAAGCGTTTTACAGCATTAATCAAAAGAAGGAGTATAATCCCTTCTTTCTACAGACGTCATTGGCAGTCAACAGCTGTATTTGAATTGACATCTATAGATGACGTCATTGGCAGCCAATGCCAGTTACTAAAAGATGGCAAATATCATGCCCGATTCATTGACCCAAGTGATAAATACTAACTGAAACAGCATTTTGGTGACAGAAATAACACACCAGAACTTTAATTTTGAACATAATTTGTTCTCAGAAACTCAAAAAATGCTGTTAAATCTTGAAATTTAGTCAAATTTGGTGGTGTTCCAATATTTTGGAATATGCTGGGCAATTGCTTAAATTGGCAATGTAAAAAGTGTGTTGAAGAGAGTCTCATCTTGTGGTAGATTAAAGTTACTGGTAACATGTAAGTGCTAATTCAATCGTTATTAATAAAAGCACATGTGAACCTCCCGTATTTGTCTGTTCTGTACACTGGATATATTTCAACACTGTGTCCACAAAGTGTCCACCGCCATCAACAAACACGGTTATCAGATATACTTGTGTTTTATGACATTTCATAGCAACGTATGATAACCCCCGAATGGTAATGAAATAACCCCCAAGCTTTTCTCTGTTCTCACATTTGAACCCAGACATATCCACCAACTCCGTCGACCCCAACACCATTTTTACCAACAACGAGATGAGCCTGCAAGACATCGAGATCTACGGCTTTGACTACGACTACACCATCGCCTTCTACTCCCGCCACCTTCACACCCTGATCTTCAACATAGCCCGGGACATTCTCATCTCTAACCACAGGGTGAGTGACACTCGCACTCCAAGATACAGACGGTATCCTTCAGACAGTTCGTTTCTAACGTATTTTCTTCGTTAGTATCCCGAGAGTTTGCGAAAGTACGAGTACATTCCAGATTTTGCTGTCAGAGGACTTCACTATGACGTGCAGAAGGTGAGATTGTTGTTCAAAAATATTACATAGCTCATTGTGAGGGTAATTTTTATGATAAAATTAATAATTGATCTGCACAACAGGCACTGCTGATGAAGATAGATGCTTTCCACTACATCCAGCTGGGAACTGTTTACAGGTGTGTGGTGCACCACAGGAAGTTGGTAAAACATAATATTTTTCACCACAGCGTGTGCGTCTAGAGCGGGGTTTCATGCCAGGCAACATATACACTACTCACAAAAAGTTAGGGATATTCAACAAGAATATTCCTATGAAAAGTTCATGCTATAGTGATATTCTACCATGAAAGCAGGGCATTTAAGGTGAACGATGCAATGGTAATTTCTTTTTTTTAAGAAAACATCTCAATGTCTCAATAACTTTATCAAGTGTTGTCTTGGTCTCATGATGTCAACATTTGAGCATCATGAGATTGTGATTTTAGTACTGAAACATTGAACAATTGGACATGTGCATTCAAATGTTTAGAGAAGGTTAACGTAAGTTCACCTGTAAAGGTTATAGTGCATTTTAGGTGCATTCTGAAATTGAATCCAAAATCCAACTTTTTTGTGAGTAGTGTATATAAAATGTTAAAGTTCCACACGTGTATAAACGTATGGGTTGTACGTACGCTTTCGACCAATAAACACTGCTTAATGTTGCATGCTTGACCTTGAAAACAAACATTCCACACTTAAGAGAAGAGAGAGAGTTTGTTTGTTTTAATGTGGCTTATCATCACCGTACAAACAAAAAAGCACAATGTATTGTGTAAGTGTTGGTAATATTTCATGTTTCCTCTACAGGGGTCTTCATCCAGTTCCAGACGAGGAAGTAATTGCCATGTATGAAGGCTGTCACGTTCCTCTGGAGAACATGAGCGACTTCTACGGCAAGGTGATCTGCACTGCGCCACCACACCTGTGCGTGTTATAACATACAGTAGACGTAAGACAGAATAACACAACAATCTATACATTTTGTTATCCAGAGTTCCCATGGCCACACCATGAAACAGTTCATGGACATTTTCTCCCTGCCCGAGATGACCCTCCTGTCCTGCGTCAACGACTTCTTCATGAAACACAACATCGACTACGAGCCGGTCCATCTCTACAAAGACGTAAAGGTGAAGTCTCTTGTTATTGCTCTTCGTCTGTTCATTAGTGTTTGGAGAAACTGGAGAACAGAGGACTAATAACGCTCCTTTAGCATTGTTCCAGTCGCATATACGTGACAATATTAATGTGTTTGCGTGTTTGCTGTGTCCCTCAACACCCCGGCCGTTAAATGCTGTCTTAAATTTAGCTCAGTGTCTAATTTTAGTCGAGCCTGCCCTCCATCTGTGTTTGTTCTCCGGAGGCTCTTGTACTTCGAGGGGCAAGAAATCAGTGCTTTGTTCGCTGTTTTAGGGGAGCTGTCCTGCTTGTCCTCTCTATTCTGTGCAATAATAACAGTTTTGACAGATTGCTTCCATTAGAGGCCCCATGCACACTCCCTCTGCTTTACTGGCTCTTCTCGTACCTTTTCAAACACACCCCTTTTCGACAAGTGCGATTAATCTTCTGGGACCACAGGATTGCCTCATCACAAGGTCACTGGTTTGGATTCTGGTTCTTCTTCCCACAGACCAAAAACATGCAGATTGGGGATTGGGTCAATTTGCGCCCTGCCTATGTCAATTCTACCCAAGACCCATTATATGGAGAATAATGTGGTTGAAAATGCATGGATTTATCTGTAGTGTAAATTAACCCTTTCAGTTTTTGGGTGTTTTTTTTTTTTTTTTTTACCCTTTACCACCTAAGCCTCAAAAAGTCCGTCTGGACGCTTTTTGCTTATTTTAAACATAAAACGAGTGTGTTTGCCCATTATTTACAGAATAACTTTCAAAATCTGGCAGTAATTTACAATTTACTGCATGTTAAAATAGCGTATTAACAATTTAAAATGAGTTTTATTGAGAAAAAAAACACTGTAGTTGTACATGAACACCAGATTTTGCATGTTATATTTGAAATTTGAACAGTATAAAAGATTTAAAATGATATTTGTAACTCTCCGGCTTTCTGCAACAGCGCAAGTGAAATTACCGTAATAACCACACTTCTCAGCATTCAGAAACCATTGCAATTTTTCTGTTAGCACAAATCGTTGCGTAATTCCGCTAATGCAAAGTGCGCTTGCACAAATGTGTCATCTGCGATACACTTGGGGTTAAAGGGTACTTTTAGAGTTCCCTCCAATCATATTTTGTAGATGATAAACTTGCCCTTAAATGTCAGCCATGATTCAAAATCGCAAAGTGTTGAAGTGAAATGTAGCGACGAGTTTCTGTGTCCCGGCAAAGTGACTCTCTAAACTCTGCTTTTTCCTCGTGTTTTAATTTGTATTCAGAGATGCACTTTATGTCTTTATGCTTTCAACTCCAGCAAAGTCCTGCTGCGAGAGACGAATGTTAACACTGTGTCACTGAAGTTAAGATTTCCTGGCTGGAGGCTGTTTTCTTTTCCCTTTTTCCACAGGAAGCTATTCGAGATGTGCACGTCAAGGGCATTATGTACCGAGCTGTGGATGCAGACATCGGTAATGCTCTTTAATTTATGTTATATTATTTTAACGATTTGTTTTTAAAAAGTGCGTCTGAATTTGATTGCCAAAACAAAATGTCAATATTATCACTCCCTTCCCTCATCCTTATTTTTTCCGTCTCATTGTTTTCCAATTTTCCAGACAAATACATTTGCTATGGTGAGCAAAGCCACGCTGTGCTGAGGAAGCTGTCAGAGAGTGGGAAAAAGATGTTTCTCATTACCAATAGCCCTTTTGATTTTGTGTAAGTATGAGTAAACGGAGCACAGGTAGTTGGTGTTTTTAATTATTTAATTAAAAAGAAAGGCCTTATATTTGTGCACAAATGCCCTAACTCGTATGGCTGGACATAAAAACACACACAGCAAAAGGCTTTCTGTTCTTATACATAATTTATGGGAGGCTCGATTGAAAACTATGCAAAATCCACTTCTAAACTCCATTATTAGCATTTAATTCAGTCATAATACTATATATAGTAATGGACGGACACATTATTGCTGGTCTTTGCGTCACCGCCACCCTGTGCTGATTCAGGCCCATTGTTTATGATTATTCCCTCGTGAAGAGCTTTAAGACGTCGCTGATGAGTCACTGTCTCGGAATCTTTCTTTAGGGACCGGGGCATGACCTTCATTGTGGGGAAGGACTGGAGGGACCTGTTTGATGTTGTTATTGTTCAAGCTGACAAACCGAGTTTCTTCAACGTCAAGGGAAAGTAAGTGTGTGCGTGTGTGTGTGTGTGTGTGCATACTTCTTACAGTATTACCACTAGGGGTCTCACTGGATCACACAGTGAGCAGCAGGCATCAGTAGACCTTGAAAGCTCTTTGTGAGCAGCATTTGCAAAGAAAACGAATGTGGGTTTTGGAGCTGTTCATTTTCACGTTGGCATGACTTGGCCTTTTGTGTGTTTTGTGTTTTCTTTTTCTTTTTTGTTCCCTAGACCTTTCCGACGAGTGACAGATAACGGTGCGTTGCTATGGGATCGGATCCACAGGTTGGAAAAAGGGCAGATCTACAAACAGGTGTTGTGCCAGGAAATTACCATATCGTTGTAGTTACAAATTGCCCCCGAATAAATCCTGACAATGAAAAGTACTGTGTGTTGTTTTCTAATGCGTTTTCTTTTTGGTCTCTGTAGGGAAACCTTTATGAATTCCTGAGACTCACTGGTTGGAGAGGATCAAAAGTGCTTTACTTTGGTGATCACATCTACAGTGACTTGGCGGTAAGCAGAAACAAGATATACGTGTTTGTCCAACAAAGGTATAATTATGATGAAAAAAACCACGCCTCCTTTCACGGGTCACCTCAGTGCGTTTTTCCTGCACTGACCTAGATTTTACACTAAGAACAAAATATCTTAAACCACAGAAACCGTAACTATTTAGCACTTAGTTAATGAGTGCCATTATCATATTTACAGTAGTGAGCGATGCCAAACACAGTTCACCTTTTCTTTATACTGGTAACCTCGAGACCTTATCTGAATAAAAAGAGACGTATTTAATTGCATCACATTTCATTTTAACAACGCGGATATTTGAATGTACATCTGATTAGCTGTGAATAGTGATAATGAAAGACAGATTTACATCCCTGGCATAATGCCATGCCTGTTGGCAGGCGGCCAGGTGTCAAACATATCATCGAGCTAACGTTCAGCCTCGCCGGCTGTAAGAGCGGATCAATACTCTATGTCTACAGAGAGGGGAGGCATCGCTGCAGTGCAGGAGGAGGGAGAAGTGAAGCCATATCCAAAAGCATGGCCCGGATTTCTCTAAATCATTTTAATTTGTTTTTATTTTTTTAATCTCGTGTTTATCTGATGAAACGGATGTATTATGGTTTTAATGATGCGGGAGCCTTTTGAATGGCCCATCTAACAGGCCACTGTGGATTTAAGCACATAATTGCAGCCAGGGGGATTAAAGCTTGAAATCTATTTTGTTTCCTCTCATGTGTGGAACGAAATTGACCATACGTTAAGCGGTGAGCTGGATGTTACTACAGCTTAATATATATATATATATATATAGTAGTTTTTTTGACTGTGTGTGCTGCATGCAGCTTCACCCCGAAAATTTTAATTGGCCCCTCGTGTTTGTTCTTGCTTAATTACAGAGACATGGCTCGCTTCTCTAGGCGATCAAGTCATTTCTTCATTAAGGAATCCTGTTATATACTGTTTTTTGTTTTCATTTTGGTTTCAAGTCTGGTGTTTTGGTTGTTTTTTTCTGTGCAGGATCTCACACTGAAACATGGCTGGAGAACAGGTGCCATCATTCCTGAGCTGAGGAAAGAGATCAAGATCATGAACACGGAGCAATATGTGCATATGATGTCCTGGCTACAGACACTGACTGGACTTATTGAGCAGATGCAGGTCAAGAAGCTTCAAAAAACTTTTATGTCTGTCTTCCACATGTTTTTTTTTCCTTAGGGCTGAACAATTAATCGATCTCGGTCTTGATCTATACAAATCTTATTCTTCTTCTACTGAAGAGAACATCTTTGTTTCTCACAGAGCTGCACAAATATCACACATCCATCCTTTAAAATCTGTTTTTTGAATGAAAACGAGAATAATGATGTAAAAATGACCATTCGCTCTGATATTTTGCGAATCATATCATAATCGCAATTGGATATTTATTCAAAATAGTTCAGCCCTACTGCCTTTTTTAACGTCACTGCTCTGATCCTTAACAGGTACACAGGGATCCGGAATCTCGAGCTGTCGTTGAGGAGTGGATCAGAGAAAGAGACTCCATGAGGTAATGGAGATGAGTCGTTCGGCCTTCACGAGCAGATGTGATAATCTACTAATCTCCCCGTAGAAGCGATGTAACCATATGCTCGCGGTGTGTTTTTAATTGCAGGCCGCAGACGAAGGACATCTTCAACGCTCAGTTTGGGAGCCTCTTCCGGACGTACCACAACCCCACGTACTTCTCGCGCAGGCTGTCCCGCTTCGCCGACATGTACATGGCCTCCATCAGCTGCCTGCTCAACTATGACTTCCAGCACATCTTTTTCCCCCGTCGCACTCCCCTGCAGCACGAGTCCCCCTTCTGGCCTGAGCACAGTTCTGCTGACCTGAGTGCGTCTGCACAGCATCGCAGGACCACGGTCGAGTCTGATTAGAGAGAGCAAAAGTGTTGTTCTAAAACACTTGAGACGAGGATCTCAAACGATCCCTCTCTCCAAAGTTGTGTTTTTGAAACATTGAGATATGCCATTTTAGAACATGCATGACACAGTTTAAGTGATGGGTTGGTGTTATTTTTTTTAGTCAAATCCAGTAGATTTTGTACTTTTAAGCTGAATGACACGTAACAAAACAAGCGTTTCATATATATATATATATATATATATATATATATATATACGACTATGTAGATTTGGAACGTGTAATGCACTGATTTTGTGTGGTTTACAGGTTTACATGCGTGTCACTGTGTAGATGAGTGATGCACGAGTATACAACGATGATGCATTTACCCTGTTAAAACTATAGGGGGCAATCCTACATCAAGTCTATCACGGCGAATCTCTGAATTATGCACCCTCTTGCAGCAAAACTTCATTTTTGCCTCTCTTTTTTTTTTCTCTCTATCGCTTTCATCTGTAAAAATCTAAGAGAAAAACTGGCACTTGATATTTACATGTCAAACTCTGCTGCCTTAATATCTTGATGACGTTACTGCAATGTACTGTATGGTTGTGTAATTCTATATTTTGAATAGCCTAATGATATTTAAGGCAAGCTTTACATTACATTACACTTTTAACTGCTTACTGAGATGCACTTTGCACACTGATTTTCAGAGATCTTTCTTTTCCCTTTTCTTTTTTTTCTTTTTTTATCATCTTCACACCACACAGCCTGTAAGTCTCATTAGCTAAAATGGTAATGTTTGTCAGGAGAAAAATAGAGCGTTATTGCTATATTTAGCACGTGTGTTGCTATTTGATCTGTGGAGGCAGCGCTGAGCTTCGTGGCTTTGTCACCTTCTTTTGCAGAAAATGTGTGAAGCGCTCTCACTCACGCAGGGACGTAGGCTCGTCTATTTCAAGATGGGAACCTAAAAAAAGGGACTGTTTTAATACCAGTGGTATTGTGTTTTATGTGATTTATTCGCCTCTCTTTTGTGGTCTTGGTTAACTCTATTTTTATTTCCCGTATTTATTAAATTGGAAACGATTTCATGATTCTAGCCCCAGTGCTTCTGTCATCGCTGCAAAACAGTTCGATGTGATTGGATAATTGCTCTGTAATTAGATAACATTTGCAGGTCCTGTAATTATCTGTGTATACTTTGCTGTTTGCTGCATAAACAGAAGAAAGAAATGTTTCATACATTTGACGGTTGATGCTGAGGACAATTTGATCCCATGTTAATAAGTCTTGCCACTTTCCAATTACTATTATGGCAACAGGTTTGTTGAGGTTAATCCTCCAAATCTTGTTAGGGACCAATTTCCCATATTGCATTATGGGGGCTCTGTGTCAGACAGCTGCACATTGGCCTGATCTTGAAAATAAGAAAAGCTGATCTCCAAAATGATAAGATCGATGTCCTGAGCAGAGTGCCTGTGGGTTCACTGTTTGTGCTCACAGTTGCTTCATTTGGGCGCCATGCACAGCAACAGCACGCCGTGGAGCTCCAGCCCCCACCCTTCATCCATCCATGCTGAGATGGTGACTGTGGTGCCCACCATCTTCCCACGGGTGGGCTACAGTATTATTTCTTTCCTCATGTTCATCAACACGTTGCTGTCGGTGTTTAACAACGGCCTCGCCATCGCGGTGATGCTGAAGAACCCGTCTCTGCTCCATCCCATGAACGTTTTCATCCTCAGCCTGGCGGTGTCTGACCTCATGATCGGCCTGTGTGGCTCTTTGGTGGTCACCATCACTAACTACCAGGGCTCGTTCTTCATTGGCCACGCCGCCTGTGTGTTTCAGGGATTTGCTGTCAATTATTTTGGTAAGTGAAGGTGTGAGACATTCATATTAATGTGTCTACAAGGAAGAAATAATGAAATGCTGCTTCAGTTTATGCCTTAATGAATACTGCCTTTACAAGATTATTTATGATCTGCGCCTATGTTTGCTGCTTTTTGAAATGGAAGACTTTCTGTTCCGATCAGGTCATTCATGTTTTCTTAATTTGAAATCTATTCTTGTCGACTTCTCATGAGATGTCTGCTCACTTGCTGATGTTGGAGTTGCATTAGACGATCACTGAGCAATTTGCATGTCTTATCAAGCATTAAATGTGCAGTTAATGTGGCTTAGAAAAGGCATAATAATAATAATAACGCTGTTGATTTGTTTTACCGTCTCAGGTTTGGTGTCTCTCTGCACTCTGACCATGCTTGCCTACGAGCGGTACAACGTGGTGTGCAACGCAAAAGCTGGTTTGAAGCTGAGCATGCGGCGAAGCATCACTGGGCTACTGTTTGTCTGGGTCTTCTGTTTGTTTTGGGCCGTGACTCCATTATTAGGCTGGAGCTCCTATGGACTCGAGGGAGTCCAGACCTCGTGCTCTCTGGCCTGGGAAGAAAGATCCTGGAGTAACTACAGCTATCTCATTCTGTACACACTCCTCTGCTTCATTTTCCCCGTTGCAGTCATCATCTACTGCTACTCCAAAGTGCTCCAATCCCTGAAAAAGGTGGGTTTTGGTGCGGCATCTGCATATTCATCACACTTGTATGCCATTAAAAAAAGATTAAATGCTCAGATTTTAATGCTTGCCTGTTTGCAATCTACTACCTACAGCCTGGAACAAGTTATTGGTTTTTAATGGGGGTCACATTTGTTTTCCCACTCATAGATCAACAGGAGTGTGGAGCTTCAGGGTGGGCGTTCCAGCAAAGAGGAAAACGATCATGCCATCCGTATGGTCCTGGCCATGATTATAGCTTTTTTTGTTTGCTGGCTGCCTTACACGGTATTGTCAGTGGTGGTAGTGGTGGACCCGGAGCTCTACATCCCTCCCCTGGTTGCAACCATGCCTATGTACTTTGCCAAGACCAGCCCGGTCTATAACCCCATCATCTACTTCCTTTCCAACAAACAGGTGAGCAGCTCAAGTTTGTGGAATCGACATGCAAATAAGAAGCACAAGAAATGCACATTTGAATGTCTTAGTGTATGAGACGAATGCTCATCTATCTCCTGACATTGAACGCGTGTATGTGTGCGTTCTGTATGTCCAACAGTTCCGTGATTGCACCTTGGAGGTGCTGTCGTGTGGACGCTACATTCCCCATGGACCCACGAGAGTCAGCATCAACATGGCTCCCTTGAACAGGAGGAGCCGACTAACTTCCTTGAACAGGAATGTTAGCAAGCAGTGCAGGGTTTTGCCTCTGTGACTGCGATACATAGATAGATAGATCGAGATTTCAGGTTGTTGTTTTTTTATGTGATTTGTTTAGATCAATGTTAAACTGTTGACTGCCTTTTTTCATATTGCAGGTTTTTATGCACGTAGAAGAAAATTGGCCGAAAAGAAAACAACGACTGAAAATAATGATTTTATTTGGTTTTTCTAACATTTTTATCCATTTTTTTCCCCCCACACGGCTGGACAAGTCAAATACAATCACACCCCTGATGTTTTGTTCATAAATAAAATGAGCTGGTGCTGTTTTTGTGTTTTTGGTGAATATATGAAAACATTCCTTGCTTTCACAAGTGGTTAATGTTTTTAGGGATTTGAGTGATGCAATATCGAGTCAGTAGAAGATTCCACTGTTTTCTATATTACATTTTGACTGTTTTCTGGGAACAAGTGCCCAGGCTGCATGTATAATATGCTGCAAGCACTTCTTTCTCTGTAATATGATTTAGCCAAGAAATAAAAAAACAAGTCAACAGAGTCGCCACTTTCCACACTTCTGCACCAGACAAAATATAACACTGCTGCAGCGTTTCTGTGCTGTGGGTGTAATTATCTCCATTTAGTACCTGTGTGAATACAGGATTCACTCATTACAATTATTTTCTCAGTTGCAGGGAAACAAGAAAGGCAATAAGGGAAGCGCTTAATCCATTTAGCAAACATACAAAATACAACACAAAAATAGTCTGCTCCATGGTCTGGTGTTTTGTGTTCGTATGATTTATGATTTATGGAGATTGAACGGTGCAGAGAAACTTGACATGATGACATGTCTCACATGACACACGCTTCGCCTACACTGAACCTCTGCAGCAAAGACTGATGTGCAGTGAATAAAGATGAAGTGGAAGGACAATGTTAAACTGGTGAGTTAATGATTCTTGTTTTTAATAAAAAGAAAAAAAAAATTGGTCATTTGCTTTATTGCTCAACATATTCTGTGATATTTTGTCTTTCTTTTATGGTTATACATACATCAGACCTTAATTAAATCCAGTAACTTCACGGAGAATGTGACTCTATTCTTCTTTTATAATATAAAAATGAACATTATCATGATTATCACTCACCATTACCATAATGGTAATTATTATAAGTCAAGGTTTTTTTTTTATTATTATTATTATTATTTCATGTCTCTCTCCCTCTCTTGCTTGTTCACCAGAGAAACACACATCAGAGCCTAATTGGTGAAGTAGTTTTTCTCACCTAAACTCAAACATGGATCCTCTTCAGAGTCACGAAAAAGGCTCTTTTTTAACTTGCGTCACCATAGTAACTCTGAACATAACCTCGTCCTGACCAGGTTATATTCAGAGTATGTCATTAAAATGCCCCAAAACAACACAGCAACAGTGATTTTACAGTTTTTCTTCTGGGAAATATCCTCAATGAGAGATTTAGATTCTCGATGATGACACTGAGGGACACTCTAAATTGACCGTAGGTGTGAGTGTGAGAGTGGATGGTTGTTTATCTATGTATGTGTCCCTGTGATGGACTGGCGACCTGTCCAGGGTGTACCCCGCCAATCGCCCTATGTCAACCCCCCCCCACTCCCACAACTCTCATGTGAAGGATAAAGTGGTGGAAAATGGATGGATGATGGCACTGAACAAAGTCTAGCAAGAAAGCGGACGGCTTTACTCAACAATATCCTTTTTTCCCCTCTGTTTGTGAAATTAATGTGGCGTCTAAGGTGAACCGACGCCGACATTCATGCTGAACGCATCATATCGTCCAACACTGAGAGTCTGATGAATGAACAGAAGTGTAAAACACTGAGAATGATGACTTTTATGGTCTTGTTTTTCTGCGACTCATCATTCCGTGCAGCTGCTTTTTGCAGGAAATAAAATACTGATGAATAAATTCATAAAGTCTATCTCTGTATTGGTGTAGTAGTTTGCGCTCTTGCCTGGGTTTCTTTGTGCGTGGGTTAACTCAAGGTTCTCCGGCTTCCTCCCACAGTCCAAAAACATGCAATATGGGGATTAGGTGAATTGGACACTGTAAATTGACCGTAGGTGTGAGAGTGTGAGTAAATGGTTGTGTGTCTCTATATGTGGCCCTGCGATGGACTGGCGAACTGTCCGGGGTGTACCACGCCAATCGTCCTATGTCAGCTGAGATTGGCACAGCACCCCCCGCGACCCTCATGGAGGATAAAGCGGTAGAAGATGGATGGATGGATGGATGAAATAAATTACATAGCTTGTGGATTGTTGAGCAAGATCACTGAAAGAAAGCCTGGCTGTGTTGAACTTGTTTCATAGTTCACCCTCTGAATTAGACTAGAGTGACAGTATTGGAACCAAACCTCAGCCTCACCCTCTGCCTACGCTCCAGCAAGTGTTTTGATTAAAAGAAATGCAAAAGTAACATAAAGAGAAGTAATATAACATTTAGTAAGTAATGGGTAACAAGTAACTTACTCAACACTGATCGCCGCAGCCTTCAACTTTCTAAGTCAGAGGTTAACAAGCTCAGAAGTTGAAGATGTTATTCACTATCTTGCTTGGACTCACTTTTCTACAGGTTTTCCCTCCATCGATCTCTCTGTTTTGGCTCAGTTTGCTGCTGGGCCAAACCAGGGAGCATCTAAAGAGCGGAGCCATCGGTGCCAAGTCAAACTGCCTTTAAATTTGTTGTAATAAACGGTTTAATTATGACAAGAGAGTTCCTGAGTGAACCAGGAAGATTGATGGTTTAATCAACATATTTTACTTTCTAGATCTCTGGGGGGGGGTTTATCTGGGATACGATTCCAGGAAGCACTTGATCATTCTAATATGCCGGCTGGTCAGGAGGAAAATGTATTGCATTGATCTAATCCCAGATTCGGCATCGTCTATAAGCTTTCACATCTGAAGCAAAGAGCATTTCACACTTTATCTCAAAAAAGGATTACACAGTGTCATGCTATAATCCAGCAACACGGCTCTCGGCCTCATTTCCTGAGCCACTTGAAGAACTCTTGAGTCACCCATCTGGCATACGTGAACCAAAGATTTCAACCTTTCAGGTTTACGACAGTCGTCATTACTGCATTTCAACAAGTTGCATATCATTATTGAGACAGTAGTGACATGGCTGCTTCCCTAATAACAACCACGCTTTTCTTCCTTCGCAGTCGACTCTGCTGTGAATACGCGGCACAGTTTGTAACTCCCAGGTGGCAGCTGGTGCTGTGGAGTGATAATGAAAAGGGCGTCACTTGTCCAAGCTCCAGGATCAGCTGTAGACATTGTTCATTCGGTGGAGAATGACTTGCCCTAACGTATGTATGGTCAGCGTACTGCGAATGAAGACCCCACAACTGAACATGCTGACTTTTTGAATCTGGAGATGAGCGCCGAGCCTACGCCTGCATGGGACTCTGGGAACAACACCATTCGGAGGGACTACATCGACATCACCTTTGTGGTGGCAAACAGCTTGGTTCTGTTGATAACATCGGCTGTAGGAATTGCAGCAAATATTTTTGTGATACTGGCAGTTTATCACCAAAAGTCCCTGCAAACCTCCAATAACGCACTCGTGGTTAATCTTGCGATAATAGACATTCTGCGCTGTGCGTTCGACTGCCCTGTTCTCTTAAGCATCGTTTTAGCCGTGCACGAAGAAGGACGCGCGGACGAGTTGATCTGCGATGCACAAGTGGCCTCTTTCTCCTTCAGCTGCTGTGTCCAGATGCTGACACTGGCGAGCCTGAGTGCAGAGAGACACCAGGCCATCGCACAGCCTTTCAAAACCAGTCAACGCAAAAAACGGCTAATGGTGCTGATTCCTCTAACGTGGATCTTGGCTTTTCTGGTGGCTGTTTGCTGTCTCCTGTTTGTCAAGGACTCGCCGGTGCACATACGTTGCAGAGGATCAGAGAGAGAAACATCAGGCTCGTATGACACCTTTGGACTTTATATGCTGCTCCCACTGTGGGCTGCCTGCTTTGGTGTCATCCTTGGATTCTATGCGAGCATATTTAATCTCGTGAGATCTCACAATCGCAAAATATTCGACAAAGGCACCATGCCGACTGCGAAAAAACGAGAAACGGAAGACAAACAAAAGAAAGAAGAGATCACGGCGGTGGAAAATGGAACGTCTGAACAAAATCAAAAACCTCCACCTGTTGCTCAGGGGGAGCCAGCGACGCACGTCGTACAGAGTTCATCAAAGAAAGATTCCGTTCACCAGACCTCAGTGACAGCTGCACAATGTGTCTCCAGCTCAGAGAAGGATAAAGAGTTTGACAGAATAGTGATCACCGACTTGGAAAAAGAACAACCTTGTCCCGCGCTGCAGATTGCGGCGCAGACAGAAGAGAAATCGTTGAAAACAGAGCGGTCCAAACCCAGTGCCACGAGAATTGAAGCAGCATCATCCAATGAAGGCGGAGCTGGCAGTGTTAAGAGCTCGACTACAGAGCCACAGAAGGTGTTAAGCAACGTTAACGCCGAAACAAAAGAGAAAGAGGAAATGAACAAAGCATCCACTGAAATGATAGAAAACAGCCCTCATGTCCCCTCTTCAGCACAGATAACAGGTCCTGAATCTACTTCCCTTCTAGTAAGTAGTAACCCAAAACAAGCTGAGAACAGCAGTGGAGGCGAAGCCGTGGCTGTTACATTAGACCAGGTGTCAACATTACCTCCAGTCTCAGGCAATGCTCCGGACACAGTCGAGGCTATCAAAACTGAGGAGCCAGAGCCGGAAGGTGCCGTTTGTATCATGCCTAAAAGAGCAAACAAAGAGAGAGCAAAAAAGAAGAAGGAGAGTAAAATGGCCAAACGTGCCGGTTACATCATCGTCACCTTCGTCTTATTCTGGCTCCCACTGATCTCGACCATCATAGTGAATTATTTTGTCCACAAAAACAAGAATCCACAGGTAAGTGATTGTAGAAGAAGGTAGATTCAAGTAAAAAAAAAAAAATGAACGTGGCATTTTGTTTGTAGTTGATGAATATGTGATACTGTAGTAAGTGCTGATCTAAGAAGTAAAACTTCCCAAGTTTCAGGCTCGTGACTTCACGTTAAGATAAAAAAAAAAAAAAAAAAAAAAAAAATACACCAAGACAGCTATTATAAAAATGTCAAGTTTGCACATTTGAATTTTCCATTTTCTAAAAAAGGGCTATGAAGGATGGGGGGGGGGGTGAGTCAAATGGATTATGTAAATAGATGTTAATTCACACAATATTATCTCTAACTCTTTTTTTTTTGTTTTTTTTTTTCAGAAAAACACCGTTCAGCACGTGGAGATCCTGTCAGTGTCTGTTTCCTGCATCACGTCTCTGACCGATCCAATAATATACGCCGCAGTGAACCCTCAGTTTCGAACAGAATTCACCAGACTGACAAACAAGGTTAAATCCACATTCAGTAAGAACGGTTAGACAATACGAGCACATTTAATATTCACTGTGAATATGTGACAACTTATGTAACCCCCAGAACACCCAAAGTGTGATATTTGGGGGGTATAAAAGGCCCATTACTTCACATGCTGCTGCTGTGTTATCCTATATTTTATGCGGTCTGACGTCTCAGCACACTGGTGCTGAGGTGCCGCACGCTGCGAGAAGAAGCGACGTAGGCCGACGCAATCATCTCAGCGGGCAGATACTGCTGACTTCTGTGCGGAACAATCAGCGAGGCACTTGTCTGTCTCCTGAGACCACGCAGCCAGGACCCACCACTGGGCGAGTCAGGTCCTCACATGTCCTCCAGCAGCACTTAATTATTATCTTGTCTGTTCTTTGAGCAATCAAGGGGGGGGGGGGAGAAAAAAAAAAGGAGAGGATTATGAAATCGACCTAATTGTGTTTTACTTTGCAAAAAAAGACATGGGTCGTGTAACAGATGTTTGTGTAGAGCTACAGTATTTATTCTATCAACTCCACCAAATGCACAATGTGTGATTATTCCGTCCGTCCGTTTTTCCTTCATATGTGCACACCCCCCCGCCATGACAAGATTGGTATTCCATTAAAAAGTAAAAGTGTTGCAGAATTTACATTTCAGCCTCATTGTGTTTCCTTCCTTTAATCTTTTTTTTTTTTTTTTTTTTTTTTTTTTTTAAACTGACAAACCTCCAACAAGAAAAAAGAGAGACATACTTAAATAAAACAGATTTCTGCAATGACAGCATGCAAATCCTTAATTCAACCAGTTAACAGACAGAAATATTGTGCCAACAACTGTCAACTAAATCTAGAAATAAGGAGGAACCAACTCCAAATGCAGTCGATAAAGTTCTATCTGAGATATTTACAATATGAAAAATGTACAAAATGGCCACTTTACACAGTGAAATCTACCAAGTCATTTTTCAGTTATGGTAATTTTGGGAGTGGAACTAATGTTCAACCCTCTCTCGTACGGTTTCCCAGGTCAACACTATACGACCACGTTAGGGTTAGTATTAGTTAAGTGTTGCAAAGAACATTCAATTACACTTCTACCTTGTAACCTAACTAATATTTTTTTTTTACCCTGTATTTTTCTCAGTATCGTTTGTTAATCGATGACAATGGCTTCCACGTGTCAAAATATGTAAGCTAACACAGATTTTTGTCATTTTTCGACTTTCACTTGCACATTTCACAAACATGTCAGGATGCGTAGTATATTTTACTCATCAAGCGATGACATCAACCAGGTAATGAGGCAGTTAATGATATTCACAACAGTTTTTAATTCCTGTGGATTTATGTTTGGTGAATTTACAACAGTGAGGGGGGACTAGTGGAAACCACTTTATTGGGGATTTTCTTTTTAAAACCAATCTATTTAACTGGGTGGAACTGAAGCAAAATGTTTACATAGATTGTTTTTCAATATTCACAAATATGGCCCTCAGGAAATGAATATGTGTGCTTTTGCCATCAAAAGTCATCAAGAATGACCTTTTTTCAACAACAGTGGTTCCTCAGAAGACAACAAATACACCTACATTACATTTTCAAAAAATAAAGTCGTTTTTTTTTTTCCCCTCAGTATTTTTAGGCAACAACGATAACCTCTCGACAACTTCCTCGCTCTGCTGTGCTTAATGCAGCAAGATCTGCTGGTCACTTTTTCCTCCAAGGCAGTCGTCCACATCATTTTAACACCATGCAGAGTTTGACATCAGATGAGATCCCTACTTCAAAAAAAACCCCCCCGTCCTCTGCTAACGTTATAATCCCTCTAGATTATGGCAGGTTGATGCTCGGTGGTCCCTCTCCTCGGCATCCGGTGCTTTCTCGAGACCAGGAAGCCGATAAGATAAGCATGACATCTACAAGGCAGATACTCGGACAATGTTGCTCTGAGAATATGCGGTGGTGGTGGTGGAGCCATCGCCGTCTGATGAGGTCACCACGGGGGCAGAAAGGCTGACCATGGAGGGAGTGATGAAAGGTTCGTTACATTTCAGGGGCACCGTCTCATCCAGTTTGGCATTCAGGCTGGAGCGGCTGTAAAAAAGACAAACACAGGATGAAAGAGGTGCAAGAGACCTGACCTTGAGAATGTATTACAAAAAGCCTGCTACATACTTTTATGTGTGTGCGTGTTTGCACTGCCTTTCATATCTTTTCTATCACGTGTGTGTATCATCTTGGCTCATATGATGGTTAGCAATCTGATGAAGAAGGATTTGTCATTTTCACCTATGCGTGAAGAGTAAATATCACCAATATGGATATGGGTTCATCCAGTTTATAAAATAACATTTCCTCTCAAAAAGCGCATGTGTCTCTCAGGCAGTTTACGAGTCCCTTCCCTGTGTGTTTTAGATATTCAGCTCTGATAATTCAGCTAAGCCCAAATACAATGGAGATGAAAACATGCGCCCACAACCATTCAGCAGCATCCTTTCTTTCGCAGATGTGCTGTCCTTGATGCTTTGAGTAATTTCCAGATTTGAAAAGTAGCTTTACAGAAAAGTGTTGACACTTCTCTGGGTCTTCCTGAGTAATCACACCACTGTCACTGGAAGGACATGCTCTTTTTTTCACTAAATAAAGAAATGGAGACATCCAACGTTGGATAATTTTAGAATAAATGACAATGTTGAGTCACGTTTTCTGTCACTTCATGTTTTATTTTGGTGAGGGTTCCCTTTCCTGTTCATCTGCACTGTTTTTTCTGATCCCCTAAATGTTTGCACCTGATGTGATTCCTTATTACCTGCACCTGGCCTTGGTTCCCTCTTCCCCTATATAGGTGTCTCCCTCCCGTTGTATGTTCCCACACATTTGTTCCTGCTCATGCATTGTTCTCGTCAAAAAAGATATAAGTTGTACTTTAGTTTGAAGACCAAGTTCAGTTCAGTTACAATTTTTGTTCTTGTTATTCATGCCTTGTGCGTCCTTTTGTTTTTTGACGCAACCTCGCAAAAACTCTTAAACTTCGCTCCTGTCTTGTCTCGTGCATTTGGGTTCATGCTGTGTGTGTCTGCCACCCCTAACACTATATTTTGTGATGGACTGGTCACCTGTCCAGGCTCTACCCCCCAGCTTTTGCTCTGTGTCAGCTGGGATTGGCACCAGCAAAACTAAAAGACAACACATTAATCCTGTTCTAATGCTGCGTTCCAGAGCCCATCCAAACCAGTTGGACGTGGGACTTATCCGACCTCCAACTAGAAAAAATGCACTGGAATGCCTCTCGAAGTGGGACCTCCTACTCGCAAAGTCGGGGCTATTCGACCTACCCCGACTTCACCAAAATGACGTCGGAGAATAATGGCGCCGCCCATGGAGTCACACGAATAGGCTATAAACTTTACTTTTCTGCGTGTAGAGTTGTTTTAGACACAGCAATTTTTACAACTTGTTTTTCATGTTATGGCATGAAATTATGTCATTGTTGTTATCCATTAGCATGAAGATATGTAGGGCTACGGTAAAAGTACACTCATGACGTTATATGAATCGCTTTTACATATACGACTTGCTTGTTTATGTAAGTGGACTGAATTGCTGACAGTCAAAATGCCTCTTCAAACATAAATCTAAAGCGCCGCGATCGTCCATTTTTTCTAACATTCGACTTCAATTGCTGGAACGCTTTGAAGTAGGAGCTAGTACAATTCAGGTAGGATAAGTCCCACATCCCATTTGTTTGGATGGGCTCTTGAACGCAGCATTAAACCATTGCACTGGATACCAATGAAATACAGAATTCCCTTCAGATACATTTCACCTCAAAACACTTCCAATCTCTTATTCAGCTCCAAGGTCGCTGAGTTCATCTTCGCAACAATTCCTGATAGTCTCCGTCTTGTTGGGTGAAAGATAGTTGCTGCCCTTTAACTCTCGCCTATGAGATCACGTCTTGTTTTATAAACCACTGATGTTGGGACTTTAAATCCAATTCAAAGTCTTGCCTTTTCAATCTGGCTTCGAGTCATGATGTTATTTGTATTTTCTTTTCTTCTTATTTTGTTATATTTTTTGCTTCGTCTAACTAAAGCTCTTCAGTGGCTCTGTCGGGCAGCGGGTGTGTCGGCAAGACATGTTCAAATTTTACTTTTGAAATAAACCAATGAAGCAAAACAGGGAAACTACCTGTTGACCACAGGCCTCTCCCTTATCTGTATGGTGCTGAGCTCCTGGTTGTTTGTGCTAGGCAGACTGAAGCTGCTCTTCTTCCTGTGGCGTCGCGAGCAGCACGAGCTGAGGCCATGCGGAGACGAGGACATCGACGAGGAACGGGAGCCCGACTTGTGCATCGCGGAGATCTCCATGCAGTTGGCCTGAAACGTCTGCTCGTCCACAAACTCGTGATTCTGCGGATGGATGGGGGGGGACGGGGAAACGGAGAAAAAAAAAAAACGGTGGAAATGTGGATTCAATGTTGCTCATGAATCATTCTATTACATCAATGATATGCTCTGTTGAATAATGAGTAAAGATATAAAGATTAAACAGACTGAACAGAATCCACAGCAAAATTGTTTAATAATTGGAAAATGAATCATCAAGGGGATAGAAATATATTGGTCCAGATGCCCATATTAAGTGCCATCTGTGAAAACATTCACAACTGTTATCGTTGTGACAAATGAGCGTGACTTGAAGGTCAGGCTCCAAGGATTTTTTCTGTCTCTGCCGGTAGGTGGCGGAGTGACGCCACATAGAGCCCTGGTGCCATCCTTTGAATCGTGCCTCCGTTCTTACACCGACCCTCAATCACTCGTGCTCTACTCTGAGGCGTCTATAATGTACGGCGTGAGAGGGCTGATGTACACATGTGCTCTGCCTCTGACTTTCCATCTAGTCCGTATGGAGCTTTTCCCCCAGATGACGGGAAAGCCTTTGACTTGGGGAGGATCATCTGTGAGGAGGAGCACTGATATGCCGCCTGTCTCTGTACAGGGTTTAGAGCTGCGAGTGTAAAACTCAAAGTCACAGCCAAGCATTAAAAGAAATCTCTAAATTATAGATGGTGCAAAATAAAGTCTGCCAGTTTGTTTATAAGGAATGATGTTACGGTGACTGGCACAGTCATGTTATCTTTAGCATGTTGCCGGCGAGGATACTCAGCATCCCCCTGACCCATTTACTGCTATTTTTAACCCAAGTGAAATGCATTCTACAGTCCGTGCGTGGACAAAAATACTTTGACTGTTTCTATTTGCAAAACACTGAAACAGGCGATACAGCACAGACTGCTGGAATAATGGAATATTTATACAAGCACGTTTCTTTTGTCACCATTTTTAAAGTGTGGGAAGTTCTGTTACCAAGGTAGTGAAAAGGAAAGATGCTGGAAGGTTTTTTTTTTTTTTTTGTGGACACCAAAGCTTTTTTTAAGTTTGAAAAAAAAGAAAAAAAAAAAGATTGCAGATGGTTACCGTTGTTTTCTCCAGGCAGTGCAGCAGGTGATGATGCTGGCTCTCAAAAGGAGGGGTGCGGGGCTTTGCCACCAGGGCTTGTCCTGCCTCCTTGGAGGCCTTGGAACACACAAAGTAAAGAGAAAAAAATATGTAGATGAGCAGGCTCACACTCTGCTTATAAACAGTCTCAGGCAACAGCTAGTAGCTCGGTGATGTAGTGGAGAGTACGAAAAGCAGAAGGTTGAAATGCTCGTCTGTAGCACAGCAGCAAAAATTTGTTTTAAACTGATAACCTAGTGAGATGGGGATGCTTAGAGATGCATAGACACAGTGGCTGAGTACAACACATTTCACTGATAGACTGGGTTTTGCCATTCGTTTTTCACGGATTTGATGAGAAAGACCAGAAAAGTCAAATCAGAAATGGGCTCATTTCAGTGCAACAGCAGTGGCACAACCAGACACAGATCGAAACAAAATGCACCAAACACAGCACAGATTCTGGACCACAAACACACTACAGGCTTTGATGAAGCTCTGCACGGCTCCGGGGATGGAAGGTATTATGTTGTGTTAGTCTGCACGACAACCTGGATGCTCTAGAAATAACACACGGAACACACACAGCAGATCAGAAACAGAGTTTAGAGGAGATGCAGGCTGAGCAGACAGCCTCCATAGGCCACCTACTGTCCAGGAAGCCTTTAGTTCCCTCCTTCCCCTCCAAACCCTGTTGGACAGACATGCAGAGCTTGGTCATGAGTCAGTGTGACTGTAATGGCTGTTCTCCACCAGAAGGCAAGTGTGCCTGCCTGGCCCTCCTGCTGTATGGACAGAGAGAGAGTGTTGACAAAAGCATGTCAATGCTGCGGCTGAGAGGTGTGATGTAAGAGAGAGAGAGAGAGAGAGAGAGGACGAACACACTGAAGCACTGGAATGACAGCAGCCCCCGTGTTACAGCATGAGAAGCACCCCTTCCCCCGTGTGTGGTAGCATGGACCCCGAGCAGAGCGGCATGCAAGCGTCAGTGAGGCCCCGATCAGTCAGCCCCCAAGCCGCTGCTTGGCCCCGTTACCTCCTCCAGTGTGTCGATCAGGAGCCCATTTTGTTTGTAGCGCATATAGGCATTAGTGCCTCGAATCTTCGCAGCACGGATTCTAGCAAGCCGAGTTTTCTGTTTGAACAAACAGACCTCTGTTTTAGCCTCTGACGCTCTGTCTTTCACACCAATTGGCTCTGTCTCCCTCTGGCAGCCACAGTATTTAGGAGGGAGAGGCTATGTGCTTAAATCTACGATTAGGGAAATTCTGCATTAACAAACACTTTTAGAGAGGGAAAATGCACATATTGCTGTTGAAAAGCTGCTGACATAAAAAGAGCATTTTGTTCAGTCACTGTCTTTCCCTCTCGTACATCTTCTCGCTACTGAAATACACACAGGCGAGTTTAGCCCGACCAATACACACATTCACAGAAGCACGCACAATAAAAGATTAATATTCTGGGAGATAACGTTTGCCCTGTCATTCTGTTGTGTGTGTGTGGATAAGGCAGGGACAGAAGAAAGGGCCAGATAGAAGCAAAATATGGAGAGATAGACAGAAAAGGGAGGAGAGAGAGCAGAGGGGAGGGGAGTGTCAGTACCTTCTGGGCTCGTCTTTTCTCCGCCCGCTGGCTTTGGTGGTAGATACGGCTGAAGTTTGACACGATGACAGGGACCGGCAAGGCGATGACCAGCACCCCACTCAGCGAGCATATGGACCCGAACACCTTTCCCACGATTGTTTTTGGCACCATGTCGCCGTACCTGGAAAGACACGGAAGCAGACAGAGAGTGAGGACACTGAGCAAAAGGAAAATATGTTTGTTTCACAGAAGCCACGTCTTTCATCTTAAGTTGTTGTTTTTGATTTTCTTGAAATACTTACACCGGCCTTGGTGTACTACTTTTTTTTTTTCTTAACATCAAATAGTAAGTCACATATTTGAGGTGGGTGAGGAATAAATAGGCCTGTTCTGAAGTCACCACTTCACGGCCTACTTTCTTCACGCCATCGTGATGAACCTTTTTTAAAAAGGCTCTGTCATATATATAATTACACACCTGCTGGCACCGGCTAATGCCTTCACGTTGTGACCAAACGTTGTGCTACATATCCCCTGTGACCTCTGTTAGCCAAACAGCTTGGGAAAGATAGCGGCAGTGGTATCACGCTGAATACAAGCAAAAAGGGGAAGGGAACAGTGTGATGGCGAACCCTGGAGAGATCATTTAGGTTTGTGGGCTGTGTGTGTGTGTGTGTGTGTGTGTGTGTGTGTGTGTGTGTGTGTGTGTGTGTGTGTGTGTGTGTGTGTGTGTGTGTGTGTGTGTGTGTGTGTGTGTGTGTGTGTGTTTGTCTCCTGCTCTCATCATAATAGACCTTTAAAACTGAAACCTCATTCAAACAACTCTGTGTTTTTTGCGAGATAACAAGAAAAAGAACGAGCTCTTTTGTGCACGACACTGATCCAACGGTGTACCTAAGCGCGAGTAATGTTTCGACATCATACAAATGTTGAACACGCAACATTCAGCATGAGCAGATTAATGGCTCTGTGTGTCAGATGGGACTGAATCATCTCCATTAACGAGATTAATGCACTCGTCTTCTCTCAAGCAGTCAGACGTGTCTGTGGCCGCGCTCGAAGGTATAACGCTGAAAATCAAACTGTCTTCGCTTACTTTACATCAGCAGACGCCTCCCACTGACCATACATTCCAACTAAGGTTGAACCCACTTAACATTTTATCCACAAACATAACCATATTCCATTGTCACACAGAGGGGTAATTATCATACAACAACGTAAAATTAAAAAAAAGGAAAAACAGAAGGCAACAAGCTCTGATTTCTCTAAGGCAATTAATAGACTCAACCTGGAAATTATACACACAAATCTTGTGAAGATACCCCGCTTGTTCATAAATATCACTCTGCTTGTTAGGCTCCAGGGCGGCTCGGAGATTCAAAGAACAGTGGAAATTAATGATTGAGAGCGTGTGAGTTTTTCTTGTCTGCTAAATATCCCCCGCTCTGTGCAGTAGAGGACCAGTAATCCACCGGATTGCAGGTGGGTAAAAAGATGAATGATCCGGACCCTAATGCGCAAATGACCTGAGAAGACCATTACCTTCCTGAGAGTAAGATGAATGCAGGTAGGAAAGGGACATCAGCATTGCTCAGTGGCTGTGACAGCAGCTCTCTCAAGTGAGGCAGGGTAATGTGAATGTATCGCTACATGGGAGGTTGACTATTTCATAAATGAAGTTGTCTAATGCCCACGGCCGTCTGCTTGAGTCATTAGCCTCAGGTTTCTATCACGTTGGGGCCAAACAGCCGGGGCTTTTTTACATAGCTTCGGCGGAAGGATGTAAAAGTGGACATTTTAATATCACGCTTGATGGGACCTCATGTACAACAGTTTGCTTTCAACTTGAGTAATCTCACACAGATGTCGTTAGTTTTACAGTTCGTTGCAGGTCGAGCAATTTCCCCGTGTAATCGCAGACGGAATCGAACATCAGGCGTCAATTATAAATTCCAAATGTACTGTTTAAAGCCCTGAAGAGATGCATGTATATAAATAATACAGGACAGTGTTGCTTCGCATAAAGTGAAGTTTTACTGCAATGTGACGAGTGGTGAGATGCTGCTGGATGTGACAATAAGTATGAACAGTCAACTGTGGAATACAACGTATTGCAGTTCTCTGAGCAGCCTTCGCCTTTTCAAAAGCAAAGCATGGTAGTAAGCAGGTGAAAAAAAAAAAAAAAGGAAAGGGAGAAAGCACACTCTGGAGAGAAGCACTAACAGTGATGGATTGTTCATGGGGGAAAGCAGAGATACACAGAGCTCTGCGCTCGTGGATGATGGCAGAGGTAGGAATTAACAGCGGCAAGAGATTAAAGTAATGTTCCTGCTTTGTTCTTTGTTGTCTCTGACTACCAGGTACCCACGTTTGCAACCCCGTGCTGACATGGGTGAGACGCAAAGATGGATGGCCAGATCCTTATCTGCCCTGCAGAGGGGAAAGAGGGGTGTCGGAATGACTGAGTATCAATTCTCCAGTTCCACCCACCTGAAACCATACTGTGCTCACATTCTCGCTACTCTTAAAAAACAGCGCATCCTGTAGAATTGTCCTACAGTGAGATGACAGCATTGCAGATGAAGCCCGGCGTAGTGTGAGAGAGAGAGAGAAGGAGAAAGAGATGGAGAGAAAGAAAGAAAGTGGGGCTTTGCCTCAGGCATTGGACGATTGGTCAAAATAAGGAGTGTTTGAATTTCCGAAAGGGGAAAAAGATTGTTACCAACAGATTTGTAAAAACACAAATGACGAATCAAAACATTATCGCATCCCCTGCATCCATCCGTGTGACAGAGCGTGTGCAGCTGACCTTAGAAGCAGTGCAGCATTCCATCAGGAGGTGTCGAGAAACACATTTCTGTACGTGACCTCATCGCTCCACAGCAAGGCGCCGAGTCCAAAAAACATGGACACACCTATGACACACAGGAGGACGCAGCCTGTCGTGTGTGTGTGTGTGTGTGTGTGTGTGTGTGTGTGTGTGTGTGTGTGTGTGTGTGTGTGTGTGTGTGTGTGTGTGTGTGTGTGTGTGTGTGTGTGTGTGTGTGTGTGTGTGTGTGTAAACATGAAAAAGGCCTTTAGTCTGAGATCTACACAAACCATTGTTTTTCTACCTAAAATAAATGCTGTTCCTTCACTGTCTTCCAGAAGGTCAGGAGCCTTCGCCCGTCTCGCAATCGAGTAAGAGAGAATAATGAACTGCCCTTCTTTTTTTTCTTCTAAAAAAATCAAAACTAAATGAAATCTTTGTTTTTAAGTTAAATGAGAATACATCTTTACAAATCTAATCTTTCATTGTGACCGGGGAAATCATACTTAAGCGTCTGGAAGTTTACAATACTCACACTTTAAAAATAAAAAACAGGCTGAAGTTTCTGATTTAATCTTGTCGGTTTTAAGTAAGTCCTGTTGTGCAGCCAGCTCACTTTCTCACATTGAGATTATCACTAACACATTAGACTGGCAATTAGAATCCTAGAAGGATTGTGGCAGATCTACAGAGCGGGCTTTCGTCAACAGTGGTAAAAATCCAATCATCCTCTGGCACCTCTGTCATGGGCACCTCAAGTGTCCTCTTCCTGGTTTTTACCATGAATTTGACCTGCTCTGTTGCAGCTGAGCCTCCAACACAAAACGCATGAACAAAAGCAGAAAGACTGATGCTCAAAATTGTTCTCACAGTGTTCAATTCCACTGACATGAGTGATCAAGGTCAAGGTGTTCATATGAAGAAAAAGTCCCTGTGATAAAGGTCCCGAAGCTGTCAGGCTGCAAGGTGCCCCTTCTTCTAAATGCATCGTGAGACGGATATTAAATCTCTATTTCATCAAAGCACCCTTTGATTTACTTTTAATTCTTTCGCGAGAAGCAACGGAATGAAACTAACTTGATTAATAAATTAAAGCATTTTGACTCATCAGCTGATTCGAATCGAGAATCGGGCGTTGTTTCATGGCCATAATTACTGATGGGCGTGCAATCTGAATATTAATAATAATAATCTGAATCTGAAATACTTTTCCAGTCTCAACTTGTTCCATGAGACTGGTTTAACTTCACAGCCACTGGACTCAATGACATCCAACTGAGTCACAGCAAACTTAACAACCAGATGCTCATTAAGATACTCAAACAAGACATTCACCGAACAAGCACGTCAAGGTCAACCCTGTTTTAAATGTCAAACAGAAATACAATTTTTTTATTTATATTTTAAAAAAAGATGACTTTTTTGTTAAATTTCCAACCTTCTCTGACTTTGATAATTCTGTGGTTTCTGTTTGACCTTCACTAAACATCCCCTCATACTGCACAAAGCTCCACCATCAGAGCTTCCAGAGGTAATTCACTAGTTCAGTTTCGCCGTTCTTCAGCTTAGACAATCCCTTCAAACCTGTGAGACCATTCGTTTACCGCTTTATCCTTTCGGCTGCTGGTGCCAATCCCAACTGACATGTACCCTTGGACAGGTCGGCAGTTTATCGCAAGGTGAACAACCATTCACTTACATCTATGGGCGATTTAGAGTGTTCAATTAACCTATACATGTTTTCGGGACATGTGGGAGGAAACTGGAGACCAGAAACCCATGTACACATGTCGAGAACATGCAAACTCCACACAAAAAGGCCCTGACCAGGACATAACAGGGAACAGTGCTAGCCAAGTGGCTCCTTGTGAGACCAAAAAAACGTAAATTAGGTCATTGCGTGTGCAGGGACACCAAGACAGTGGAAAGGTTGAGAAGTTTCAGACACTATTTCAGGATTTGCGACACCTCAGGGTCGGGTCTGATGTGGCAATGTAAAGCTTTCGCAAAAAGGATCAGAGATCGTCAGAGTGGACACAGCATTGAAATCCTATCTAGGTAGGGATTTGACATAAGCAATGAAGCCTTACACTGACCAACCGAGAGGAAGGCTGCGTTTTTTTACAAGCCCTGACAAGGAGCAAATGGAGCGATGCTCCTCGACAATACGATCCTCTGTAGCTTCTCCACAAGGCTGAGAGAACACAGTATTCATCCTTGCTGACAGTTAAATAATAGATGTGCCACAAAAAATGTAATTTTCCTCTTGAACTCAATCATGCCCATACAACTACGAATTTAAAATCTCAAGAAAATGGATTATACTGCCTGCATGTCATGGAGGCATACTAATATGAGTGACAAGAAGATATGCATTTCCTGGAGTGAAGACCACAAGATTTATAGATTACTGCAGGAGAGGTCTTGAGGGTGGTTGTGTCATATTAAGAGCCCCCATAAAAAATTTAGTTCATAAAAACAAGAAGGGGCCACATGATCATTCTTTTCTGTGCCACTGGGCTTTGTGAATCAAAACAACACGACTGAAAAAAAAAAAAAGAAAAAATAGAAGAAGAAATGCAGCAAAACAGAGATTGCTGCATTTAAAGATCAAGAGGTGCGAGTGATGGTTGGTTGAATAAGGTAAAACATTATCTGGTCCACATCCACTTGACTGTGAACAGACTGTGAAAAAAGAGCAAAAAACACATTTTCCTTTCATGCCAACGAGACAGACGGCTTCACTGGCGGCTCACACACCCTGCAAGAATTTTTCAATGCAGTGGCAGGACTGTGGTATACGTATACTGCTGCACTGCAACCCTCTGGGATATATATATATATATATATATATATATATATATATATACCAGCAGCCTTCAGAATCAGAAACACAATAAATGAACATGATCTCCGACATGATCCCTAAACACCACGTATCATTCCTGATGTTGTGCACTGCTTCACTGTCTGTTGGCCCCGGGAGCGCAACACCCAAAATGCTGCCTCTCCCGGGTTTGGACACCAAAAGACTGATGGGATTATGAGTGTGTGGGCTGATAGGACTATGCCCCGATGCTATCCCTCAGATATACATCATTATAGATGAGGGATTCCCAGAGGCGCTGCGGGATTAGCCCGCTCGACTTTCCCTGCAGGTGATAAGGGAGAGGAGGAAAGCCCTGGCAGAACTACACAACATAATGGGGAGATTGGAAAGCGGAGATAGGAGGCAGTCAGCGGACCGCACTGCCTGGTGTAATGCGTGTGGCAGAAAACACAGAGAGCTTCGGTATGAGAGACTGTGAACAATAGCTTCAGGGAAGGACAACTTTGAGATAGGTGAACATCACCAACTCTGGGGGGAAAAAAAAAAAACAGGCTGCATTGTGCTGACTGCATGTTGAAATGCAGTAAGATGGAGTGTGGGGCAGATGTGAGAGATCACTTTTTATGCTTCCCACAATCCAACCGAGATCTAATCTCTGCAGATTTGTTGAAAGGCAACGGGGTAGAGCAAAAGGTGAAGTTCAAAAAAAAAAAACACACACATTAGATGCATGGCACAACGCCAGTCACTGTTAATACAGTGTAAACTAAGACTTTGCAGTGCAACAGTGTCAGTGTGACTTTGAACCTCCAGCTGAACGTTCATCCAGGAATCTCTGGAGCTTCACACAGCCATTAAAGGACGGTGAAATTAAACCTCATTTAGCTATGCAGACACAGTTAAACCATATAGAATAGAGCCGCATGTATGGCTCTGGCAAATGCACCTCAGCTCTCTCTCACTCACTCACTGGCATATCAAACATGTATTCCCATCGCCCTCCAAATCCCAGCTTAACCCTCACCCTGCAAAAGCAGGCACAGCTAGTTATCACCACGGCTTTGACATTATCATGCGTGCCCTCTCATTTGGGAGATCTTCTTAAGAGTAAAGGAGGATAAAAATCTTTTTCCTCTCAATTGCTCTTCCAATTCTGACTTTGACTCATCCTTCCTCCGCCTTGACTCGCTGCCTCTCACTGAGTTGGAGATGAAATGCTTCATTCTTTTTCTTGTTCTCCTCCTTTTCTATTATCATGCAGTACTGGCGCAGCCCTGCTTGACATTTCTCTTTTCTTCTCTTCTTCACTCCCCTCAGTCCTACACCTGCTGACTCTTGAGAAACAACTGCTGTTCTATGCAAAAAAAAAAAAAGTACTCCATTTCACTGCTCTTATATGCTAAGTCACCTCGACTTGAGCTCCTCGTCGTCATGATTACAACCGATGCCTTGTGGCAATTTCCTTTAATTACCAGATGAATGGCTGTTCTGTACTAATGTACATTTCGTGACACTTAAGTATACACATGGACCTATAAAATAGCATGCTATCCCACAAAACACACCAATGTGAGAGCAGTAATTTGCGCGTGTCAGTGGGAGGTCTTCAGTCCGTGAACGACTCAAACATTGTTTAAAGTTTGACGCACGTTTTGATTTCTTCCCATCCTCCCCACATTAGTTTAAAAAAAGCCAGGAGCTAAAAATATATCCCCACAATGTCAGTACAATAGCTTTGATAATGCAATTACGCCGCTACGTGGTTCTGAATTAGAAGGGCAAAGGAACGTGAAAGAGGCTTTGGAAGTGCATGCGAACGGGTGCCAGAGTCATGGATTATGAGGAAAGTTGATAACAAAAATGAAACCATCACACACTCAAGCGATTATGGTAATTAACTCATTCATAATTGGTTAATCTGCACACGGGCGAGAGTGTGGTGGAATTCTCTTGAACACCAAAACGCTTAGATCAAGCAATCGAGTCACCTCTCTTCTGGCACGCGAAGGTCTGAGTTTCTGGTTAATTGTGGAAAAATTAGAGACACATTGCGGAATTAGAGCAGTAATAACGCAAGTATTAGAGCTGTTGGTCGTAGTTGTTAGGGATGTCCTGATACGCTTGTTGAGCCTTGACTTTTATTTGACAACATAACAGAGCGGCACAGTGCAAACGGTAATTGTCAGTTAAATAAAGAATATTCCGTATTGAAGACGTTCAGGGAGAAAGAAGAACAGGCTGTGAGAAGCATAGCTGTGCAAACGTGTGTGTGTGTGTGTGTGATACAGCGCTAGAGAGGTGAGGTGATGGGGTGAGGGGACGGCCCATCTACAATCAGTTTTAAAATGAGCAGCTTGGCTCAGATCCAATACTTTTTCTTTTTTCTAACTTCTGGATTGAGACCTCCCTGGTAGTTCCATTGTTTTGCTTTCAACTGCATTTGGCAATGTGCGATTCAAGTCAATGAAACATATAAAATGCACACGATAGAGAAGAGACAGCATACGAAAGTGGCCTTTTACTGAACCACACTGGACATTAGAAATAATGGTATTGACCAGATGAGATTTCAAAGGGAGCCCCTGAGATTTGATGTGTGGTCAGGTGACACAGAGGAGGAAAGAACGTGAAAAGGTACTGTGGATTTTTGCCTGTATGTTGCAGAGGGAACTGGTCCAGGAACCTCATCACACTGACAGCAGATTAGTGCTCTGCGGCGCCGGAGCAGACGGTGCAAGATTAACTTTGATGTGCGATTCCACACAGAGCAGCCGCTGGATATCAGCTCGCTTCACCAACTGGGCCCTTAACTCAGAGTTTGCAGCGTGTGCATTCATCGGCTGCAGTATCCAGAAATCTGCTTTTTAATGACAGTTTCACCACACAGATTTTAATCTCAGTGAATGTGTAGTCTTGGTAGTATTTCACCATTCAGGCCTGTATATATATATATATTTTTTTTTTTTTTTTTTTTTTTTTTTTTAAATTTACACGCATAAAGAGCTATTTAATGTTTTTTTATGAAATTATTTTGTATGTTAAATTGAAGCGGCCCTGCAAGTGTAAATCCAAAAAGTAATTTCAAATGTCCATCATCATTTCCAGACCTGAAGGGAAGATTGACCAAAATCCAAAGATTAGCTAATTCCATCATTGAGTAATGATTGTCAAATGTTTTAATATCAAAAGCACGGAGCTCACATGTCGGTAGATTAATCTTCATGACAGCCGAGCAAACTCTTGACAAAGACTTTGATCGCAATACAAAAAAAAAAAAAAGTCTAAAGAGCTAATAAGTGGACCTGATTTAAGGAATGTTTTATAAATGTTCTCTGTTCCCAAGGTCAAGAACAAATTTGCATGATTTACTGATTAATTGTATGGGCAAAAATCTGCAGTCTGGAAAGATTAATGTTACATAAAGAGGATTTTAAAAAGCAAAGTGACAGAGTAATCCCCATTACGAGCAAATATATTTCTGAAAATTGGAAAGAAAGAAAAAGTCGCAGGATAATTCAGCTCGGGGCTAAAAGATTGATTTTCCTCCAGCACAACACCAGAAAACTTCTAAATTCTGTTTGAGTTGTAACTTTAAATTGTCTACATCAGCTTTTTACACAAAACAGCTGCAACCCTTTGTTTTCTTGTTTGTGTCTTGTGAATATAAAGCTGCACGTACACAGCTTTGCAGGAAGATACTGTACTTAACCCTTTAAGGTATGCACCAAGAAAAAAGCAAAAAGCATTTTTTATTATTTTATTATATTTATTTAAGATAACAATAATGTGAAATTAGACCCTACAGTATTTCAGATACATGCCTCTACCAAATGGTTGAGACGTCTGTTCATAATAAACCTGGTTTAATTCATAATTCATAAAGGACAACATACAGAACAAGTCACATTAAAGCTCCCATAGAGTGGTCCTGTTGCACATATATGTTAGTTATGGAGGTCCACTTACATACATTAATTTGTTTTTATGGTCAAAAACCTCCTAGTTGCTGTAAACGAGCCGATAGAAATCTGTCTTTTCTGACGCTGTCCTGAGCCGCGATATTTCAGACATAAATTTCACCCCCAGAAGACAGAGTGTGTTGTGATTGGCCAGCCAGCGTAGAGCCTTACCAACTGTCTTATGATTGGCCAATACCCCGGAAATGACATATTCAGCACACCCGCTCTCAGAAGCGCAGCTCCCCCCTCTGGAACGGTGGATGCACTGCTACTCATTATCAAAACATGGTTTTTTTAACAATGTTTAAAAATACACAGCGTTCTCAGCAGTGGCTGAACTGTTTGTTGCTAAACTTCAGGGCTTCGTAAACAAGATAATGAAGCAGATACACACTAAAAAACAGCGTTAATTGGAACTTCAGGTCTAGGTCCGCTTTAAGTGTTAGTGAGATCAGCTTGATGCATTTTTCAATGAGATATAGTGACTTAAAGTGTGGTCGACCAAATGGTTGAGTAGTACCTTAAAGGGTTAACACAGAAATGAAACTGACTGTTTGCCGTACTACAGATAGAAGTCTTTAAAATTCCAATGCATCTTTGATACAGACATCCAGGTACAAATTCCAACTGTTAAAAAAAAAAATCAAAAAAAAAAATCAAAGTTCAAAGGACTACTTTGAAATCTGATGGTGAAAGTGGAGGGAAAAGTGGAGGTTAGGATGAAACAGAGAAGAGTGGTGAAGCATAAAAATGTACTCAGCGCTCTCTCAGAGAGTTTGGACAGCTGCCAGACTGGTGACAGGAGTGAGCCCAGATAACAGGGAGTCAGTGAGTCAGTGAGTACCAGGAACCAACGAGAACCTGCATGTGGGAAGTACTGAGAAGAGCTGCATCTCTCAGAGCAGCTGCTGACTGGCCCCTAGGGCAGAGTAGAGCTGCTGCTGCTGCTGCTGCTGCTGCTGCTGCTGCTGCTGCTGCTGCTGCTGCTGCTGCTGCTGCTGCTGCTGCTGCTGCTGCTGCTGCTGCTGCTGCTGCAGCCACATCCACCATTTCCCCATCTGCACCACACTACTGCATGCGCACTGGGACATCATTACTTTTTTCCATTCCACTCCATGAGACTTCTCCTGTCAAATCAAAAAAAAAAAAAATGACACAAAAAATAATAACTCAGTTTCCATTGGTGGAACGACAACTGCACGACCAAAGAGACATTTTGACCAATGGAAACTGGTCTTACGTCCACACAATCTGTCAGTCATTACCAGGTTTATTGCTTTGTCTGCTTCCTCAGCAGGGGCCTCTGAAGCCTGAATTGAACTGACCACGGCCGTGTGAGAGAACGTATGTGTCCTTAATGACATAACTCCCACTATTTATACATTTGTCATCGGAGAGGATGAGCCGCCCGATGAAAAATGGTGTTAACACTCAGAAGACTCCGGCTCCACCACGGAGAGCACATTCAAATGTAGTAGTGTTAACAGTTGTGGCTGAATGAAGGTTATTCATTTTAATCACACTACAGCACACCCTCTCTCCCTCCCACTATCCCAGGGGGTTGTTATATTTAAGCGTTTTTTCATTTCTACTCTACTTTTTTTTTTTCCCCCAGTCCTGGCTGATGGCGAGGCAATTGCTTTGTGGGATGTCTGCCCTTGAAGAATCAGACAACAGGAGGAGATATTTATACATACTGTACATGTGGCGTTGCGAGCAAGCTGCATCAAATTCAGCACCTTCTTCTTCTTTGATTGTGTAGCGTAAAGAAATCAAATCAGTGGCTTTGTTCCTGTTTGGGTTTTTTTTTTTTTTTTTAGCCTTCATTTATCACTGCTTATGTTTCCTCCTCGTAAAAAACAGAACGGGTATTGGTTTTGTCCCTGTGCTCTAAGACTTGCTGCCTGTCCTGGGGGAGAGAACGACAGTCGGACCATTTATCTCTCATATCTACCGTTCATTTACATGTTTTCTAATTGGACTTTTTCCATCTGTTAAGGCCTGCACACTTCTGGGGATGCGATGGCTAAAACATCCTGTCAAACACAGGGATACATCAGGGACAGCCTTCTTGGCACACGGCCCTCTCTCTCCGTTTCTGTCTCTATCTCTGTCTCCCCCCCCTCTCTGTTTGTGTGTGTGTGTGTGTGTGTGTGCGTGATGTAGTGTATAATCAGACGTCCAGCGGCACATAGCGTGGAGGAGATAAGTGAGATAAGAAGATATACAGTATACGCTGAACTCTTGATATAAACCTGGCATGATTGTCTGCTCGGAAAAGTAATCTGTCAAACGCACGGCAGATTTGGCCGTTGCGGGTGCTTTAGAATTAGAATTATATGAAGATGATGTGGTTGACGTGTGCCTGAAACACAGTAGCATAATTATTGTCACATGCAGTCGATACCAGAGCTCCCCCCCCCCCCCCCCCCCCCGACTCTAACTGAGAGATGTTAACGATAGGGGAGATTGTGTTCCTCAAGCTTGTCACTCTTTACGTCCTACTGAAAGGGAGTCGCGAGATTGCACAGGGACAATGTGTTTGCCGTAATGATCACAGCCCATTAACTTTGATGGTTGCCATTTCATAGGAAAGATGGCGAGAGACCAGGGGATGCAGTGCGGCTTGTTCTCTTGTCGACCAACATGTGTAAACAAAATCAGGGGGGGGGGGGGAAGAGTTCAGGGGGGAGGGAGTGAAAATGTGACAAAAATCCGCACAAAATTGATTTCTAAATCCAAATGGGACCACTTCACCTTTGGCGGGAGTTGAATGAGGCAGTTGGTGGACTCGTGTTGGGCATGATTCCCTTGAGACCTCCGGAGAAACAACAATGACCCGAACATCAGCAGTTAGATCAGGAATGTGTGTGTGTGTGTGTGTGTGTGTGTGTGTGTGTGTCATGTGTGTGTTTCCTCACATGTGACACCGTCGAGTTCCTCTGTGCAAGTAAATGAGGCCAAGCTGCAGCTGAAATTGATTGCATTGTCCGGCTTTATTAATGCTAACTGTTCTTATCTGCTCAACCCGCTTGCTTTTGTTTGCCTCCTGGCCAGAACGTGTTGCTCGGTAAAAGGCAGGACACACTCCATTTGTCTGTGGCCATTATGTAAAGACAGGACTGGGCGGAAGCCGGAAATATTGCTCGTAAGCTCTTCCACGGGGATTAAAGACGCCTACCTAAAGGGAAAAAATTCAAATAATAATCAGCTGTTTATGGTTTTTTCCTCTAATACCTTGGAAATAAAATCCCTGAAATAGTACTGTGTACGCTGCACTACCTGCAGAGAGAAATCCCTGAGGTGGGATGTGAATCCACACTTCAATGACAAAACATATCAGTCTACAACAGCAATCATCTATCCAGTCTAGTCAAAGAAATCCATCAAAATGCAGTATCAGACGGCAACAACACAATAGGATTAAAATGTGTCATTTATTTATTTATTGCTTTCAACTAAGTCCTGTTTGGTATTCACGTCTCTCCTCATTGATCCAGTCACATGCAGACCAAGTATGGGGTTCGCACCTGGGCTAGGGTTCACACCTGGCAGCAGCAAAATGTATGAGATCAGGCTTCCTGTTCCCTTCAAATACACACTGACGTCTATTTGTGACATCAAAACCTTTCTATCGCACCGATGTGTCACTGTCAGTGTGATAATGTGACAGGAAAGAATAGACGAGAGGAGCTCGGGAGAAGCAGAGCTCTACTCGCCCTGCTGTAGCATTAAAAATAAAGATGTTCACGAACGGAAAATGAAATCATGTCGTGTTCGCTGTTAATATTGTGCTCGTGGCTAAAAATAAATCCATGCATGTATGGGTGCTGATGAGTATTAAGCTGAGGAGCTCATGCTTCCTGTGGATGCAGCTGAGCGATGTGCGTACATGCGTCCTCAAACCACCTCTGAATATGGTTTTTTGTGATCGCTTCCGATTTGAAGCATTCACTTCACGTCAGTCAATGAGAGTGATCTGCATATGACGGGATCACCGAGAACTGACGTTAATAACAGGTCTGAATGGAGACTCAAACGTGCAGATCTAGTTTTTGGCCTAATTTACCCCCCGAAGTGTGCATTCACTACCTGAAGCCTTTGAATTATACCTACAATGAGAGAGAGTTATGTAAGAAACAAAATGAGAAGTAAAAGTTATTTAGTCAAATAAAAGTGAGGACACAGAGCTTTAAAATTAATCCTTAAATCACTGCTTTGATTATATGAGCAGTACATTTTTAACAATAATAATGATTTGACACCGAAACAGAACCAATTTGATATTCTTCAATTTGAACATTCCTACAATTGAACAATTGAATCTGAAAAGATTACACCAAAAACTGTCATTACATTAGTGTCTCCTAAGAGTTCTGAATTGTATTATATAAAAAAAAGATATATAAACATTTATTCAGCGGTAATAGGAAAATACTATTCTTCCACTCTCCCTCTGCCAGGCAACAATTATGCTTCTGTTCAAGAAAAATAAGGACCCACTTGATTTCTTTTCATAGGGACATATAAATATATGTGATTGTCAAGTGCTCTTGAAATAAATCGCATGGCACCTTGACACAATTCTCCTTTAGTACTCAGTACTCCTTTATACTGTATTACGCATGGCAAGACTGGGTTTGTTCAGTAGTGGATAGACGTGTTCTAAATGGTTTCACACTGAACTTAATTTGTTAAATCAAGTGGGATTATCTTCTCCACAAACTTAATGGGTTCGAATTTGGGCGTAATTTCATTGGACTAATCAAGTTTATTCACACTAATCTACGTATACCTCAGTTCGTAACAGTTAGCTCTTCTCATTATTTAACTCTTCGCTGAGGGACCAAGCAGGAAGACCCAGTACATCCATAATTTTTGGTCCACGTGATAGAGCCAGTTTCTCGGCCCTATTTAAATAATCTATAGTGCATGGTGTTAAGTGAATGTTGCAAGTGCATCAGGGGATGTCCAACTCCAAATCTGTGTATTTTTACACAGTGTGTAATCTTAAGCCAAATGGGTTGTATTTGGTGTCTGAATTATTAGTAGGCGTGTTTTGGGTGTAACATCAATTTAGCCAATCAGAATTTTGCTTTGCTTTTCCTTTAAGAACAAAACAAAACAAAACCCCTACCCTTTATTATACAGCAACAACCCTATTACCTTAAAAATAAAGAGAGAAGAAGAGAGATCTGGAAGTATTTAGGAAAATATCTGTTAAAGAAGCTGGCAAAGAATGGCATATTTGTCATTATCTGTATTAAAATGAATATTTTACCCAATTTGTTGTTATTTATTATAAACTCTAAGCCTATTTTCTAGGTCTTTATACCTGCAACCACAAGGTCCATTTGAATACTTTGGGTGTCATAGTAAAGGGAATACTTGTGAGAAAAATACAGGCTCAGATAAAAAAAGAAAAAAAAAAGCACTTTCAGGATGATTATCTCTTTGGAATGATGCAGCTGCAGCTCTAAACTTCTATCATACCATAAATACACAATATTCCAACATCATCTCTGCAAAGGTTCACTCTGATAAAGTGAAGCAAAACAACATTTGAGAAGTTTTAGTACAGAAAGTACAGGCCAGGTCTCATTTGGCACATTTTAGCACCATCTGTGCTATTTGTATTTTTTCATGTACACAACTACTTATTTCACTTTTATCTTACTATTAGTGTCCAATAAAACAGGTTATGGCTTTGTTTCAAAGTTCCATTAGACGTCTATTTCCCGTTCCAAAAATGAACACAAGATGGCAGGACTGAGCGGATATCCCTGTACGACGGTGACAGACGGCTGCACACGGAAATGCTTCCCCCTGGGTCCAAATGTCCCAGATGTCCAAAATGACGCCCGGAATTATTCGAGTGTAACACAGGAAGTCCGTCTGACCGGCGCAGCGTTGTTTTCCGCTGTAATATCAACTTTAACGGCGAAACATGAATGGTAAGAGCATTTTAGCAGCAGTCGTTTTCTGTTGTCTGTATTGTTGGGCTTTTATCCCTATAGTGCTTTGGTGTGGAGTGGAGGATTCTAAAAATGCGCAGAGTCTCATTATATGCATTATAGAGGGTTTTCACCTACGTCACGTTCGGGGCAGTAACCCGGATGCGCGGCCATATTTGGAGGTACTCGGAGACTCCTCGGAGTTAAAAACTGCGATGGATAAATATCCGAAACCACAGAAAAGCTTCTCAAAACGCGTTATAGGGGCAAAGCATGGATGTATAATATGAACTGGATAGAGCACCGCCCCCTCTGCCTTGTAGACAATGTTTACATGGTGGCCACTGTGGGTACTGCAACAGGAAACCCCATTAAAGCACAAAAGCCCAAAAAGCAATTATCCCATTGACCGCAATAGTAAAAGAGACGCCTGTAAAAGTGTCCACAGGACACCTCGAGTCATGGACACGGGCTTTTATAGATATTTATATGGTAGTGACACTATTGCGCATGCTCTATGGGCCCCATAACCCAAAAATAAACGCGGAAGTCAAAAAACTTTTTTGGCATATGCGCTGGGTGAGCAGCTTCATAGGAATGAACGGAAGCGAAGGGGCGGTGCTCTATCCAGTTCATATAATACATCCATGGTGCAAAGGCATACAGGTAAGGACTTGGTCCGCAGTAAAGTGCATGATATTTGGAAAAGTTACGTTTTATTGTTGGTGCGGATTCATACGAGTTGGTTCCCTCGTCTTAGATCAATGACGACACGGAGAGTCTTCCGTCTATAGCGTATATCCTGATATCGTCAATAACGTATTTATTCAACTTAACCTTAACTGTATGATATTATGAATACCCTAGGTGTAACGTTAGCCAAGAGTTTTTCATTTCAAGGACCTACAGTTTGATATGCATTAGTCCACAGCCCACAGTCTATATTTCTACACACTGTACACTATATGAATTATATTATTATCATCACACTAGAAAATTAGTTAAACCCGTTGACACGGCGGCACATGTGTATTTCAAATTACCGTAACTCCTCGCTACTTCGTACTTAATCATTCGAACTGACCCTGAAAGTATATAAATATATCTATTATTATGGTGCTAGCGGTAAGCGCAGCCAAAAACACGGCAATAATTCACAAATAAATAACTAAAACCTGCTCCCCCCCCCCCCCCCCTTTTTCTTAATTTAATTTCTCATTTTCATGTAACACGGTCCCTGACAGTAGCTCCGTTCCCGAGACGCCACATGACGTCACTCTGACAAAATAGGATTTGTCAGGGTTTTTTATGGCCTTTAGGAATGTTATTCAGATATTAATATAGAATATAAAGATCTATTAAAGCCCGTGTCCATGTCTTGAGGTGTCCTGTGGACATTTTTACAGGCGTCTCTTTTACTATTGTGGTCAATGGGAAAATTGCTTTTTGGGCCCCATGGGATTTTTTGTTGCAGTACCTAGTGTGGCCATCCATATTCTGCTTTCATTTGAGCTGTATGTGGTGTGTTCTGGATAATGTGTCGTAGTGGCAGGTGGGTTGACACTGCAGTTCGAAGTTTGATATGCAGTCAATAATATAAATAAGTATCTATACAATATAGAATATATGTATTATGTATATGTAGTACTTGTGAGACTGTTACCCTGGATTTCCACTGGACGCGGAACGTTGCAAATCGCTTCCATTCTAATCAATAAGAGCATTTCCACCAGATGCGCTGCGGCGCGTCTCAGCAGCGGCCCAGAAGCGGCTTGCCGCGCCACAGCGCTATCAATAGGAATCAGTTCTATTTTTTCCGTTGCCGCTGCTGAACCTCGTAAATTTCAACGAAGCACATTGCACAAGACAGGAAGTCCGACACAGAATCAAAGTAAAACACTTCCGCCCCCATTTCAAAATAAAACACAATACGCAGGTCATATAGCCTGTCACAACTTCACATCAACATTACGTAGTGACCGGTGCTGCCAGGTCAACAGTCAATTAATCAGAGCGTCTCGGAGAGTCATAATGTACGACAAGAGACTGATTGTTGAAGTGGAGAAACATAAAATAATTTATGACACCAGATCAACAGTTCTTCCACGTAGGAGAATGAAAGAAGCTGTGTTGTTGTTTCCTTTATACACACATTCTATCGCGGGATCTCGCGAACTCGCGTCCTTTCGAGATTATCGCGCGATCTTCCGTGAATACCGCCGACTCCCAAGGCACCACGCCGCTGCCGTTTACGCACCCGGTGGGGATCGACGCCGGGCAGAGGACGAAGCAGAACCGTGGCGCTGCCGTTCCGTGGTCGTTCCGCGTCCAGTGGAAATCCAGGGTTACAGTGTTAGAAGATTTTACAGCCATAACTCTTGCGGTGTGGAGGCATCTTGTGAGTAGTGGCCTGCTATTTAATTTGATGTGTAACATCACTATATTCTGTCGTTTTTTAGTGCAGGCATTGCGTAATATTGTGAGCCTCTCTGGGTCCCCTAATTGGGGGACATTTGAGCTCAGAGGGTTTTAATGGCAAGACCAATGGACTCGATCTTTTCCAGATTTTCTGTTTTGTGGTCAAAGAATTAGAATGGCATGGCCCCTGTATGGAGCTGGATTTAAATAACCACAAGTAATTCAGACTCACTCCATGTTTATTATTATTATTATTATTATTATCATCATCATTATTATTATCATTATTATTATTATTTACACCCATATTCATATATTTTGTTGACAAAGTCATCTTTCCCAACCATTTTTGAACACTTTTGCTTGCTTTAAACAATTTAGATTAACTTATTTGTTCTTGTTCTAATAAGAAATTTGGATTTAGAAAAACTACCTCCCTACCCCCATTAGTCTGGATTTCTGGTTAAAGGTCAATATTTTAATCAGTATATGATTTATATTCAGATCATGGCTATATAATACATCGACTGTATATCTCATATTCAAGAACAATTGAAAAGATTATCTATGGATCGTGCTGTCACATGAGCAATGAGGCATGGCTTCTTTTGACAGTCCATCCTTCTTCCATACCCTGAAGACATACAGCGCCATAATGCAGTTCAAAGTGCCACATTGATTGCACCTCTCCAAAGCCAAACATACAGGGCCATGCCCTAACTTGACAGATGCAAATAGATGCAAAATCAGATGCACCTTCAACAACACCATTAAGAGGGTTTGAAAAACCCTGCACCACTATGTGAATACTCTTGCTGGAAATACAAAACACATTCGCTGGAAACTAGAAAAGTACTATTATTTTGGCTCTATTTGATACTAAATTACTCTTATCTTCATAATAGTGGTATGTCTACGTGTAAGCAGTCCTTAACCTAAGCTAAAACTAGAATTGTGGATGCAATGTGAGCGTTCTGATGGCTGTGTTACCGTGTAACCTATAACTATCAGCCTATAGACTTTCTGTCAGACATACTGGTCTGCAAATGTGTCCGTGTAATGTTGTGATCAAAATAACTGCTATCATGTAATGTGATCCACCATCAACAACTGCTGTCAAATGTAGCTCTGACACCAGGATGATAATTTATAGCGAAATGCACCCATTCACTTACTACATCTGCCAAAGAAACCGCCGAGTGGAAGAACAGCCTCCCCTTTTTATGAAACACACTGCTCACAATTATAAGATAACCTGGTTTAGTGGAAATCTTTAATTCTGTTTTGCTGTATTGTTATCATTCATCAGGCGGTTCTCTGTGATAGATGTCTGAGAGGTTTAATGTGATATTTGCAGGAAAATAGAGGGCTCTTCATTGCCATTGTCCGTTAGTGGAAAATATTTTGAACGCAACCACAGGTGATTTTTTTTCCCTCTCTATGCTGCACATTTGATATCTGTATTGTCAGTTCAAACAAAGGATTCTTCTGCAAAGGATGGGGGGGCAGAAAACTGGAGATGTCCAACCAGGGTGCAGCAAAATGAAGGAGAGAGGAAAAGACTTTCCAGCACACAAACCCATCAAATGCTAGGTTTCACTGTGGTCGATGTAGTAAACAGCTGAATTGCACACTGAGATTGTGTTTCGATGAGATGGGGTGGGTTTTGCCGCACTGCTTGCCTATGTGTAAAAGTCTCCGCAGGCTACTGCTCTGTAGGATAATAAATTATACTGAGATACAGGCAATAGACAGACACTGGCATGTGCTGCCTTCCATCTGTCATGTGACAACTCTGAATTTACAGTGGGAGGGTACAATAAAAGCATTATTACCGTTTCCCCACAGTGGCAATTCTTTAAAACCAGTTTGTGGTAATTCAACCGCATGGAGCTGTGAAATGTGACTGAAATTTTGATCACATTTTGACTTCCTTTCTGCTGCATTGAGAAACAAAACCCTTTTCTTTTTTTTTCAATTTTTACATACTGGCAGTTACTTAAAGGCCCCTTTGGACTGTGTTTGTGTTCACCATCAATAAATTGTGACTACATCAGCATTTGGCAGCTATCTTTACAGATTGCTTGTAACTGAAATATTTATAATATACCACCAACAGCATACACATTGTAATTAATCGCAACTTGACATAAAGTAACGGCACGACATGATCGCCACTTAATTTGTCATCAATCCATCTGCAGGCAGCGTGGAGACATTAAAGGAGGAGGAAATATTTAGACTGCGGTGCAGACACCAGCACACCCACCTGTTCAGGAGAAATTAGTCTGAGGTGAAAGAGAAAAATATAGCCCTGAAGCACATACCCTGTTTAGTTTCTGTTTGACCAAATGGCCTACATTAGGTGATATATTCCGCTATTTATAGAAGCCAGGGACAGGCAGGAAACAGCTGCCATGCGTCAGAGTGACAGGCTGACATCCCTCATCTCAGCAGGACCTCCCTGCTAGGCAGACACGAGGAAGTGCTTTATACCTAAACTGGAATGGGACGGAGCCCCTTATCATTCATGCTGCATACAAACACTAATAATCTACTGTGCCCATGGCAAAGACTCCACAATGGAACTGGGTTAACAGTAGCTACTATGGATAGCACGATTCATAGCCGCACTTGTGCGCTTCAGAGATCTGCACTGTGCCTTTACAGCAAACACTGTGCATTCCGTTCAATTGGGATCAGTATTGATCACAGAGAGCTTTTATTGCATCCTCGCTGCTGTAAACTGGCACGAGATTCCTCCGCTCTGGCAAAGATGAGACGGTTCGTGAAACAGCGAAACGGTGCTTCAAGCTGAGGAACAGGCTGAATCAATATTCATGACTTTGCCATGAAGCTGCTCATGTTCAGGACAGGTGTTATGAATGGGCTGTAAACCAAGTTTCAATTAATGTGCTGTTATCAACGTTTATGGCTCTCTCTAAAAACTGATGACAAGGAATGCCTTCTGTTTGTCTCTGGCACATGAAAGTCAAGATTGATTTCAACACTCGCAGGATACAAGACAGTAACTGGTGTTAACATTGCACACTGTTACACAGTGCAAGTGAGTCACCATGAAGTGAATGAATGCTCTACAGCATTTAAGTGTAGGTACTTCACAAACTAGGGTAACTGTCAAGGTGATGTATTTCTCTCATTTCAGCCCAGTTAGTGTTTTTTTTTTTTGCTTTAAAAACAGCACAAGTCTGTCTGAAAACCTTTATCTAAGGTGATGTCCTATCACGCCTTTGGAAGGACGTGTCATAGCAGCAGAAGTTACATTACAGTTTGAGTTCTCCTCTGTTTAATTCTTGCAGCAGACTGAGGATTGCTGTTAGCCATAATCTCCAAATCTCTGCTGATCACAGATGTTTTGGCTTGTTGGCTGCTGGTTGTTTTTGATAAAGAGACAAATGTCGTTGGGGGGCTGGGTATTCACACTCTGGCATTAGAAAGACTGGCTCTGTTTCAATATATTGTGTTTGCTATTCTGTCTCCTGCACCGTAGGGGAACTAATCGGTGCAAAGAACAATATATCCAAGAGTCTTTGCAGTGACAGGAGGGAGTATCGTCGCCTTCCTCTCAACTTTTTGTGCCTACGTCTGTGCTGCAAAGCTGGGCTTTGTGGTCAAGAGGCTGGTGTGAGTCTCGGAAACTGAGTACAATGAATACTGGCGCAATATTTGCCACAGTGAAAGATAGAAAGATAAAAAAAAAAACAACAACTCAGCAGTCATTACATGCCAAATAGAGAAGTGAAATGTTCAGACAAGCACGGCCAACATTAAATGTGTTGTGTTAACATGAAAAACAAACCACAACTTGTTCTTTGTTTGCTGATTAATTTAAGGGTAACACTTAAGTGCCAGTGCCAGGGCCGGTGGCTTGTTAAACACTACCTTTTATTGCGCTTCCTTTTTTTTTCATAAGGCTTATGTTACCGTGCAGGACTCAATTAATTCCTCTGTTGTTTCTACGCGATGTTGAAATGATAATTAGCTCTCTGACCTTGCACTGAAACCCTGACCATGAAAATTTAAACACGTATTTATGAATCGCTCTCCATTGAATATTTTAGTGGCTACTCTTTTTTTTTTTTGTACAGTTATACAATAGTAATGAAAAACCTTCATAGTGCTGTGAAAACCTTCTCAGAATTAGTACAGTATTGAGAGTACAGTGTAAGAAATGGTTCAGCATATTATGTGCATCTTTTTTTTACTTTCTTGGCAAGAGTTATCATAAAACAGCAAGTCGTACAAATTAAATGCTGAAAAAACAACACTGTATGTCCCTGGACTTAAGAACAACACTTATTCTGATTCATCGGTATAATATCATACTCTCGGTGTAAAATGAATCACTTTTTTTTGCCGTGAAAATGCTGTGTTTTGGCTTTGTGAGGATAATGCACAAAAATGACTTGGGATGGGTTTAGGTTTTAAATATTTTAGTTTGTGTTGAAAGGATTATTTTTTTCTTTTTCAGGAATAATTGTGTTGCTATAAAAAGATCAATGGCAGCTAGCTGCATTTGAAACGAGAAATAAACAACCGTGCCAAAGTCTATGTTTGATTCTCCACTCATCCACAGCTCTTCTCTATGTGGACTCTAGAATAACGTTACCTGGCTTTCGACGTACGTTTGTGTAATATTTACTATGGACACCCGAGGGTTTTATTGCTTGAATCTGTTTGTGGGACAACAGAACTGAAGGGACTAATGCTGTCATACTTCTTGAGAGGATCGTCACAGATAATTAGTTTTTGTTGTTTGGCTGATGGTTGACAACCACAAGATAGTTAGCTGAGCTATGCATAAAGGGGGGCAAAGAAAGTGAAGAAGGGAGAAATTGCCACTCTGATCACTTCAAAAGCGTACTAATTGCCTTTAAAAATCCAAACAAAACACCAACAAATGCGGGTAAGCAGGAGAACAAACAGAAGTTAATTGCAAAACAATTTTCAACCTGTTTGAGAACAAATAATAAGCATTAAGAAAATGTGTTGCAAAATTAAGAAACGCTTAAATAATCCAACACAATATGTGATGAGGAAACGGTAAAGATTACTGTCAATATAATTGATAAATATGTCATTTTTGTTGGAGTCATATCGAGTAGAAACTAATTAAGAATGTTGATTAAACAGTGAACATTACAAGTCAAGACTTAGTGCCCATAGAGGGGAATTCATGTCCACAGTCCTGTACAACAAACAGCACACAGTAACAGACTTGAAAACACCAAGACGACAGCATGTCAACACACAACAACACTCGGCGATGAAAACATAGCATTCATCACGGCTTACTGTTTAATACAGCCTGGATCAGGCTTTTTCCAAAGGGAGCCCGTCTACACCTCAGAGTTTTGTATGTGCTCCCAGAGGGCAGAAGGTTCAGATGGTGGTTGAGTGGATGTGTAATGTCCCGTGCTATTGTGGTCGTGATGTATGTTATAGCCTCACTGTTCAGTTCAGGTCGTTGACGTCAGCGAAATTTCAGCAGATGGAAACATCTGCTGACCTGTGTTTCTCTGTTTGTGCAGTTGCGTCTGTATACTGACTCATATTACTGGCATTAAGTGTGGCGCTCTGTACTTAAATAAATGGCAATTAACACATTTAAGTATATAAACTATTTGCTCCAGTGATCATTTATTTCAGCGAATTTTCACAATATAATTTTATTTTATTTGCCATTTTTATGTACCTTACATTTCTACACCGTCTATGGTTATTACAAATAAAAAGGTAATGTTGGTGCTAACTAGGGATGCTCATGAATTTTTTGATTCTTTAATTATCTATTTGATTAAATGCAGTGCTTAACACATTTATAAGACCAACGCCCAAAGACACAGCTGCCCTAAATTAACAGCAATGATAATTATCAAAATCATTTTTTATGTTTCTGTAATGGTTAATTCACAGGTATGTAGAAGCTCTTAAACTGAAATGATATTTGAAATGCTAAAATTTAATTATTATGATTGCTATCCAGGAAGCACACTATTATTTATTGATTAAGATGTCAAATTATAGTTATTTACTTAAATTCCTAAACAGAAATAAAAATGTTATAGTGGTCGAAAATTACCCCCTTATGAGAAGAAATAAAATGAAGACCAGCATGTCGCCCGGATTGGCGTTACCAGGGCCCCACCCTGGTGCCAGACCCGGGAGTGGGGCTCGCAGGCGAGCGCCTGGTGGCCGGGACTTTGCCCGTGTGACCCGGCCGGGCTCAGCCCGAAAGAGCGACGCGGGCGCCTTTTCAAGTGGGCCCACCACCTACATGAAGGGCCATAAGGGGCCGGTGCAATGCGATTTGGGTGGCAGTCGTGGGCGGAGATATTGAGTCAGAGTGGACCATGCTCTCCACTTCCATTGGGGACGCGGCGGTTCGAAGCTGCGGCCGTAAGGTCTCCGGTGCCTGTCGCGGCGGCAATCCCCGAACCCGGTGGTGGACGCCGGAAGTAAGGGATGCTGTCAAGCTGAAGAAGGAGTCCTATCGAGCCTGGTTGGTTCGAGGGACTCCTGAGGCAGCTGACAGGTACCGACAGGCCAAGCGGACAGCGGCCCGAACAGTCGCAGAAGCAAAAACTCGGGTCTGGGAAAAGTTCGGGGAGGCCATGGAGGAGGACTATCGGTCGGCCTCGACAGACTTCGACTGCATGTTGGACTCTGCCACGGCTGCCCTTTGTCACCGGTTCTGTTCATTATTTTTATGGACAGAATTTCTTTTAACCTTTATTTGTATAGCCCACAGTTTACAAAACATAGTTTGTCTCACGGGACTTCACAGGGTTGGTAACATCCTCTGTCCTTAGACCTTCGACCAGGGAAAGGAAAAACTACCAGGGAAAAAACCCTTATAACAGGGAAAAGGGTAGAAACCTTAGGGAGAACCGCAGGTGAGGGATCCACTCCCTGGACGGACAGACGGGCAGTAGATGTTACCCAAAAACATACAATAGTGGTCGAACATTATGCTTGATTAATTTCTGACTTCTCAGAGAAGAAGCCCATTGAGCCGGATAATTTTTCGGTATAGGTGAATTCACTTTGTTATTTGCCAAATAAATAACAATAAAAAAATCTTAAGTTTTAATCATCAACTATTTTGATAATCTTTTAATCGAGTGCTCTTTCAATAAATAAAAAAATGCTTTTTAATTTTTCAGCTTCTTAAATGTGAATAGTTTCTGGATCCTTTGCTCCATTTGACAAAGAAATCATTAAAACTGAATATTTTTACTCTTAAAAGTACTTAAAAGTACTCGATTAATCAATTATGCCCTAGTTCCATGTAGACAAATAGTTGAAAGTCTCTCTCGTAGATTTAGCTGGAAAACTAAAGCTTATTCAGCTTATATTTCCACTCAAATATTCAAATATAATTTTAGCTTGAAATGCCGATTCCCCCAGTGCTAATGAAGTAAAATCCAAAAAAGTCAATCAATGCCTACATGATTTCACATTATCACCTCTAATAATAATGATGATATTATTCATTCATACTGATACTGATATTGGTGTTTGATTTGCTGTTTTTTGTGGATTGACCTCTGCCGAGTCTTTAAAAAAAAGACCTAAAACAGCCTCCATCACAAGAGGCATAGTAATAAAAGGAAGAGTGATTATGTGAATCAGTTAATTGTTTATTGTTTCTTTGGATCTCCCAGTAGCTTCTTCCCGAGGTCCCCATAAACATTTTTTTTTATAATTCTTCATCAGCAAGTAGACATCACAACACCAACAAGCCTTTAAACCATTTTCAACTGACAGAGTCAGTAATCAGATCCAAAAATACCAATATGCCAGATGTGATACTCAACTTCTTTTAACAGTTCATGTTTGAGTGTTTTTTGGAATACATGTATATACATTTTCTGCATGTTTTATAAAGTGTTCCATGGAGTATTAGACCTGTAAATAACATATTTTTAGCTTGGGGAGTTCAAGAAGACCCATGGGAACGTGTATCAGTGTTTATTTTTAGACCAGCAACTAACATCCTCTATATTTTCTGGGACACATTCACTGTGATCCTGGCACAATGATTGCACGGCTCTAGTGCTAAGTACAGTGTAAACCAGACGTCTAAACCAAAGAGAATCCATTTAGAATTCTGTCGCACGTTTCAACAAAGTGATGAGGAGGCAGTACGTGTGTCTGCAATGAATACCAGTCCTCAAAACCAGACAAGTCATTTTCATCTGTATGTTAATGCTGACTATGTAAATAAGCCATGCAGCTGCATAGGGGAGGTGATAACTGTTGAGCCTAGGTTTATCATTTGCAAGCGACATTATTTGATCCACTGATCCCGTGACATACACTTTGCACCGATATCTTTTACAACCTATCAACTTTGAAGATGGGGCACAGTCTCATAATGGGAAAAGTTTCCTCGTTTTATTCACTCACTCAGGCTGGGTTAGGGTTTCTTGGTTGTTAGATTGGATGGAAGTGGAGCCAGGCGGAGCAAATGCTTTCCAACAACAATGAAATCAAGGTGATGTTTTCTTTCAAATACGTCCCTATTTCCTAATGCAATGGTGTCGCAGTCATTCGGAGTCACTTGAATCTGTGAAATTACATTAATCTTTGATGTTGCTTGCAATACAAAGACAAAAATGCTGAGCTGTGGGGAAAAAAAACCCCCCAGTGATGCCATATTTTGTGTCCTCACACTATGTTACCCGTGCAAGCTCGAGTGCAGTACATGCAGCACATTTAAAGTGAATTAATGAGCGTGGAATGAGTGTTATTTGTGCTGCCTCGAAGACGGGTTGTCAAAGAAATCGAATCAAACGGAAGGACAGCCATTTTGTCCTTGCCATATAGATTATTTATCAATCTGACCATCCGCAGTGACGCATGCCTGCTTTTACAGTCAGTTCACACACACACACACACACACACACACACACACACACACACACACACACACACACACACACACACACACACTATCCTCACATCAACCTGCCAGCTGGCCATAATCTGTTTTTCAGTTCATGGTTGAATGACCACACATTTTCTTTTTGACATTGTATGTATGTGCGTGCAGACAGATAGACAGACAGACAGACAGCGATCAATCGATAGATAGATAGATAGATAGATAGATAGATAGATAGATAGATAGATAGATAGATAGATAGATAGATAGATAGATAGATAGATAGATAGATAGATAGATAGATAGATAGCGACTTTATTGGTCTGGGAAATTCTAGACAAATGCTGGGGCTTATTTTTAAGGTTCATTCAGTTTCTGTCTTTCAAAAGGATCTTAATCTTCGCTAAAGAAGACTGTCTGTTCCCGCCTCTCCATCTCATCCCTCCATTTTGCAGTCATTTGCATGAGCGGATAGGAGCTTGCACAAAACACATTTCAGTGCCAGGTTCCCCTCATTAAGTCACCTGTCACATCAGGACCATTATTACCGTCCTCATATCAGCATCACCCTCTCCTCCCCAATAAAGCACCTGCATGGAGGAGGACTGTGAGCCTTTGATGGCAGCCTACACATCGCACATCAGCCACTTCTGGTTTACACGGTAATGCATCACATCCCTCATAATGGATTGCTGATTTTCATAATGTGCATAGGATACACAATGCCAAGTGTTGTAATGTATCCTACTGAACACAAAAATTACACTGATTGCGGCGCATAATCAGATGCACCAAATGTTCTCCCTGACTGTTGAGGTCAGTTGTAAAAAAGAATTTAAAAAAAAAGCTCATTTATCCATCCACATGAATGCCATCATCAAGAAAGTGTTTGTTATCTCTTCAGTGCAGATACATTTTAAGGCCTCACAGATTGTTCCTGTACATTCCGGTTAGTTCCGACATGAAGTGAAGGGTACGGACTTCAAAAAGCTTGCACCGCTCACACTGAATCATGGAGTTAATGCTTTGCATTGTAGGCTTTGATTGCCATGGGGCTGAGGTGTCAGAACTGGCAAGCATGATAATGGTTATACTTCTGGTGGTTTATGGGCCCTACGGTGACCCTCGTGTCTGTTAACCTTGCCTCCTCTGTCTTATAAATCTTATGCTGAGAGGTTTATAGGGCTCACTTGTCAAGCCTTTCCAGTTGTATTTGGTGGATGGAGCTGTAGCACAGACAAACGATATGGTGATAAATTCTGTATCTGTTGAGTCTCGACGACGCGCAGCGACATTTGCCGAACAGTGGCAAAGCGCACAAAGTAAACGTCACAACAAATCAGTAATTAGAAAGATACTTACTCTCAGCACTACCCAGTGGCGGTGTTTAAGAGAAGGATATTGATATAAGTAAGGTGTGAGTGTGTGTGTACATGAGCGTGCAACTGTCTGTGTATGAGTAGAACTTTTGTTCAGCTTTGGGTAGCTGTGTCTATCAGAGGTAATGTTTGTGTCCGGATGAACATGTGTCTCTCTATGCCAGAGTAAACCCTCTCCTCCCTTAACCTCTTCCCTTGTGGGTTGTGCTTGACTTCCACTATTTTCACAGCTGCTCTCGGCATTGCACTCCATTACACCTTAAATCACCTAAAAGACCTGAAGCCCCAAAAACTCTCTGTGCAGCTAATTCACCCTGACTGCACAGATCATCCATAGAAAACAGGAGCACCACTGCAACATCTGATTCCAGCCTAATAAAGTGCAAAGCTATCGTTGTATAGGAATCTATGGCTGCCTTAAATATTAAATCAACACAAACTTATAGCCCAAGACCCCTGGCGTGACTTTGAAAGATATTGTAAAACATAATACCAGAGATACGCATCATATATTTTACACACAGTCTCCTGGTTTTGGGTGGCAGAAGCATTGTCAGAGAGGCACATTCCACTTTGTGGGGTGTCCGAAAGCAGCCACGGAGATTAGACTCAATAAATAAGGAGGGATAAGTGGGTCTTTTCCTGTGTTTGGAGCCACAGAGCATAGACACGGAGGCGTGACACACAGCTGCACAGTGCTATTGATTCTCCACTGGTCTCCAGGCACCATTCAGGCTGCCTGCCAAGTGCCTCTGAACAGGAGCCCCTGCTCTCACAATATCTGCACGTCTGCTTAAGCACAATCAATGGGCCATCGGCAGTGAAGAGAACGCACACCACTGTCTTTACTTGAGGGTGTGAGTCAGGCAAACTGAAAATATATGTAGTGGAAAGACATCATAATACCAGGCAGTGATAAAACATCACTGACAATCAGAATGACATCAAGTGCTTTCACGGGCTTCACATGGAAGGTTAGCGCCACCACTAGTCTTTCAAGAACTCATCTGCGAGCAAATGAAAAGACCATTCATATTTGTTTTACATGGATCCTTTTTGCTGCATGTGAAGCTCTGAAAAACGTCTTCCCTCAATCGGATCAGCATTTAAAGGTTACTGGAGAAGACTTTTTTTTCTCACTCCCACTTATTCAGCCTCCGACAACCTCGGTTCAATTTCGCAGGCATCGTGTTTGTGTGTGGAATGTGTGTTTTAATGCACACATTAAGACAATAATGGAGCCGACTTTGTCTTTCGGTGATGGGTATTCAGCCTCTCCACCGGTGGTCCACTATGCAGCATTTTGCACCACTGCAAGGCTTCAGTGCAGATTGCAAATCTGTCAGCCAGGCTGTCATGGTTCACAATGGAGTGGCAGAGACGTCCCCATTACCACGGACATTTCAGTTTTGTTCTTACACACCACAACATCTTTTTCAAATCCATCTTAAGCAAAACAAGGGGGATTCCAGGCTGAATGCAACAACATCTCTGTTGCTCCCGAAAGATAAATAATGCACCCTCTTACACAACTCATCTTTCATCTGCACTTTGAATATGAAACAAAAGCATATAGTCAATGCAGCATTAGGTCTGAGGTGGCAGCTTCAATCATTGGACCTTGCATATCAGTAATTATGCTCTCGTTGGACATTTCCGGGGTGAGTGGTAGTTTGACTGGTATTGAGTGAGTGTAAGGAGAAGATTTGTGTGCCATTAAGAGGACAGACAATCCACTAATTCATTATCACCACAGCAAAAAGAGAGCAGTCAAAGAGAGTCTGTAACAAAGTGGCGTTGTTTTAAATCTGAAAGAAATCGGAACAAATGCTGCCTGCAGATCTATCTGATGCATAACCAGGTGCAGAGTGGCTGCATTGATGCAGATGCAGAGACCAGACAGGAACGATTGCTGTTGAATAAATGAAAAATCAGGCTGACAATGTTGCCTTGTTTACACGCTCATCCACACAAAATTGCGTTTTAAACTTCACATTCATGCAACAATGCTTGTCCCATCTCAAGCATCTACTTAAACCCCACACACGCATGCACATGTACACACAGACACGTGAGTACACACACACACACACCCTGTGGCAATTTGTTTTGCAGTGTTTGATTTCAGGGGGTTATGGCTTTGAAATTAAAAGAAAACATTATTTCAACAGGACCTCATTTCTGTGTGAGCGGTGGAGAGGAGGGGGGGGGGGGGGGGGGGCGAGGACTAACATCGCCTGAGTGGCTGTGCACAACCTCATACAGCACATGCAGCACTGAACACTGAATAAAGAAGCCAGCAGGATATTTTTACACACTAAGTAAAAAATTGTCTCCCTATTAGTTCACCCTGCATAATTTGTAATCAAGCATCAGGAAAGCAAACACTGCATTGATTCAAATTAGTCATTTTGAACAGATAAAACTGAATGTTATCTCGTCAGCTCACTGACACAAGTTTTCAGCACCTTGGATAGCGCATCATCCCAGACTGAATAATGGCATTAAAAACAATAATAATAGTAATAATCACAATAATAATGCAGGCCCCGCAGCTGAGCGATTGGGAGCTTTCATCAATACAAATTAATTTGATGTAATCACCGTAACTGCGTTTAATTATTTTATGTTACATCACAACATAGTGCAGCTGACATTGTTCGCAAGCATGAAATTAGCCTTCAAATATTTACTGTACCTCCATGACAGAGGGAGAGAGGAGCTGAGAGAGTGAATGAAAGACAGGAGAGAGAGACCGTGTGTGTGTGTGTGTGTGTGTGTGTGTGTGTGTGTGTGTGTGTGTTACCTATTTAGAACCTTTTCTGGTTTACCAGTAGGGACCAAAGCCTGGTCCTAAGGCAAAACCTCATTATGAGACTCTGGTTAAAACAGATTAAGATGTAAATTGTGGTTAGATTGAGATTAGGAGTGGCTATTCAACTGGATGGAGGGAAATGCAGTGTCCTGAGAAGAGAAGCTGCACAAACGTGTGTGTGCGCCTTTAATTTAATCTCAACACTTGCCTCCGTTTGGCCTCCGGTTTTTTCGCTCCTACGATAATCTATTCTGCAATTTGGAGAGGTTTGTGTTGAGCCCTCTCTGCAGTCTGTTGTTTGGTCAGACTGTAGTGTATGTGTTCATCGTGCTGACCTTTCCAAACAAGCGCATCCAATAAAGACCCTCGAAAACAAGGTTTAACCTTCGGATAAGGGCTGTTTGTGAGGTGCGGGCTCATTGATAGGCAGTGAATGTGGCACTGAAACCTCTACAAAGCACATCATTGCTGCCTTCTGATTGGCTGCGCAGCACCGAGGCAGTTAATGTACCCAGTAAATGTACCTGTGGCCCGCTCCACAATCAGTTAAAACAACGGCGACAAATTCGTTGTAATTAGACTCAGGAAGGCAATTTTATCCCCCAGGAATGTTGAATTTATGAATTCTTTATTGCTACATGTTGTCATTGTAATGAAGCCACTGGGGACTTGATTAGTTCTGTGATTCTCCAGAAATGTGAGTGCCTGAAAGACAAGTGAGGCGCAGAATGTTTAAGTTCATGTGTTTAACGCGCTTGTAAAGAGCTTCACGGACTCACCCCAGTGTTGTCATGGTGACTATGGTGTACCAAAACGCTGCGGGGATGCTGGTGAACTTGCTGGCCGGAGATCCTTTTTCTGCATAAAACATGACCGTTGCAAAGATAATGATGGCCATAGTGAGGGAGAAGAGGAGAAAGCCCAGCTCTGAGGCGCAGCTCTTTAGGGTATAGCCCAGGATGCGCAGCCCCGCGGAGTGTCGGGAGAACTTGAAAATCCTGAAGACCCGGAAGACTCGTAGCGTGACGAAAGCACCGCTCAGCTGGTCATTGTCGGTCATGACCAGGCCGATGTAGTAAGGCATGATGGCGACCACGTCGATGACGCTCATCACACTTTTCATGAACTTGTAGCGGCTCGGTGCTGCGATCAGACGGAGTAGATACTCGACCGTGAATATCATGACGCACGCAGTGTCTAAACAAAAGAAGGCCAGTGCGTAACGCTCTCCACAGGAAACCTCCTTGGACCTGTTGGGCACAAAGCCGCACGGCACCGTCTCCACTACGTTGGCCATGACTGATATTGCAATGAAGAAGCCCGTGACATAGTAGAAGACCAGCGCTAAGGTGCTGGAGTGGGGATTTTCAAAGGCCCGCCACAGGTACTCCCGGAAAGTCAGGTTCACCGGCGTGACGTCATTGTTCATGTCTGTGTCCTCGTCGTCTTGGAGCCTCTCTGCGTTCTCGCGCCTCCGGTCTTTGTACTCCTCGTAACAGCAGTCCCCAATGATCTCGGGGATGATGCCAAAGAAAGCGAGCTCCTCGTCGTACGCGGATATGCACTCTTGGCGCGGGTAGTGTAGTTTCCCTGTGCGATAAAAATTGAGTATATGTCTAAAGATGTCAGGGTCACGGTCGAAAAAGTACTCATTGGTCTCCTCGTGGAAAAAGAAGTCCCTCTCTGTGCTGCCCAGCAGAGTGTCCGGGTACCGCTCCAAAGTGTTCCGCCACGTCTGAAACTTGGTCCCACTCACGTTGAGGATGATGAGTCCGTCCTGGGCTTTCCTCTTGTCTTGGGGAGGGATGGGCATCGGGGTGCTCGCCACGGGCATCCATCCTATGGCTGCTGCTCGGGCGAAGGGGAGCCATGCCGCTACACCTGCTGCCATGCTGACCTGTAGTAGTGTTTAAAAAAAAAAAAAACGACCCTGATCCGGTTATCACAGTGCTACGGCTCGGAGATGAATTGCATCTGCAGGAGGAAGAGCAGATGGATGTACAGACAGTGGTTAGGCGTGTGAGGCACCCAGGCTGAACGGAATGTGACAGAGAAACACACAGAGCCATTCACTTGTACTAATATTGCGCATAGCACTGTTGAGCGTATAGCCTCGCATCCACAGTGCAACTGCTGCTCATTTATGGAAGAAGCCTACTTTGCGGCAGAATATGAATTAGATGTGGAGAATGTCATCAGCCATCAATGAGTAAAAGAAGAAAAGAACCCACCTTAGAGAGTGCTGCTCGTTAAACTACATCCACGGTGAGTTTCATTAAAAAAAACAATCCACGGTGCAGAATACTTGCGATTCCGGCTCCCATTTATCTGCCTCTGCTGCCACACGGTATAGAGCAAACAAAATGGTCCAAAACACGTCGCATCAACAAGTTAAACAATTCACGCGGCAGTTTCTCAGCAGAGAGCCATTGACCACTGTGGTCATTAAGCAACGCGCGACCCTTTTTTACCCCTTTTTTTCTTTCTCTCCCACGTTACCGCCCGCAAGGCAACGACGCTCAGTGGCATGCGTTTTTCCTCTCGTTGCAGCTACTCCTCAATAAACTCCTGTTCCTCACGTCGACTGCAAGACCACCCTCCCCCCTTTTTTTTCCACCAAGCATCGGCTGTGTAGAGAGAGAGGAGAGAAAATCAGATGCAGAGAGAGAGGAGTGGTCCTATCTGCACCCAGAAATTCCTCTACTGCTTCACTGTCGGGGGAACTAATCAATGCGTAATGGTAGTCTAAGTAGGCGGCATCTCCAATGGCTCAACTTGACGTTTGTTTTGTGTTTTCTTCCTCCCCCGGTTTCACACCACGAACCCTCACAATTCCTCTTCATATGACATCAAACGTGAGCCGTCGTTAAAATTACAGCATGTCATAAATGACATGGATTGTTTTCTGTGTATAGCGACAGTAAAGTCCTCTAAAGTTCCTCCGCAGTCTCTGTATTATCACCAGAATGAGAGAGAATGTTTAACAGGTGTGTTACATCCCGGTTTTGGGGGGGCAGTTAAGAGTGATGTCCTTCTTTGATTTATGAGCTCAAACGCGCACAGAATATGTTACCAAAGTGCACCGCTCTCCTGGCAAAAAAAAAAAAATGTATTGATTGGAATATGAAGACTTGCGAGTGTTTTTATATTTTATTTCAGAGGAGGGAAACATACATTCAGGGATTTCAGATCCCCAACAAATTGTGATCGATATTGTTGTTTTTTTTTTTCTTATTATTAAAATTGCATCACTCTGTTACATAGTTTAAAAGGTCAACATCATTGGGCTTCACCGCTCTCGTGACATTTTCCAAAATAACCATAATCAATTAAATGACGCTTGTGTTCCATAAGCTATAACAGTGGCATCTCCGAAGGGGTTTTCGAGACAGCTGTGTTAACTGTGAGGCATGTGCTGCGGTACCATATTCGGCTTCAGGTCCACGTGTATGAGAGAGAGAGAGACACACAGAGAGACAGGCAGAGAGAGAGAGAGAAAACTCCTCCCCCCTGAGTATTGCACTGATTTAGGCCCCGCGTTGTAATCGCTCTTGTTTTTCAGCACCATGGACAGCACCAACTTTCTTTGCCTCTGCAGACGTCAGTTTGTCTCGCGCCTCTCTCATATAGGTTACAGCTTCCTGGTGTGATGCACTTATCTGCAGTTCTTCAGCTCAGCGCACATGGGTTCACAGTCAGGCTTAAGTACATCCAGCTGCTGAGCTTCTAGAAAATGGATGGTCTCTCTGACCATTAACCCAGACTCCCACATTCGGTCCTTTTAGAAAATTTACTGCAGCTGTTGGGCTCATCCAAAGTACTGTAATTTGCAACAAGTGAGCATGAAGCCGCTTGGTGTCCTGTTCAAGGACAGTTTGACAGTGTAAGTGGCTGCTGATGGACACTTTAGATGTTGTCAGACCTGTGATCCTTTACTTTCTTTCTTCAGCCAGTGCACATTACATTTGTACACCCAGTCCCTGTTCCCCTCTGGCACAATCCCAAGTTTTTTTGTAGGATGAATGCACAGGACTGTCAGTAGTCCCATTAGTGTATGCTGAGCATGTCAGAGCACACTCAGTGTGCAGTTTGAGCAGGCAGGCCCAGGGGCTATGTATTCATCAGGGCATTTAAATATTCCAGCGGTTGCCAAATGGCACCAAACACAGGCATCCCAGCTGAGCTGGATGCCAGACTATAGCAGCAAGCTTGTCGGTGTACAGATAGCCACAGTGTTTTAATTTAAAAAGGTAGGGAAAGGGGTCATTAGTCTTCAACTTATCATTTCATCTAATTGAATCAAAACAATCTTCTAAAATGTTCTCAATATTTATCATTGCTAACATTATAAGAGCGTAGCATAGCTATTAATATATGTTTACTTTTAACACAGTTCTTTGATCCAGTGCTGTTTACTCTTGTCCATTGACCGCATGTTTTTGTGTGTGTGTGTGTGTGTGAGTGAGAGAGCAACACACCATCCAAGATGCTGACACACTTTTTGGTCGCAGACTATTTCAGGAAGTTCCAAGGTCATTTCAGATGATTGATGTTGACACAGCGCTGTGCAGAAAATTTGATTATGCTGGTTGTGTGTTTATGGATTTACTTTTTTTGGCTAAAGTCATTAGCGCGTGTCCTTAAACAAGGTTGAACGACTCATCCCTGGTGTTTTTGAGTGGACATTAGGTCAAAGGTGAAATCTATAAAGCCCATAAACAAGTTTTAATGACAATAGCCAGGCTTTTATCTAACCAGTCAGATAACGCTTGCTGACATTTTGAACTTGACGTATTTGGGATTACAGTGTGCAACAGGATATATTTTGATAACAGGCTCTTAAATGTGCTCAGTGTTGTAATTCAGGCACAGTAATTCAGGCTCAACACCAACAAGCTCATGCTGTTTGTCTGAACCATCTTTTTTTTTCATTTGATCCACTGACTTTAACAGTCTGTCTACAGCAGTATTGTAGCCCACACTGCAGCATGTTTTCTGTATTCTATATTTAGTCCGTGTGGTGACTGAGATGATTAAACAGATGAGTCCCCCTCACCAAAGATGTGCCTGTGAAAGAAGAGGCGAAGGGGCAGTCGCCATTTACCGTGTGTCATTGATATGGAAACTTGGAATATTTTATACGATTGCCATGATTCTGTAAGTTTAAGTCAGAAAAAAAAAAACACAAGTGAGTGGAATGAATCATTCACAGTACAAATATTTGCTCCAGTGCCTATAACGCCCGCAAAGACAATCATGCAGACCAATGCTTCGCACTGAGGTGGTAGTGGAACAGAGGTCTAGTTTAACCTCATAATAAACTTTGTTTTTATGAAGCATTTCAACGAGATGCAAAGTCCATGACAGGCGATAAAAGGGTAATAAATAAAAAGCCAACAGGGTGAGTAGTAAAAATCACCAGAAAGGGAGAAAAAGATTAATAAAACACGTAAATGACATATAAGACCCTATTTCAAATCTGGAACACCCTGGTATGTTTTATGACGTGCTACTAATGAAGTCGTGAATCGTCCTCATGACCTCTGGACACAATGTCATGCTTATACCCTCAGGTGAAGAGCCCGCAGCCTCGCAGCCCATCTCCCACCACGTCATCCCCCTCAGCTGCCTCTTTCTTTCCTCAGCTCTAATGAGTTATTGACCCCCCGTGGATGTGTAAAATAGAGTGTAGGTCTTCTTGGTTCCTTATTGGATATGGCAGCTGGTGTGTTTGTGTTGTCTGGTGTCCGTGTCAGTTTGTGTGTGTGTGTGTGTGTGTGTGTGTGTGTGTGTGCGTGCGTGCACTCACGTGTGAAGCTATTTATATGTGTTCATGTCTGTATGCTGTGCGCTGCAGTAAAAGGAGTTACCAGGTGTTAGATGCTCACGGCGGTGTTGAGGACTGATGATGAGTTTCATCCTTGTCAGGGTTCTCAGGAATAATCTGTAATTCAACCACTGCTTGTTGTCAGAAATATTGAAGCAAGGCGTGTGTCTGTGCATGTGTGCATGTGTGCGTGTGTGCGTGTGTGCATGGTTCACGCAGCATATGTATCTTTTACCGCTTGATATCTATTACATTTTACAACCTTGATCTTTGCAGGGAAGATTAAATATGTTAGAACATATGCGTCTAATGCCTTTTACAAGCACTTTGGCAAGTACACATTTTGTTGTTAAAATAGGGTCTTACTCATTGACTCGGTCTATAATTTATATGCAGTTCATTCTCGATGGGAAACAACGAGATGGGGACAAGTGTCCCACCCTTTAGCACATTTTTAATTGTTGTTCTCCCACCTCCTTCTTGCTGTGTCTGTAGTGACAGTCGATGTTGTCATCCGGCGAGGAGGTGGGGGGAAAGGATCAGAAAAGAAAAGGAGGTGTCTGTCACTGTGTGAGTACTCGTGCCTATAGCTAAAGCACATTTGCTGCAGCGTGTGCCTGAGGCTCCTTGAGTCCAGTGAATCACTGCACGATTAACTACTACTGCACAAGGGCACTTCTACTGGAAAAAGTAAAAGAAGGCCGTGAGATTGAACTGAATCATACTCTCCTATACCTTTGCCTTGTCAGCGCAACCTTGTATTTTTTAGGGTCCAGGCACACAAAGTGTAACTGAAGGCGTTAGTATTATTATTTTTTTTTTTTTCGGGCATTGCAGCAGGAAAATACAGATGTGTGTGTTTATCTCATGGTGTGTAATTAAAAACCAAAGACGGCATGATGCACGTCTGGCAAACCGGCATTGAAAATGTAATTGTTTTCCAAGGACACTGCACTGTTTACACACCTCGTCTGTTGAACACAACCCTCGGTGCAGAGGCTCTGAGCAGATGCTATGTGAACATCTAGCACAAGCCTTTTTTCACAGATTCACACAGGCTGTGCATCTGCAGCACCAAATTGAAACGGAACCTTTTTTCTTTCTTTTTTTTGTTCCTCAGTGGAGAGAAGTAATGGCTGAAAAAGGCTGAAGATAACAGCTGAGCCCAGCTCAGGATCATATCACACATTAAACAACACACTCCGAGTTCATTGCTCATCACTGGTGCGCATAAATTTGTTTGACCACTGTGCTGCAGCTCGCAGGACTGCGTCCAAGACAGGAAAAATATGATCTAATCTTCCTCGGCATTGAAATCATATTTGTTTGGCAGATATGATGTAGTGTTTCAGCAGATCGCGTCCTGCATTTCATTGAAATTTCAGCTGATTGATACTTCAATGTCACTGGCTTTAATATGGACAGTTCCTGTGTGGATTTTCTGTCTGATTTTTTTGGAATATGCTTTTCTGATGTCTTTTTTTTAAATCTGTCTCAGGTGATAAATGTCCTCAAGCTCCGACTAACAGTGTTGTTGTCCCAACCCCTAAACCTCTGTCAAATACCTGAATATTGAATTTAGGTATTCCGCATATGTCCACGAGGACTGTCACTGACTGCTAAATTAGATTATGTTTCATTCCTAGATTGCTATCCCTGTAAGCCCAAGCAAACATCAGTGAGGTGAAGGGTCAGGAGGGAATCAAACTTGCAGGGAGAGTTTTGTTCGGGCAGCGGCAGTGTGGGCTTCTACTGACGTCATTTGTCCGGACTTGGCATGAGTCGGCCTGACCAGTGACATTTGTTTCCCCACCATGTGGCCCCTGTACTTGGAGGCCAGATGGCAGATGATGCCTCCGAAGCAGACACAAACACACACGTCTACATAAACACACACACACTCACACATAACACTGCACTTGCAATCACGGTTACCTTCACTCAGCAGAGAGAGGCGAGCACAGCAACGGATCGATTCGTCACCCAAAATAATTTATAAAGTCCTGATAGAATGCCAGAAAGTAAACTTGGGTAAAAGTGGATGTATTATGATTGGAGCCGGGTAGATCGATGCTTTCCCCTCTCTGTGAGGCTCAGCTTGTTTGTTCAGAGTGAAATATCATCATGAGGGCACATAGCTCGTCCACCTCCCTCTATCTGCGCTGCAAATTTTCTTTTCTTCCTCTGCTCCCTGTCTTGTGACCCCCCCCCCCTTGTAGCCATGTCTTATAGTCCTATAAGGAAAGCACCATCAGTGTAAATAGTATTCCAGTCAGCTGAGGGTTGTCATTGAACCAAATATTGTGTTGTAGTCCACAGAATCAGGGAGATAAGAATTCAAAAGCAAACTGAATACTTTGTGTGGTGTCAGAAAGTGTGGCCTATTAACCTCGCTGTGAAGAGGCAAATCAATTTAATCCTTTGGGGAGTTTTATCCATCATAAGCATCACAGGAGGAGAAGGACTAAATACATCATATCAGTAAACTGTGATAAGCATCAGCACTTTAATCTAAAGCTCCTTGGAGCCACTTTTACAAAAATCATTTATGCTTTACTGACAAAGCACACCATTCACAGTCACAGGAAAAGATAGGGAAAGAGGTGATGACAGGGAAGGTAGTATATTCTGATCAATCCATAAGAAAGACGAGGATGAGCTGCTTTTTTTAAAAGCCTATTTCCAAATTAACTTGCTACTGCTTCTCGTGTAATCACCATATACACAATCTAAATAACCTTAAATCTCATCAAATTAATACACAGATTATTATCACTTGCTCTCTGCGCTGCATGAGAGAATGGAGCAGCTGCTTAGCTTAGCATAAAGACAGTAAGCGGAGCAGAGCTGTTCGGACCCTCTACGAAAGAAACAATCCACGTGTGAAGCTCAACAATTAGCACTTAATGTTCATTTAATGTGTGCAAGAAAACTATGAAATTAATTAATCTAGAGTCACTGCTCGAAAGTGATTTCTGGCGTTGGTGCAGTAGCTTCCAGTGGACACTCTGGTTGCCTGGCAACTACTCAGAAATAGTCAGAAATAGCCTAGTCCAGCGCATAATCCCCCTATAAATGATGAAGTGCCTATGATTACATTTTTGCTGAGCCGCGTTATTTTTATTTGTTTTATTTTCTCTTATATATCTTAAATATATATATATATATGTTTTTTTTGTTCTTCTTCTTCTTTCAGTTGTGCTAATTCTACACTGAGGGTTATATTGAATTCCCCGCGAGAATGTGAAGTATATTTTTCAGTAGGTTATGTCAAAAGATTGACATGAAAGATGAAAAATATGGCCGCTCATGAAAAAAATATCATGAGCGGCCATATGTTAATAATGACGATAGCTTGCACTCAGCATCTTTCGGCAATAAGAGTCTATATTCAAAATGATTAGACCTACACAGATAGGCCGCGTGTCATAAACTCAATTGAGTTCCCTGCGCACATGATTGCTTTACCCTTTAAAGGAAATCTTTACACGGAATGGCTTGATTCAGAGATAATGACATATTTCAGTCTTGCAGGAACAGCAATATGGCAATGAATGGGTGAGCTGCAATGAATAAACCAGATAACCTGCCTATTAAAGATAAAAGAAAGGTGTTGAGGTCATCAGCTGCAGAGCTGCAGCTATTGGATGGCAGTTCAATTTAAGAGTGGGTGGACCGTCCTTTGAGAGTTTTGTAATTAATCAAAGTCCCCCTTTTAAAATCAACTTTATTCACATTCAATTTTATCTGCTTGTCTCCCACATGCAAAGCCCTTGTGTGATGTGAGCCCATATCTTAATTACTCTCAGATCGCTGATACACACACGCGTGCACACACGCACACACACACATACTCGTAGTATCTCTTGAAGAGACAGAAAATCATTTTACAGCTGAGAAGATAAGTCCCCTTGCTCCCTTTAACAGCCCCCCTAACCAAAGCACATCTGACAGTATTGTAATGACAGACAGGCAGTGAAGGGCCTTGTTGCGATAATTCCTCAGCTACATACTAATAATGAGACCCCTTCCCCCCCTGTGATGGATTTCAAATTGAGCCCCTGCAAGTGTATTAGAATTTCAAAGCAGATATAATCATTAATATGTTATTAATGGCACTGGTTGCTGGTTGGAACTGTCCTGCTGCTGTCCAGGTTTCTCACGATGAGTGATGGATCATTATGAGATGTGTGTTTGGGCGTGTGTATATGCATTTGTGAGTTGCCTGCAAAAAAAAAACATCTCAATCACACTTCTCGATCCGATCCGTGCACACTGCAGATCAGTCACCCAAAGCACTCCCAATGTCATGTGGCCAATTTTCTTAACCTCTTTTTTTCCTTTGGCTCTGTTGCTCTGTTGGGATCAACTCCCTTAAAAACGATCAGCGGAATGGTGCTATAAGTTCATCCATAAAGTATTAATGGATGTTTCATGGTTAATTAAAGATTAGTGCATCCACAGGAGTGACTGCAGTGGCTGTAAAAGTGATTGCAAAGGTATGTGTTTACACAAAGTTTGGACAGAGGGCGTGATTGAAATCTCAAAAACTCTGATTTGGACTCTCTACGCTGTGAAGTGCCTCCAGTCGCTTGTCAGATACTGTGATTGCAGGTAGCACTTACAAGCTGTAGAATGACACAGCCCAGTGTGTCTCTCTTTATGCTAAAATAATTATAAATCCTTTGCTCTATAAATAAACCTGCACCACTAAAGTGCAATATTTTTGATATGCTAAGCCCTTTATCTGCAAAGGGGAAAAAAAGCCAGAGGGCATTGCTGGGCTTTGAGCATAGCTCAGGGCCTATGCTGACAACACAAGTGTGTGTAGTTAAATTAACAAGAGAATCAAATAAACACAAGCCAAGTGACCCAATCTGAACCACTAATAATAAATACAATTCGACTTTCTGATCTGCCTGAGCAGACACAGCAAAACGGTGTGTCTGCTGACTAAATGAGAGTAGTAAAGCCACATTTTATTGCAATTTAAGATTCTCATTATAGTTGAGCTCACCACCACCAGTATAAACATTGCTAAGGAAGCTATTGCCGCATGAAGCAGCACAAACATTCACCTACAGCAGTTTGGTCTTTCCCATCGGAGGATGAATCAGCATACATCGGTCTAATCACCACCTTTCAATTTTTCAGCTTGTTACTGGCTAACCATGCTCATTTAGATGGCTCACGTTTGTAATTACTGCTGTCAAGCAGTCCCAGGCCAAACAGGTCAGCTTACTTAGAAGGCCAAGCCTATTATGAAGATGTTAAGTTATGATCATAGCTGCAGGCCAGCTGTAGTACGACCCTCGGGAACAAATGCCAGCCGTTCTCATTGGGAAAGTGTTTGTTCAGCATAGTGCGAGATGCACGTGTGGTGTAGCTTCGATTATCATAAATGACCATTACTCATTTATGGCTCGTCAGAGGCTGCTGCTCTCCACTCAGCGAGCCCTAATGACGATAACAGTGACTTTGTGCCTCTGTGTCTCTTTTAGTAATAAGAAAGTGCTACTGTGTTTGCAACGGTTAATGACGGTCATGAAAAACCGAGGTTGTGCAGTTTTTCTGAGGCTGTGTGAACGATGGTACAGGAGGGTGGGGGGTGGGGGGGGGGGCGGTGCACTGATGCAGTCACGTCCTGGGTAGTCAGGAAGCGTCTGTACTTACCATACAAAGAAACATCTTATTTAGGATGCAGAGAGTGCAGAGACACTCAGAGGATTAGTCGCAGTGTTTTCCATAAAGTGAACGCCGCTCTCAGGACGCCTTCGGGCCTTGCTCACTTTCCATTTAACTCCTCAATTCCTTCTCTCACTTTTCTTTTTACTCCATTGTCACACTCCCAAGAGGTAAAAGAAATAAGTCCTGAACTGCCAGAAAAGAGAAGGGAGAAATGAGAGCGCGGTGAACTTCAGATGTGTGTGCAAGCAGTATGCATGTGGGGATACACAGACAGACATCTGGGGATGTCATGAATCCTGAAGGCAATAAACCAGTGTTTTAAAAAAAATAAACACCCAATGCAGAGCTGCAGCTGGACTGCAGCAGTGTTATGGCTGGTTTATGGCCTGTGCCCATCCAATCAGACCTCTAATTAAGCAAGAGCAGTGTGGGAATGGTTAGAGTGTAGCACCTCATAGCCCCCCAGATTATATTGTTTCCTCGAGCCAAAAGACTTTTCACCGTGCGGCTGCTGCAGAGCCACGTTGACATGACTGTTTTTATTATAAGTAAAATACAGTTTTTCCCGCACCTTCTCCGTTTAAAGGAGTCTTGGTGAGACGGATCCAGGAGGCTGCTCGTTCCATTTCATTTCCATTTGAAAAACAGTGTGGTGGAAATGACAAATGTGAGAGGCCTATTGAGGAGCCTTCAGGGGAGTAATGTAAATAACAGAAATTAATCATCTTTCCAAAGAGGGAGAAACATACCCCGCGGTCACAACAAAGGTCACAAATCCAGCCTACTCCTTCACATCTTCCAAACAAGAAATGACAGACTTCTGACACGACACTAATGTTTGACTGTGTGGTCTTCTTGTGTGTTTCCGTGTGTTGCGAGTACGAGTGTGCGCAGGCTTGTGCTAGAACTTGCCACTGAATTGTTCCACTTCTGTGTGAGTCTGTGCATTTGAATCAATATTCATATGTACTCACACACTTCTATTGTCTGTTTGAGTGAGCGTTTGGACACAGATTTGCAGGAGACCTTTTTTTCTCTAAGGCTGAACCATCTACTTTTCACTGACAGCAAATAGTTGAGCAGAACCAATTTAATCTTGTTTTTCAGACAAGGATGACATACGGGAGTATAAAGCAGCGGAGCTTGTCCTAACTCTCCTGGTGGAGGCAGTCACTACAGGCGCCTGTGCACCAAGGAATAGATGGTAATTGCAATGTTGATTTGAACTTATGGGCATCATGGGGAAGCAATGGCAACACAATGCCGCATTACCATGCATGGTGTAACCCTCTCATAGCTAGTCGAACAACTTCCAGGAAAACTAATTTGCAGCTCAGGAAAATAATACCTGACAGATCGATTCACCAGTTGTACAGATAATTAACGGACGATTCACTCCCATAGAAAAAATGGTTCTCTGGGGAGCTTTGGCACAGAAGGAAAGGGAGCACAAATGTTGCTCTCCCACATCTCATAAATGTCACAATTAAAACCATCCACAAGCTGTGTGTACATTACAATGCCTCTTGGGGGGACAGCCTGACATTTGGACAATCACGTTGAGCTTCCTTTCACAAAAGAAAGTCGGATTTGATGTTCCCTGCAGAGCGCGTTCATTGCGGCATCATTGGACTCGTTTGCGGAGCGAGAGCCAGTTGCATTGGAAGTAAAGCACGGCAGATTGTTGCACATATATTCATAGCAGTGAGCGCCACCAAAATAGGCTTTTTCATGACGGCATGATCTATACATAGAGCAGGTCTGAGCTGAAGTGTTGCTGGTGAGGAGCTCACACCAGCTGTCACTGTGGGGAAGGAGAAGAAAATAGCTTTCATCATGGTGGGGAGAGGACTGCAGGGCCATGGAGACGGAGACTGAGTCAGTCTTCCATTTTTCAAATAAATTCATACGGGTTAACTGGGATTCAACTGCAGAAATGTCCAGAGTTGTACGTAACACAACCAAACTGCTAATCATCACACAGAACAACAAATCCTTTCAGCTCACACAATTATGCAAAACAGATCAACAGTATTTTACACATTTGATGACAATTTAAAGGATTGCTTTTCATAACACTAGGGCTGGATGCGACCAAACTTAAGCTCACCCGCTTCGTTCTTTCTGTATTTTGAATGGGTGAAAGAGGGGTAGAATAATCATTGCCTCCTTGCTTATGTTTTTGTTGATGGACGAAATTATGGGATTTGAGTAAGAGGATATAAACGAGCAGTTAATGAGACACAGCTGGGACTGGACCGCACACACACACACACACACACACACACACACACACACACACACTTATGCCTACACATCAGTGCACAAACACACATCTCACTGTCTTCCTCTCTCTAACACGCACATAGAGCCCAAAAGACAAGCTGCCACTCACTTCCATATAATTCTTATTACAACGACTTTATTATCCCTTTCACATAAACCAGATTAATTCACGTTTCCTCCTGTGGATTTGGAGTATTTAGGCAGCATACACTGGGAATAAAAGCATCATTGTAAGCTCCCACGATCTCCTTCTTCTGTCAAAGAAAATCTAATCTTATTTTCAATGTTGGTTTCGGGGAAAGGGGCCAATACAAACATGTGCACATAAGAACGAGGCTTCTGATGCTGTAAACGAAGTTAAACATTGATCCACTTGGCATTACTGACTTATGTTGGTCATTAGTTTTCATTAAGTTTGGATACAGAGAAGGAAGTGGCAGTTTTAAGAGAGACTGTGGCAGCATGCTATCGCTCTCTCTTCTGACATGGCAGGCACACTGAAAGCTTTGAGCACTAATTGACCTCTGGACATCTGTTTAACACAACGCTCACCTCATATCACCTTATTAAGTTGATATGATGAACATGTTAGTCGTGATTTAAACACCAACGTGTGTCTGTTTTTCCTGGTTGTCGTATAGTGAGTAAGTAGGAGCCATAAACCGAGCTGGAGACTAAAAACACGGCATATAACTCAGGCGGTAGTGCAGACTGAGTTGGGTGATGATTCTCTCTGTCCTCATGTCATTTGGCCCATATTTATTTCAAGTTTAAATATAGAAACTATGATCCAAATAAGTAATATTCTGGGTCCATGTGCATTTTTTAAAGTAAGTAAGTAAGTGAAATTTCTTGGCACAGCCTGGAGGTGATCCGTGTCAGGCTTTAGGGTGAACGCAGATTTAATCAGCACTGACAAAAGCTCAAAATAAAAAAAACATTGTATTATCATCCACAGAAAATTGATAAAGACTTGTGTGTATGCATAGCTACGAAAAGTACAAGAAACATTGACTCTGAAACAAACCCATAAACCCCTTATTTTAAAGATATAATAAAGCAGGAGTATAACTTTTCAAATAATAATCTACATTTGGCCTGTGAGCTAACAGCATTTTTAAATGATGGATCCACTAGTGTTCCCTCCTGGACAGTTACCACTTTACCACTTCAACAGAAACAGTATTTCTCAGTATGGTTAGAAACCGTGATCCAAACATTTTTAAATGAAAAAAGACAAACTAAAAGAGTTGATTGAATGGAACCCTCCCGAGACCGCCATATTGATTAACAGGTCTTGTGTGTGTGTGTGTGTGTGTGTGTGTGTGTGTGTGTGTTTGTAAACAGCAGCGAAATCAATGCAATCAGTGATTACTTATGGATAAGTAAGTAGGGTATGGTTAAACGCAACACACAAAATAATTTAAAGCTGCAGCGTGTAACTTTTGATGATTTTGTTGTTGTATTTGTTGTTGTTCTGTCTCTGTTTAGTCTTCTTGAACAGAATTGATGTAACATTATACCTATGCTGTCTCCTTCATCTGAAAACAGACTCACACAAAACCATCAGACCTGACCAAGGGAGCATTATGTGTATACATCAGCAGCACGGAGGCAGGCGGAGTTTTCTATCTGCTCGTTTCCAGCAACTAGGAGGTTTTTGACCATAAAAACAAGTTAATGTATGCAAGTAAACCTCCATAACTCTATGGACCACTCTATGGCTGCTTTAAAGCGGAACTAGACCGGAAGTTCCTATTATCGCTGTTTTTTTTGGTGTGTATCTGCGTCATTACCTTGTTTATGAAGCCCTGACGGTCCGAAACAAACAGTTCAGCCATTGCTGAGTACGTTGTGTTTTATTGTAATCTCGGGGCTCAACGAGATCCCTGAAAATCCCGTAATAGTTACGTAAGCAGCGGTTCTCCTGAACAACCGATCGTCCTCCATCCGGGCGGTAGTCCGGGCACATCCGGTTACGTACATTGAACCGCAGAAGAAGAATAACGTCCGTTGTGGAGGTGTTTCACGAGCGACAGTGTCTTCTGACTCTGGGTCTGACTCCGGTTTAAAGTCATAAAAGGGACTGCGGCGGGGAGTCGTGACGAAGCTATTTTTAAACACTGTTAAAACAATGTTTTGATAATGAGGAGCAGTGCATCCGCCGTTCCAGAGGGGGGCGCTGCGCTTCTGAGAACGGATGTGCTGGATAGTACTGGCCAATCACAAGACTCTGTCTTCTGGGGGTGAAAGTTCACTCTGAAACATCGCGGCTGAAAAACACTGTCAGAAAAGAGGATTTCTATCGGCTATTTTACAGTAACTAGGAGGTTTTTGACCATAAAAACAAGTTAATTATATGTAAGTAGACCTCCATAACTAACATATATGTGCTATAGGACCACTCTATGGCTGCAGTTAGGATCATCCAGCAAACAAACAAAATGACTCCATGCACAAGTGCAGACTGATATAAAAACATTATAATTTTATGAGTTCTTTAAGAAAATGTCAACACGTGCCGGTCAATACAGCAACTACAGTATTCTGCATATGGAGCAGAGTGTATTTTTAGTGCATGAACACAAATTGATTTCCTGTGATAATCATTCTCATAATTATTCATGCCGTCAAAATCTGCTGAAGTGAGATTTTCCATGTTATGTAAAATATAAAATGTTCATGACATTAACAGACGTGATGTCCTCATGAGAAGCCCGCAGCACTCGGATACACACCAAAAACAACATGCTTAATTAAATCCATGGGCAGTGTGATGGGCCTACATGACACTAATGTGGCCTGGACCTATATGATAATGTAAAATGCATGTTAATAAAGAGGCATCGACTTTATAGATTCTAAATAATGTAAGCAACACATTATTAATCATGGTTGGGAGTATGCCGAGAAGACGGAGTGCCTGCAACGCATGCATTTTGAAGCAGTCCTGATGAAACCGCTAGTGTGTGAGAGTGCGTGTGCTTGTTCATGTGTGTGTCCATTTGTGTGGGTGTTTTAATCTATGCACTCCGTGTGACTTTTGCACACATTGCAATGCATTATTTTACATTTTCTCATGCAACAGTCGAAAATGCCATCCCCTGCACCAATTTGCTGCGGCACAGTGGCTGTGATTCTTCTCATCTTTCAATCTCACACGCGGCCCAGTGTTCAGCTGCTACATTCAACTGTTCAGCTGCGACTGTTATAATAAAACTTTGATTAAAAAAAAAAATTATAATAATAATGATAAAATAAAGTAGCTATGATTCTCACGCAGAAGCGTGCATTAAAGTGAGCCACTGCAGTTAAGTTGGATACAAAGGATAAGATGCAGAAAGGGGATTGGATGTCGGAGGGAGATCACAGCAGCACGTCCGTGGCTGTGAATTTCAGTTACATGGTGTGATATGGGCTGAGGAGTAAGCTAGCAAGATCAGAGGAATAACTTGTCTGTCTTGTTTGCAGCGTTCCTGTGGTCATGCCTGCAGGACGTACCCAACATCACACCAAGTACTGACCAGCGTGCTGGTAATCAGAAACATCAATTAAGTCTAGCACTTGTTGAGGGTGTAAACGGTCAATCTGCTCTAATATTTGGAAACATGTCGCTGCTTTCAAAGCTCAAGGGCCACAGCATTGTTTAGCTTGGTCTGATGCTGTGATGAATTAGTGAAATTCTGTGAATGTGCTCTGAATTCCATTATGCTACTATGAATTCATTATGCTAATGTTAGCAGACAGACTATCTGCAAGGAGCACACTGTTCAGTCGAGCTATTTCTTGGCAGTGGCAGATAGATTTAATCACCTGTGCATATTATACTGTACTGTACAACATGATTTTCATGGAAACACTGTGGCCAGGACTGAAGACATGCTCTGTGATAAGAATTTACATACAGAAAAAAAACAGGTAGTGCACATTTGACCTGCAGGACCCTATCATTTCTAGGTTAAAAGCTGATTGAGACCAGTGACTTCAATACTATGGGGAAAAAAAAAGTTATGCTTCCATTTCAAATCAGCCCGAGTTTCAGACTGCACACAGGACTGTGATGCTTCAGTGGTCTGAGAAATTACAGGATACCACCCCTTCCAATTTTGCCATCACTGGACCGGACTGTTGCAGGCTTTTGAAACAATTACCCCAAGGGGACCAGAGTAACCTTGTTTACAGCTCATTGAGCATCCACAGTTCCAATTTAGCTCAGGTAATTACAACATTGTTATCATCTTCTAAATCTTCACTGAAGTCGTATCCTAAAAAAAAAAAAAAACTACCTTTGAGGCAGTGCTACCTTTAACTCTGATCCAAAGCAACGCGCCATCAGTGTGTGCCCATGCATTTCTTTGATGGGCTTTTTGTTCATTCTCTAGGCGTTGGTGACCCGGCGCAGCCTGCTCACCCAGAGTACATCAGTCACACTAACACACATCTGTCGCACCAACCCACTCTGCTCCATCACAGTCATAGTTGGTCTCTCCCCTTGAATTTCTAGCCCCGCTTGGAGAGGACAAACAAATTTTCTGATTTCGTCTCTTATCGGCAGTCTAACCTCAGCGTGGGACAGCGTTCAACCTAGCACATCAAGGACAAGCGCTCCGCATGAGCTCTGTCCATTAGAAAAGCATCCTGCCTCCACCATAGTGTGCTAGGCACAGGGCAAAGGGATACGCTCCAATTAGAGATGTAGACACGGGGACTTTGCCCCTGACATGTCCCCACTGCTCCATGAAGAGAGTGCAAGCACACCTCTCGCATACAAAAGGAAGGGTTTTCTTCTCAGTCATCTTTCCTACCTCAGGCTGTTGCTGTTCATTCGCCCTCATGAAGAGTACCATTTTGTAGTGTGCCGTGTTGTGCATGAATATATCATTTCTGCGTGCAGGTATATATGAAATAAACCATGTGTGACGTGTACTGATGCCTGTATGAAAATAATATCTTGAGGGGGATCTTTGGCATGCATCTCTATTCCAGGGCTTCCGTCGAGAGAAATCCATACATTTATGTTCAGTCTCCCTGTATTAGCTTGAAGTAGGCAGCGCCAGCTTCATGCCTCATGTATTTGCATGCTGCATCAACACAAACTGCTGACGTCCTGTGGGAACTCCTTAAATCCATTTACATTGTTTTTTACGCTGCAATGTGATAGAAACCAATTTATGGCCGTAGTATGTCTTGAGTTTTAATCAGGATTTGTGTGCAGAGAGGTAAAAGACACAGAGGAAAGCATAACAACTACACTGCGACATGAATATTTCATCTTTGTTCTATATGAATAAAATACAACAGGGTCTCTCGTCAACCACAGGACAGCGTACCTTTGACTACCCCTGTGGCTAAAGCTAAAGGAGAGAAAAGCACTCAGATATGAATGAGGCTTTCCTGTACAGTATAGGGCACCTCCCATGGAAACGTTACTTCACCAATGGCCTGCAAATGTGAGTACAGCCCAGAGAAAAACTAGTGTATTTGGTTGATTATGCAGTGTATCAACTATGCATGAAGCAATTACATTGCAGGGCCTAGGGGCTTGGATGGAAACCGAATGGATGAATTCCTGAAACAATTCTTCCCCCCGCTCTCTCTCTCCACGTGTCCATTCATTAATCCAACCGCGCAGCCATTTGCTTGTTCAAACATTAGTTTAGCTGTTTGTTGTCTATTCGCTCAGCCGTGTACATTTTCTGCTTTGTTTTTGTTTTGTTTTTTCTTCCCCCATTTGCTTCAAGAAATGAAAGCGTCTAGTGACTATCGATACAGATTTCACTCTGAGCTGAAGAGACGGGTTGCTCAGATATATATAAAGGTCAGAGGTTGAGCAAGCGGACCTGGGGCTCGCGGTGACGGAAGGAGTGAGACGAGAAATAAACCACTAGCTCTGCAGAAGCCCAGATTGATTGAAATTTATAGAGAGGGAGAAAAAAATTAAATTGGGGAAGGGTTGGCGCAAGGGAGGCAGAGGATGGATCAGAGGAGATGGAGGCAGAGAGAGAGGGAGAGAACAAGAGTCAGCATGATTGGACGGGCCAAACGGAGAATGAGATTTCAGTTCCCTGACACCAACACACTGAGCCATTACAAAATTGTACCCTTAACTAGGGTTGGTGTCTAGGGTTAGGGTTATGCATTTTGTTGTGATGATTCAGGTTAGGGCAAAGGAGCATGCATTATAGTGTGTGTGTGTGTGTGTGTGTGTGTGAGAGAGAGAGAGTGTAAGTGAGGATGGGGATGAAAGAGATGTGAGAGAGAAGCATCGCCGTGGCAACCACACCTGCTCATTGATCCCCTCAGAACAGAATTAATAACTCATCACCCATTTCACTAAATCCAACATTTATGATTGCTATGAAGGTTAATCTATAGTCTGCATTAGCATGTTCTCAGTGAATTTGCATGTTTCAAATTAACCCACAGCACTGATTAATTCTCATGCAGAGTGAGTGAATGTTTTCAAGTTCTCTCAAATACTCCTGCTTGCCTGTGTCTGGGTTTCTGTCTCTGTCCCTTTCTTCCATCTGGATTCTTTTAATCCCATTCTCCTCCCTCCCTCTAATTCACACCACTACTACCACCACCACCAGCACGCTGCTGTACCTCTCCCTGTCTGTCTATTAGCCTGATCGCTGCAGTCTGTGCAGCAAGGAGCTGCATCTTGTGATTCACTTTGGCAGCCACTTGAGATAAACATGTTGTGGTGGACAGACGCCTGCGTCCTGGTCTGGAGGAGCAGGACGGGGAGGACAGACTGACGTGGGTGGGCCCTACACTGGTCCCAACGTCAGCCCGGGCAGTGCCAGCCACTTGGCCAGATGGTCTAGAGTCATGCTCTCGCCACTGTTCATCAAATGCACCCACTCGCTCTGTCTTGCCTCGCCATGGCCCCTAGCATCATGTCACAGTGGAACCAGAGAAAATTAGCACCTAATTATAGGCTCCTCTCTGTGAAGAATGGTACACTTGCTCTGTAGTGTGTGTCACTGTGAGGAAGCTGGGTGGTTGACTCACTGAGGGAGTGAGGACTGCAGAAGACACACGGAACACACACACACATAGGCCATGGCAGAGACACGTTATATACAGTATGCATGGGAGCGCAAGCACAAGGCTGAACCTCCTTTCTCTCTGGTTGATATGAGTCTCAGCAGGGTCTGCCTCCCACCCATGACGATGCCACAACAGAAACCACTTGTGCTCCATCTCTGATCCAACAGGATTAATTACAAACACAATGGAAGCTGATGCCTCTGGTTTCCATGCTCTGCAGGCTCCCTTGTGTTGAGGACGGTGTAGTTAATCTTCACAGGGAACAATGGATATTTTGTTCTGGTGCGTTTGGTCGAGACGCAGACGCAGAGCAGAGCTTGACTATGCTGCCATCTTGTGATTGTATCAGCTCAAGCACAGGATGCAAATGAGTAGACCAGGATGTGTTTTATTAATGCGACACTAAATGGCAACTGAATCATGGAGTGATGTCAGAGGTAAACGAGGGGCTAAAGGATTCAACTGAGACGAGCTCCAGGTCAGACACTCCACGGAGCACCGCTTGTGATAAGGAGAGAAAATCTCCGAGGGATGAGCCCCAGCAGCAGCGAGAAAGCGGCTGCATAATAAAAGAAAAGCAAGAGACACCACCTGCTGAACCAGCGCTGCCAGAACTCAAATAAACTCAGTCACTTTCATGTGGGAAGTAAGCAATGAAATCTTTATTAGGGCTGCAAAGACTTACCAAAAAATAGGTTAATATAACAAAAAAGTAATTTTCCCATTCTTAGACCATACAAAACCATGTCACGCTTTGACACTGCTGATAATTCCAAAAATGTCCTAACATCTGCATATTGCTGCGCGTTATCGTTTACGACACAACAGAACTTTATGGAACGAGCGAAAACGTTTCACCAACATCACTCAAAGGCTTGTAAACCGTTGCCTTTACATCACTCGCGCTTGAATGTGGATTCTGGAGTTAATACAAAACTTTGGCACAATGGGTATTCTATCATCACAAAAAAAAAAAATAACTGTAAGCAAGTATTTCTGCAGGTTTTAGTGAACGTTGAGTACAGTGTGATCCGTCCAAGAGCGAAGTACGGGGAGTTTGATGTGAGCACACGACAAGTAAAAGGCTGCTGGGTCAGCAGAGGATGAGGGATGGAATACTGGGGCAGTTTATTTTAGGGTATGACCACTTTGTATGGGCTCCCAGGGACACTGTCATCACCCCATTTGACAATGACGGTGTAGCTGCCCTTGTCCTTGACAGTGTAAGTAACATTGTAGAGCTTGTTGCCCATGTGCTTGACGTACACCTCTTCGCAGGGAGTCTGGGGCCCATGCACTCCCACCATCAGCATGTTGGTACCTGGACAGAGCAGTGAGAGGAAGGTTTTTGTGAAATATAATATTGCTACAGGTGTATGCATTTGTGTATGATCAGCTGATTCCTTAGTCCACCCCGGCTCCACAAACATTACTTTCATTAATGGATTTGTGCATTTAACTGTTTCTCTCACCTGCTTTGCTGCAGTCAACTGTAAAATTGTTTTTCTGCCCCACCAGAGCCTTGGACAGCCCTGCTCCACGACACACAACCTTGCTGGCGTCGGACGACAGTTTGCTCGAGGTGGTGGATGAGGAGGCGGCGGCGGCGGCGGCGGCGCTGTAGGCACCACCCACTTTGGAGGACTTTGTGACTGTTTCGACCAAGACGGAGGAGGTCTCGTGGAGGCTGTGTCCACCTGAGAGCCGCACACCTGGAGGTGAGAAAGAGACACAGAGAGGATGGTTTACCCACGATGTCTTTCAGGCTGAGCGCAAAAATATTCTTTAATCAAGTAAAGCAAAAAAAAAGTAACAGGAATAGACTGCACGAATCCAAGTTGTACACTGAGCAATACAAGCACAGATGACACAACGTTTTTCAGGGGAACATTTGTTTCGTAAGTGAGACAACTTGTCATCTGTGATCCACAGATCAGATGGGAGAATGACTGTCGAGCAGACCTGTGATTTTAGCTTTGAAAGGGCTGCCCACTATGTGCTGCGGCCCGCCGTATTTGATGGTGATGAGATAGTTGCCAGGTGCCATGGGAGTGTAGGTGATTTTGTAGCCTTCAGGACACTCCCGACAGTCCATCTTAACCTTGGAAGGTCCGTCGATGTTGACGGATAGAGTGCCTGAGCCGGCATTACAGGTGTTGACCACAAACTCCGAAGCGACACCTGGAGGGAAGATATACGGCAGAAAAAAGCTACAGATGGTGAGGAAACTGATTTCATCTTAAAAGGTGCACATTTTAGAGGTGAAAATAACACCGACCTGTGGTTCCTCCCTGTAGTCCAGGGCCATGTGCTGTCACCATGCCTGGGTCTCCAATTAGTCCTAGGTCTCCCACTCTCACATTGAAGGGGCTTCCAGGAATGTGGCATCCATTGAACTTGACATCTATTGAGTGAACTCCATTCTCCCGTGGAATGAAACGGATTGCACTTTTGTCTGAAAACGACAAAAGAGGGGAGGGAGAGGTTACGGCAAGTTTCAGACGGATAAAAAGCTGAACTTTTGGATTTTGCAGTGCGATTACTGCAGTCGACGCGTACCACTGTCGAGCTCAGTGACGTAGCACTCCTCAGAAGAGCCAGAGGGCGTGTGGACTTTGGCGTCAACCACACCTCGAGCCCCATTTCGCTGCACCATGAAGGAAGCTTCTTGGTTTATCTTTAAGTCCTTCTCCTGCTTGAGACAGGGAAGAATATCATCAGGATATCTGTAAGTGCTTTGTAAGTGTGTGTGTGTGTGTGTGTGTGTGTGTGTGTGTGTGTGTGTGTGTGTGTGTGTGTGTGTGTGTGTGTGTGTGTGTGTGTGTGTGTGTGTGTGTGTGTGTGTGTGTGTGTGTGTGTGTGTGTGTGTGTGTGTGTGTGTGTGTGTGTGTGTGTGTGTGTGCCAGCACCCGAGGGACACAAAGCATGTGACTCATCAGGCCTGAACAAGAATAGATGGAGTGGTTTGATGTGAGAGGCAGAAAAGGTCAAAGTTTATAGCGAGGCGTTTAGTATTTTTGCCCTATAGACCGACGATTGGGCCTTTCAGATATGAGAGGTAGTGTGACATTTTAAATGCTGCTCTGTTATTGCACTTCACCTGGTTTCTAGTGGTAGAAAGAAAAAAAAACACTCTGAAGTGGCAATGCAGTGAACTAAATATGTGTTTTGGCATAGTTGGCAGCTGTGATGGAAACAGAGAGTGCAAATAAAACAAGCATCTGCAAAGCGAAGGCAGCCACGATGTGAGCCGTCGCAGGTATCTTTATCTTCTGCCACTCTTCTCTTCCTCCCTTCCTCTCAGACTGAAACACAATCACACTGCCCACACATACCACAGCTTGTGTTGACCCACATTGGCAAGGGACAGTTAATCCAGCCCTTCATCGCTGGCCAACTTCACAGTATTATAGTCATAGATGCTGCTCCGACACTGGCACTCGAGCACACTTTAAGGGCAAAGTGCTATTAGACTGAAATATCTGCAGCTAGTTAAAACTGTCGTGTGTAGCTTTTAAAAATATAAACAAATGTCTGTTGCACACAGCCGATCAGCTCGGCACGACTCTCCGTGTTTCTCAATATAGCGCCGCTTAGATTCACTGCATACACGCAAATGCTCCCTCAGTCAAGCCCGATAGTTACGCACTGCTGCTTTAAATACGATCTGCTATTCAGGAGTTCACTGATTGTGTGTGCGTTGTTTCATGCCGCAAAAATGTGGCTTTTTGACAACTTTGTTTGTCGTTTCATCTTACATGAAGGCTGGTGACAGTGAGCCTGCGGGCCTCGTCTGACAGCGTAGCAATTGGGACGATGAAGGGACTGTCGGGGATGTGCTCGTTGTTGAACTTGATTGACACCTCGTAGTCACCTGGGGAAGCAGACGGGGTTGTTGATTTAATTTCCAGCACTGAAAGAACTTGTTGAAATGTTGAACACTTTAGAGACAAAGTGGAATATCTTTATATGACATGAGCTCTACCTGGCTCTTTCACTATGTAGGAGACGCCGCAAGAACCATCCTTCCTGTCCTCAAAGGAGATTTCCGCCTTGCTAGGGCCCTCTACAGCAATGGACAGTCCACCAGCACCAGCCTCTCTGGTCCAAATACTGAATTCAGCTAATTAGAGTCAAACAGAAATAGATTAGATAGCTGTGGGTCAGTATTTCATGGAATAATTGAGCTCTAGTGTAATGGTTGAAAACTCAATTCTTCCAGGGGATAACATACTTGGTGCACCAGCCACGCCCCTCTGCAGGCCAGGTCCTCCTGCACGGACTTTATGTGCTCCTCCCTCCCCCATGGGCCCCACAGTAAACTGGAAGGGGCTTCCGGGGACGTGCTGGCCTCTGTATTTGACGTTGACAGTGTGGGGTCCCATTTCCTGTGGGATGAAGCGGACGCTGTAGGTGTTGCTCCCTCCGTCCACGAGGTCAGCGTCCACTGTTTTCCCACTGGGGCTCGTCACCTGAGCTGTCATGGCCTGGGAGCCACTCTCCACTAAAAAAAGGCAGCACAGCTCAGCAGGTTAGATGCACACCAAGTAATAATTTGCTAATTCAAAAGAGGGGAGTTTAAGTTTGAATGATCACCTTCAGGTCTGGCAGTGATGCCAGCGAAGCTGCTGAGGCTCTCTCTGCCCAGAAAGTCTCCAAAAACGTCCCTAAATGGGCTTCCTCTTCCTCCCACCTGAGTGCTCTCCTCCACTCGAACCTCCCTCTTGGTCTCTCCGCCGCGGGTTTTGCTGATCTCCGTGCGCTCTGTGCGTGTGTACGTGTGGCTGCTGCGGGTAAATGTCCTGGTCAGCCTCTCCTGAGCTGAAACCATCTGAAACCAGTTTCCTACATCGCGGAGAAAGCAGCGAGAATACAAAATGTGTGTGTAAAGCCATTTTTTTTTTCGTTTATTTTGAGATGGCTGCGCGCATCGGTCTAACCCACTGAACGGCTTCTGTTCTCACCTGGGATCTTGAGGTTAAGGCCACATGTGCTGCCCACTGAGGCAATGGAAGACGCCTGCCTCTTCCTAGTAATACTTTCTTTGATCCTTCCTTCTCCAGTTACCTTCACTGTGAAAGGACTTCCTGTATAGAAAGAATAAATAGAATTCAGTGAATAACACTCAAACTTTTTTAGCTTTCAATTTTATATATATATATATATATTTATTTATTTATTTTACCTGGAATGTGCTTTTCAGCAAACTTGATATTAACAGTGTAATTTCCAGGTTCTGTTGGACAGTAGGTAACTCTGCACGTCCCATCCTCCACGTCTTCACAGTTGATGTCCACTTTGCTCGGACCCTCGATTGACAATGCTAGACCTCCATAACCTAAATAGAAGAGGGAAATATAAAAAAAAAAAACGGTATTCTATATTTCCCTACGTGGCTATTTTCTCACTTTGTCTCTCTCAGGCTTACCTGCATTTCTTGTATCCACAAAGAATTCTGCCATTTCGAAAGTGTGCGCTTCCACCAGGCCTTTACCGAAGGCCTTGACTCTGCTGGCCTCGCCGATTTCTGACTGGCCGACCATGATCTTGAAAGGGCTGTTGGCTACGTGCATGCCGTTCTTTCTCACACTCACTTCGTGTTCGCCGACCTCCTTGGGGGTGAAGGAGATGCCTGTGAACATGATAAAGGTAGGCAGGGGGGGAAAGGTTTAAGACATAGAACCAGAGGGAAAATGAAATACATGCCAGAAATAAATCCACATTTTATTGTGTGTCTCTGGGAAGGCAGTGTCTCACCGAGGTGTCTGTTGGGCAGTCTCTTGAGCAGGCAGGGCTCCTCGTTGCCTGATGGAGCCCTGACACTGGCCGTCAGAGAGCTCAGATCAGTCTCTGTGATCTTCAGGGACACGTCAGCTGATGTGCCCACATTCAGCTGAGATGTCCTGGTAATGGAGTCATCACCTTGGAGAAATAACGGCGGTTTAGATGTTTATCAATCCTGAAAACCTGAAGCCTAAAAATACATGTCGACAGTCTATGGGAGCCAAACATTTATTTCCTCACCAGTGATCTTGGCAGTGAAGGGGCTGCCCGAAATGTGCTTGTTGTCAAACTTGACAATGATATTGTAGTCTCCAGGAGCCGTGGGCAGGTAGGACACGGTGCAGGTGCCGTCCTTGTTGTCCTTACAAGTGATCTCAGCTTTAGAGGGACCCTCCACTGCCAGTGACAGACCACCTGAGGGGGAGAGAATACACACAGGTTCACCCTTTTCTTCACCGTGAAGTTGCCACAGTTGGTGAAGGTCAGTTGCATCACCGCCGATTCAATGTACTGTAAACTATTTTACCTTCTCCCGCATTCTTGGTGACCACAGTGAAAGTGGCAGACTTGTTGACTGTGCCGTAACTCAAACCTGGACCATAAGCAGTCACCACCCCGCTGTTCGCAGCGTCCACATAGAATTGCAGAGGGCTTCCTGCGGGGGTTATAATCATTGACAAACAATAATTAGACTCAGAAATGTGGAAAGATCTGTCTCAGTGTGATATTGTTTATCGTGTTTTGCTGACAAAAAAATAAAACAGCAAATGCACCCTTCAATTAATCGCGGCTGTGTTCTAACACTTCCTGTCACTCTAATGTTGTGCCTCTGACCTGGAATGTGGTTGCCGTCGTATTTGATATCCATCTCATGCAGTCCTCTCTCTGTGGGCTGGTACTTGATTGTGATGGTGCCATCGTTGTTGTCAGTGATATGCGGGCGGCCAGTCTTGCCTGAAGGCATTCGCACCTCGCCTAAAAAATGACAGTGACATGGTTAAACATCAGTGACCTAAAAAATATGTTGCATGGCAGGTGTGTGTGTGCGTGTGTGTGGAGTGTGTGCAAAAGGATTATGCTTCTGTGTGAGTGGAGTACATCACACCTGTGATCTCTCCCTGATGTGGCGTGAAGGGAACGAGGAAGTTAACGGGACGGAATTGGGGATCCACGGTATCGCGGGGGGCGACTGGTTCATTTGTGGCCTGTGAGAAATATTTAAATATTATGAACAAAAGAACACATAAGCATCCCAACTACAGCTTCTTTAAAAAATAAAATGTTTACGCACCACCACATGGAAGGGGCTCTTGGGGATGTTCTGTCCCCCAAAGCGTATCGTAATTACATATTTCCCAGGTTCAGGGGCGGTGTAGTAAATGTCAAAGGTCCCATCGTGATTCTCCACCACATCCATGTCCAGGTCCATCCCCTGTGGGGTCAGCACTTTGCAGGTCACCTTGCCTTTCCCAGCAGCTTTGGCATCCACTGTGATAACTGTATCCTCAGACGTCTGCAGTTTCTGAAGGCTTGCTGTTCAGGAGAGAGATGTAGGACAGTTAAAAAGTGCTGCATAAATGCTGCATAACAGAACGTGGAAATAAAAAGAGAGGCATACTTACATACACCATGTCCTCCAATGGACACTGGAAGTAAAAGGAGAATAGTAAATATACATGTTGTACCTTCCTTATTTATATATTTTTGTATGCTTTCTTGTCACAAGTCAAACTTATTTTTATTTTTTTTATGTGTTTGACTGGTGTTTTTTCTCTGTTTTATGCATATTCTGTCATATATGCCAGATATGTGGGGCTCAGTAGGGGCTACAGTAGTTTTCTTACCAGTAAGGCGACATTTGCTGGCATCTCCTGTCGGCACGGACTGGATGCAGTACGGGGAGTAAGGAATCTCATCTCCACCATATTTGATGGTAATAGTGTAGGGGCCTGTGGAGTCGGGTACATATGACACCGTGTAGGTGCCGTCCCTGTTGTCCTGGATGGTTGCGTTCTTTGGTTTGCCTTCTGGGTCCTGTCAGTTGAGGACATTGTTAAGTTATTTTATTTTTCACCTTTACTTCACCTTCAGTTAACTCTTTGACTCAGTGTAGGTGAACTCACGAGAATCTGTACTGTGAGCAGTCCCTCTCCAGCATCGCGGGCGTCAATAGTAAACTCAACAGGCAGACTCGCAGGCACACCCTTTGTGTCCAGACCAGGGCCACTGGCACGTACCTTGCTGGCATCATGCCCAGGCTGAGACATCACCTTGAATGGACTGAGGAAGAAGGACATCACCATTATCACATGTAATTGGTAAAGAAGATACAGAAAGTGTTCTTGGCTGTACAGCTGTAGAGGCTTAATTAAGACATATCTGCAGGTAATGTCTGGCTCTCTAAACTCGTTCTCTACCTGTGTGGCACTTCCTGATCTGCGTATTTGACAGCCACAGTGTAAGGGCCGTCCTGAGCCGGGGTGTAGTGAACCGTGTGGGTTCCGTCGCCATTGTTCTTCACACCAACTGGCTCCACAGCGCCTGGATATAAAACACCATGTAAATAAACACCACGACATGAATGATATTTGGACATATCGTGCAAATCTGATTCATTTGATTTATTACAGATCAGATTTGACGATTCACATGCTGAACATGACTGCCCTCTAAAACAGCACATGTGCGGTTTAGAGTGAGATTTAGCTCTGGAGGACAACACTCTTGATTTTGCTGCATTGCCACATAAGCCACATATTGGATATAAATCTGATCTAGGACCACATACTAAAGTGACACAGATCTGATTTGAAAATCTGAACTGGGGAAGAGATGTCTCTGTCCACACTGCCCTGAAAATGTCATATCAACCGAAACTGCATATGAGTCCCTTCAGCCTTGTAATCTGAAAGTAGCCTATGAGTCAGAGTGTACACAAAGTTTATGTGTTTTTCACAGTTGTCCAGTCTGTCCTCACCTGTTGGGCCATAGAGTTTGACATCCAGTGGGGCCTGTCCAGCCTTGGTACAGTCTGCTGTGAAGGTCTGAGGAATGTGGGCTCTCACTCCGGCACCCAGACCTGGACCTGAGCACTTGACTTTGCTGGGGTCCACAGGGTCCCTCACTGGGACACGGAATGGACTGCCAGGGATAGGGTGACCTCCATAGTTAATGTTGACATCATAATCCCCAGGGGTGTAGGGGACATACTCCACGCTGCAGCTGCCGTCTTTATTGTCTTTACAGGATATTTTTGACTCTGAGGCTCCCTCGATAGTCAGGCCCAGACCTCCTGTACCAGCACCCCTAAGAAGAAGAAGAAGAAGAAGAAGAAGAAGGCCACCACGATCATTTTTTTGCACATATTTGAATAAATCCAAAGTTTTTTCCCTTAAAATGAAATCCAAAATACCTGGTCTCCACAGTGAAGCAGTTAGGCTTGTTGGTTATTCCTCCTTCCAGACCTGGTCCAAAGGCACGGACACGGGTAGGATCACAGCCTTCCACCACAGACACTCTGAAGGGACTCTTCGGTACAGGTGCATCATCATACAGCACCTCGATCAGATGCATTCCTACACACGAGCAGATACAGCACATCAGTTGAGTATGTAATATACCTGCTTTAGTGTTCTCAGCAAGTACATTTTTCTGCTTTTTTTTTTTACCACTTGCTTTTAATTACGGGGCAGACAAATTCCTTTTTAGAGAGATAAAGACCTGTTTATTTTAAAAAAAAAGATGGCATCTAGAGTGCAGACGCTCTGGTGAGCACACAAGGAATTACATCTGTTCCCTCTTTGTTATTCCGTTACAACATTTTTCTGACAGAGCCCTCTCAGCAGGCCTATATGAAGGACTCCCAGCCACACTATGATATTAGAGACTGTCTAGTGGCAGAGAAATGCTCTGTGATTTCTTTGCTTTGTGTTATAGGTCTCTATTAATATCCCCTGTCATTCACCCCACTATACTGCTGTGCGCAGGCAGCCTTGAGCACACATACCTGCCTGGTTAAGAGCTTGTGTTCCAGAGCACACTATTTATAAAACAGAGCTTGTCTGCCTGCTTCACTCCCTCCCTGCTCCCTTCCCTCTTAAACCGTTGCTTCACTGCATCATTTTGTATTTATACCCCCTTTCTCTCTCACCTTCTCTTTTACCACTCCTCTGCGCTATTCCCAAATGGCGCCTCGCACTAGCAACTGTTAGTGATTTCTCTGTCTGACTGTGTGCACCCTTTTAAACAGGCTATGTAGAATCCTCAGTCTGTTGACAGCAGACAAAAAGAGTCGTAGGTTTGGAAATGCGACAAATTATACATTTAAGGTGCAACATTGTTACCTCTGTCTGTTTGACTGTGACCAGTACAACTCACAAAAAAAAAAGAAAAAGAAGAAACATTTGGTTTCAAATTTCCGGGATGTAGATTACCGCCTCAAGAAGAATTATTCGATTTTGATGATCTAATTAGGATATGGATTCAGCAATCGTTAATCTTCAGAGATAGGGGAGTGCAGTGGTACTGTGGGAAACAGGTCAGCTTTGGTGAAGCCTCGAGTAGAGTCTTTAATCGTATAGATTAACACTGATAAATGGTGCGACGTGCTACTTTTCCTCTATGCACCTACCATCCTCAAATGCAGTGTACTCCACTCTGTAGGTGCCGTCTCCCTTGTCAGTGATGTAGTTCTCTGTGTTGGTGCCAGAGGGGCTGATAATGTGAACCTTCACATGAGCTCCTCCAACCTTGCTGAGGGCTCTTGCATCAATGATGAAGTGTGTCGTGACTTCTCTGAGGACCCCTTTAAACAGAAGAGCCTTTCTTATTATTTGCAAGTATAGCATTAAACAGAATCTCATAACTATACATTAAAAACCTTCATAACTATACTGAGGCTTCTACTACCAGTTAACTCTGTTATGTCAGCTCATAGTGAATATATTAAGGTTTGAAGTAGTGAAAAGCAGCAATTACACATATTTTAGAGAGAAGAAATGATGCCTTATTTAAGCTTAATTAATTCTGAAAAACGAATCATTAAATCATCTTTTCAGTACAGGTATAAGGGCTAAACTCATTTCAGTGTTTAGATCTTTCTACCTCTTGGCTCCACTCCTGGTCCGTACACATGCACCCCGCTGGTGTCCACAGCTGGCTCGACCTGCAGAACCTTGGGGAACTGTGGGATCACGTGGCCGCCATATTTGATGGTGATGGTGTGTGTGCCGTGGAAGGAGGGGATGTAAGTCACGGAGAATGTGCCCTCCGCAGTTTTCTGGATGTGAACTTCAGCCTTGACCCCAGTCTCCGACACAATCTCGATGGTGAGCTCGCCATCGCCCGCTCGGGTGCAGTCCACAGTGAAGGTCGCTGGCTCGCCTGCCTTGGCCCTCTCCAGACCAGGACCTTTAGCTGTCGCCTTGCTGGGATCGAAAGCTGGGCGAACCGCAGCCTTGAATGGAGAACCGGGAATGTGTTGCTCTGCAAACAGGATGTTAATGGCATACTCCCCAGCCTCGGTGGGCAGGTAGGACACCGCGCATGTGCCATCGCCGTTGTCCTGACACTCAATTTTAGCTTCACATGGGCCCTCTACAGTCAAGCCCAGCCCACCGGCACCTGCTGCTTTTGTATCAATAGTGAATGGTGCAGGTTTACCCACGATGCCATTCTTCAGGCCTGGGCCAAAGGCTCTCACCTGTAACGCAACAATGAGGCCAGTTTTTAAAATGTGGTATTAAGCACTTGTTTTTAACAGACAGAGAGGAAGAAATCCAGCTTTGAGTTTTTACAAACTTTTACCTTAGAAGGATCAGCAGGCATCACTGCTTCAACACCAAAGGGGCTTCCCATCACCGGGTTGCCATCATAGCTGACATCAACCTTGTACTGGCCCTCCTCTGGGGGAATGTACTTCACACTGTGAGTTCCTTTGGCTTTGTCAGATTCCAGCTTACACGGAATTGGTCGACCAGAAGGTGAGGTCATCTTCACACCTACATTTCCCAGTCCACCAGCTCCCTTTGTGTTAACAGAGAACTCCTGATCCTTTCCAACTTCCACTTCTGCAAGACAAAGTAACAAAGTTAAAGCATGCTGCCAACTGCCAATAAACCAAACAGAGGAAGACGTTTTAGTAGTAATGTAGTAGTCGTAGTCGTAACTTACTGGTGTCTAATCCTTCCACTTTCACTTTTCCAATATCCAGCTGTGGGGCTACTGTGATGTGAAAGGGGCTCTTGGGAATGGGATCTCCTCCATGAGTCACTGTAATTGCCATGTTACCCTGGATAACATCAACAGAAGCACAATGGATATCCGTCAAATTGGAATTCTTTTGTCAATAATGCTGTTCTAATGGTAATGGAGTTCAAACAGAGGCGTACAGTACCTGCTGAAGAGCTGTGTACTTGACAGTGTAGGAGTAATCGTGGTTATCAATGATCTCAAAGTCACGAACCGCCTCTCCTGCACCCGATGCTGCGAAATGCACCTCAGGCTTGGCTTTTCCAGCTCCCTTTGTGTAGATGGTGAAGTGGGTGGGAGTGCCCACCTCCACTCCTGAAGCACAGGTTTTGTTAGAGTTATAGCATTCAAAGTCGAATAATGTCTACATGAATACATTGTGTGTGTTTTGTCATCTTACAACTATAACTCTCACCTGTCTTATTGAGTCCAGGACCCTCGGCTCTCACCTTGCCAGCATCGTGGGAAGGATCTACTTTGACTTTGAATGGACTGATGGGAATTTCCTGGTAAAGTCAATTGTTACAAATTATGTCATTTAAAAAAAGACAAAAAATCTATTATGTAAGAAGGGAAGGACACAGTGTCTCTGGAAACTGTATTCTTACCTGGTCAGCAAACAGCACCATGATGGTATATTTGCCTGCACCAGGAGGAGTGTACTTGACAGTGAAGGTGTCATTGTCATTCTTGATGATGTCAAAGTCGATGTCTGCCTCGGCAGGACCAACCACTCCAGGGGCACACTTGATTCCAATGCTGATGTCCCCTAACGGTTCAGAGCAACGGCCACAGTTCAGTTATACAAGGTGAATCAAAAGTTGACGGCCTTGAATAGTAAAAGCAGCAAAAATCTTCTTTTCGAAATGACCTAATATCTTCTGATTATTGCAAAGGAACACATTTTATTATTCTGTCATGTGCCTCAAGAACTAGTGTTTCTCATCATCACCTGGTGCATGCTCACCTTGACCAGCTTCACCGCAGTCCACTGTGAAGTAGGTTGGCTCGTTGGCCTTCAGCCCCGTCTTCTCCACTCCAGGCCCATAGACCTTGACTTTTTCTGGATGAGAACCCTCTCCAACCAGCACCTGATGAAGTCACAGTGTACTTGAGGTGCAAGCAGCTGACTGAATTAGAACTGCTGCACTCCTCCTTACTTTGTTGTGTATGTGTGTGTATGTGAGCGTGTGTGTCTCCGCACTCCTTACCCTAAAGGGGCTATTGGGCACATTAACCTCCCCCCAGGTGATGATGATGGTGTGCTTAATAGGCTTTGCAGGAGTGTACACACACAGATATGTGCCATCTCCTTTGTCTGTGATCTTGATGTTGATGGTGCAGCCCTCGGCGTCCTTGGTGGATACAAAAACATATTAGTAGTCTGTGCAGCCACATAATACAATATAAACTCCAGAAAGCACTGAATATACTGGTAATACAATCCCCTATCGAGAAATGTTTCACAACTCCAGAATCTGGATCCATATCGCAAGCAAAATCTGATCATTTCTTCCTTGGGCCAAAAATTATTCACTTTCATGTTAATAGCATAATTAGAAATGGTGCTCTCCATACCTGCGCGTATATCTTGAGGTGACCCTTTCCAGCCATGTGTGCATCAATGGTGAATTCAGTTGGTTTGTTCACAATGACACCAGTTGGCTTCAGACCTGGTCCAAAAGCTTTCACCTGCATCAACACAAGACATTTGAGATCATGGTCATGGTGATCAGGTTCTTAAATGTATGGTTCATTACTCAGTAAATAGACATTACCTTCTCCGGGAAGATGTCATTGGCTGCAGGGAGGATGTGCGCTATGAAAGGGCTGTCCTTGATGTCCTCATCGTCACAAATGACGTGGACAGCATAGTCACCAGGCTCAGTGGGCCAGTAGCGTACGTCACAGGAGCCATCGCCCTTGTCATCACATTCAATTTTAGCCTGGGATGGGCCTTCGATGGAGAACCCTGAGCAAGGAAAGTATTCTCACATCAGATTTGAACATTTTAAAAGAGCATTTTTTTCCATTCGTAAGAACTCATAGCACTTGCAGGCGTCTCACCCAGAGTTCCAACTTCAGTGTTGATGGCTTCAACAACAAAGTCAGCGGATTTTCCCACCATCCCAGTCTTCAGACCTGGGCCCCAGGCCCTCACCTTCTGAAGACCTGCCTCATCACCCACTTCCACTTCAAAGGGACTGCAGCACACAGCAGTGCATACAATTCAAGTACTGCAAATGATCGTTTGCATTATTAATGAGTAGCTAAAGGTATCAATGGGACATTACCTGCGTGGGATGGGCTGGCCTCCCCACATGATGCTGACTGTGTATTTACCACGTTTAAGGGGGTAATATTCACATTCATACACACCATCCCCTGCATCACGCACTTTCACTTGCTCCTCTGCTCCAGCTGAGGATAAATTAACACAGTCAATGCAATTTTTTTTTATGAATTACAAGAAATATGTGTGAAGTAATTTCATTACTGCAGACCCAAAAGCCAAGCATAAGAAATCATTCTAAAAATATTCCAGGAAGTGTGTTGCAGAGAAGAGAGAGCAGTCTGACTCACTTGGTCCTTTGACTGAGACATTCAGTGCTCCACTGCCAGCTCCCTTGGTGAAAACTTTGAAGTCTGCAACCTCCTTCACTCTCACGCCTTTAGGCTGAAGGCCTCTACCTGTAGCTCTGCAGGCGTTTGGGTTCACGGCTGAAGGGAATAACAACAAAGAATCAAATAAAAGAAGCCTTTAGCAAAGCGGATAGCGAATGAGTGTAGCCAGCATTTGGCAGCAGAGTTAGTAGCGAAGATGTGAAAATAACACATTCTAATGGGATTCCTGAAAAGGATGACAGAAATAAACCTGAAAATGATGCTTTTTGCAGCACATACAAAAGTACAGAATGCTTAATGGTGTATAAACACGCTGAAGTACATCAAGGCAGCGTCTGACAACATTTCCGTCAGTCAGTCAGAAATGTTGACTGCAGGCTTAAACTGGAGGCTGGCTGATGCAATTTTAGATGTGATAAAAGAAAATAACATGTCAACAGCACAAGCACAGGTATTTGACAGAGACAAACATAGTAGACATAAAAACGCAAACTGGAAAAAATCTCTAAACTATTTGTACAAAATTGCATCGCAATTCTGAATTTAAAGCTGCAGGGCGCAAGAAAAAAAAACACATTGAGCCACCAGAATCTCATAGAAAGCACAGAGGGGCATCAACATGGTGAAAGCTTTGGGGCGATCTGGCTGAGCAATGGGAGAAAAGCTCCTTCCCAACAGACCATACTAACTTGGACGGCCGGGTTTTGGAGGAGGAGCCCCCTTCCCCCCTTTCACTCCTGGAGGGGTGCGCACTGACTGAGGGATTATCTGCAGTGGCGCTCCCTTGGGAGCAACAACAGGCGGCGCTAGAATTGACAAATAGGAAGGGTTATCGTCTCTACTGGGTGGGTTTTCCCAGGGAGAATAAAGATGACTGTAGGTTGTGATGGATAGATCACCCCGACACTAACGGCACACTGAGAAATCTAATTTGCCTGACGGTTATTTACAACACAGACGGATTGCTCACCCTCTGCAATGTTGACAGTGAAAGGGCTCTTGGGGATCTCCTGCTCTGCGAACAGCACACGGATGGTGTGAGGTCCCTCTAACATCGGACGATAGGTGCAGCGGAAGACGCTGTCGCCCTTGTTCTCCAGGATGAGCTCGACAGTGTCCTTTTTCCCCTGAGGATCGACGATGACCACGCTGACATCACCCTTACCAGCACCTGAGTGAGACAGAGAAATCATCATGTGTGAGATGACACATTGTCCTGCTGTAGCTTTAGTCGCTCAGATCATATTCCTTCTTTCTGTATGTCTGTGCATGTGAAGTGGTCAGTTTTTCCACACTTACCAGCTGTGTAGATGTCAAAGTAGGTGGGTTTGTTAGCCACATTGCCCGTGCTCTCCAGCCCTGGTCCTCTAGCATGGACTTTGCTAGGGTCGCCCAAATCTTTGGCCACATTCACTGTGTAGGGGCTCTTGTCAATGTCCTGACCAGCAAACAGCACTTTCACCTACAATTACAAAATGAAGACGCGCTAAGACACATTTAAATTGAATTATTTGTCCTTTTGTGCTGGCTGACCAATGCACTTCATGGCATTACCTTATGGACACCCTCGACTTTGGGAACATATGTGACTGTGTAGGTTCTGTTTTTGTCCTTATTGGGTTTAACCTTAGCCTGAAAAAAAGAGGAAGACAAAGTAAGAGAGGGTTTGATTTAAAAAAAACTGATGCACTGGGATTATCTGAGAAGGCAATCAGGCAGTATGTTAATAATGAGCCAGGTAAAACTTGCCTCCTCTTTGTGTCCCTCAGGATCCTCCACATACACCAGGACCTCGCCACTTCCAGCTTCCAGAGTTTCCACAGTGAACACGGCTGGTTGCAGCACTTTGTTGCCATGGGGCTCAATACCTGTAGTTTAAATATACAGTAGAGACACGCAGTGCGGTGTTATACTCGATCCTATATTCCTAACATCAGGCTACAAAGTGGATACACAGAGCACAAAAGACATTATTCATTTCCCTGAAAGGAAGATGTGTGTGAAGTGTTTTCTGAAGTACAGTAGCACAACTGCCTTTAATATTCTGAATGAAGAAGGAGGAAAAATATTCATTAAATATTTATACTGTTCTTCTGCATAGTTGTAAATTGTGCCAGTCTGGGCTGCCTACCTGGTCCATAGGCTTTGGCCTTGTCTGGAAAAAGCTGTTTGTTCTTGAGAGGAGCGCCGGGCTTCAGTTTTGCTTTGGGGAACTGGGACAGGTAGGTCATCACCGAGTGCTCGTCCACATTTGGGTCCACAATCTCCTCAGGTGCAATTACCTACAGTACAGAGAGACGATAGGGTCTTATCAGTAAATTGGGCTGTATGAAAATATGTCTGTAATTAAAAAGTAAAGGTAACACAGAGTGGAAAAGTTCAGCTCAGTTTATATGCAACCTCTTGCGACAACTGTGACCATAAAATACAGAACACAGTTAAATTTCCATTTCAGATTGTATCGGATTCGACGATTTATGTATTCCCGTCACCTCTTACTTCTCACCCCCTTGCAGCACTTGTTTGCCTGTCTATCACACAGAGGCACAAAGCCATGCTCCATGCTGGTTATATTTAACCCTCGGACAGGAGGGTTAAGGATTGTTGCCTTCAATAATCCAGCCAGGGGGATTTATCCTGAGCCAGACCTCTCCCACATCTCCTAAACACCACCACAATGAAACCCAGCCCCGGGGGCCTGCAGAGCCATGACATACATCCTGCAGCTATCTCACCAATGCTAAGCCTCACGGAGGAAAAAAAGAAGCTCTGTGTCTTAGACAAACAAGTAAACAGCCTGCATTGTGCACATTACTGTATGCAGACTCAGAGTCTCACAAATGGGTCTGGGAAATGTTGCACTCTTGCCTTTTGCTCACATTGTTATTCTGATAAGCACGGACATATTTTTGCCTGTGTTTTGGTGGCTGGCTCTGAAGGTGTTAAGAAATATCACACCTCCACAAATTCACAAAGCTACCAAAAAAAAAAAATCTCTCCCTCCCCCACCACACACACACACACACACACACACACACACACTGAAAGCTACAATAAAGTAAATGGAAATATTGGATGTGAGCTGGGTCATAAATATTTCATGAAACCCTCCAGCATGATCTCCCTGGAAAAAACACTGAGCACTATTTCATACACATTACTTTTTTTTTAGTTCACTGCAACATCGCTGTAACCTCACTGGTGTATACATGTGCTGAGGCATGTTAAATTTTGCAAATGTCCTATTTTACTTGCTGCTTCTCGGTGGTTGGCTGTCACTGAGTCTCTATCCTGTGCTCAGAAAGTGTGTCGCCATTCAGAAAAGATGCTTGCTTTTCCTCGTTGTACTGTGTCATGAGCTCAACCCCCACCAATCTGATACTAAAGCAAAACAAAAAAACACTTTGTAGCTGACATCTTTTTTGTGCATCTTACCTGGGGCACGCCCAACCAGTCGTCAGCCTGCTGCATGGCTTCTTTGGCATTTTGCACGGGCTGGTTTGGGTCCCAATCCGCCCAGTCAGGACACAAACCTGACAGAATGAAAACAGACATATTAAACAGTTGTGCATGATCAAATGCAGGCAGCATTTCACTGTGATTATCACTGCTATCTCTCCAGCACCTCACCTCCAACTACAACCTGCCTGTGCGTTGACTCGTCGGAGGAAACAACTTTCCCTGTGGCTAAAGCTCGCCTCCTCTGTGCTACTAATGCCTAAATTGGATTAGTGCTGGTGATGGAAAGGCTAGTCACTCAACAGGTCCATGCACACAGAAAATTATTATCCAATTAATAAACAGTGAGCAGCTCAACGGGAGCTTCGCAGAAGGGACTGTGCACTGGAATAAAACAGTTTTTTTGTAAAACTGTCAGCATCACAGCACCAGGCTGGGACTACAGCAATATTACAGTTCTGGAGTAAAAGCACACTTTTCAAACTACATCAGTGCTGTAGCAGGGGAAGCAAGGTGAGACTACCACTCTATAGTTTAATATATAGTTGTTGTTTTTTTCCATTTCCAGCCTCTGTATTTGAATCAGATTTAAAAGCAGCCCTTGAAATTCAGAACAGAGTCGGTGTTTTATGTAACCCTGCTGTTCGGTAACAGCTGATGAAACAGCAGAACCTTCTATGGTCAGTGTAGCAGCATTGTTTGAAAGATCTGTCTCCTCAGATCAATGGCTCATGTAAACACGGCTAAACACGGTGTTCTACCCTTTCGCCTGCTCCTCGTTCACTTTGATTTTTTCATTCTGCCGAGCCTGGTCATGAGAGGACTTCACAACGTTCCGTGTTGGAAGCACCAAATCTTAAATTGGCAGTGACGCAAATGTTGTGGGTCCTTGGATGAGTGGCTTAGACACCTCCCTGTGACAGATCACTCCGCATTTTGATGCAGAGCCAAGCATTCCCCCCCCCCCCCAGAGAGAAGAGGAGGAATGGTGCCCAAATTAGGGGTTGTTGTGTAGCAGCGGAGCTATAAACGCTAAAGCCAGGCCTCGGCCTCAGAGACCCAAAATGTGAGAGTGAAAGCTTCAGTCATTGTGAGACAACTGGCAGGGACGACCCCTTACCATCAGAAACGCCTCTACACCCCCCCCTGACACTGCCTGCTGCTCTCCAGGGGGAGATTACACTGGCTGACATATGATTCCGTCTGTGTGTGTATGTGTGTGTGTGTGTATGCACGCTCCAAAAAGTTTATGGGATATTCAGTTCACTTGTAGACGAGGAGCAAAGGAGATAGATTTTCTTGAGTAGGTGATACTCTCTTAAATACACTGAGTGACACATGCCTGACCCTGAACTCCACAGCAACCAAACAAAACTGCCACATACAACAAGGCTGTCAACAGACACGGCACGTATTATGACTCAGCACTTTCTCAGTGCGTAGTCTCAGCGGAAAAACCACTAAAAAAGCTTCTTACCGGGGGCGCAGTTGTCGACCAGAGCTCCCAGGGCTTTGCCGTCTCGCCAGTCACGGTTGAAGTTGGTGATGGGCAGCTGAGGCACTTTGTTCTGAATCCATCCTAACAAGCGCTGCTTGGGCGTCATCTTCTTCGCTTCCTCGTCATCCTCGTCGTCCCACATGGGCATGGAGATGGAGTAGTGGAGGATGAGAGTCCAGATAAGACCCAGGATCAGCTTTAGATTCCCATCCACGATGGCTTTGCTATCTGCATTTTTGGAGAGCAGACAGAGCAGAATGTGTGAGGATTACAACTTCCAAAAAAGTTCACACAATGCAATCACGTTCCTGCAGCAGAAAGTTGTGTTTTCATTGTTAATTATTCATGGCGCCTGCAGGGGAGGTGTGTGCCATCTATTATTGAATTAGTTTAAATCCCGTATGTATATCACACTGACACATCACCACCCAGGGCACCTTAAAGCTCCAGTGTGCAACTTCCATCGCTAAAACACTGCTGCTGTGTGTTGCTCCCCACTGGACTTACGCCGTGTCACAGGTGAGCCTGCAGAGCTTTACGACTCTGGGTCCATAATCCTGTTCTTTCATTCACTTCATTATCTCACTACCTCACACAGGTTTCAGAGAACCTGAGGTAATTCCTTAACGTAAACTTTGCTGCCATCTCAGTGTAATGAAACACAGAGAGTGGTCTCATCTGGCAAAAAGTTTGGATGCAACGAACGCTCGTTTTTATTGAACAATTATAAAGGCTGAATTATGCATATCTATTTTAAATCAAAAATAGCCCTTCCTTGCTGTAGTGCAGAAGACTTGACCCGGCTATTCTGAGTAGAAATATAAACTATAATGATTGACTGCTGAGGTGACAGGAATCTAATGCTTCTTGCTGCTTCCCCCCGAGCCCCTTTCTCTTAGACAGCTGTCTGGCTGAGGACCCCTGACAATCTGTCATCTAGTCACAATGGTGCTCGAGACAGTGACAGCTGAGGATATGTGGAAGTGGATCCCCTCTGCATAAATACCACTTGGACTTCAATTACCTCTGAAACTTATAGCGCTAGAGTGTGATAAATCAAACAGACAGAGATTAGGTTCATTGACAGTGAGCATGCGGCTCCTTTCCTGTGGTCCTCGAAGGAAAGGTTTGTCAAATAAGCCATTTTTCATCCATTCTAATTTGAAAAATTTCAGCCCCGTAAGCTGAAAAAACCTCTGAGAAATGTTCGACTTTAACGTTACATTGACTAATCTGTTGTGTGATACACTCTGGTTAATTCAGTAAAACTTTCATCATAGCGGGGGAGGGATTTGATGCAGTTGTTTATCACAAGGCTTTCCCTCTGGCTATTTATCTTCTCATAAATCAGCGGCGTTTATCACAAGGCGCTGTTTGATGTGTCCCTGTTTGACAGGCACAGGCAGGTGGCACGATGTGGCACAGTGGGATTTTGATCCTGCTGTGTCCAGCTTTAAGGGCAACTGTGTAGTCAAAGGGACATCCATCATATGGTGTCAGGTTACACACTGTGACACATGTGCAAATAAGCCTGTGGTGATCTTTTTAGTGTCTCGGGGGTTACTGTAATAGGAGTGAGACATCGTTTTCGGTGGTGACCCACTAGAGCTGCATACGGGATGGGAAATGTAAAATACCAGGACTTCTATTATCATGCCCTGTTTCTGTCAAAAGTGTCTGACCTAGTGTGTGTCTGTACAGCTGCTGCGACTGGGCCAGACACCTGCTAATGTTGCTCCCAGTCCCACTGTCCTGGACACACACTCTGCAGACTCTGTGGTGATTTCTGCGATTGTGATCTTTGGCCTTCACTGATCAGCAAAAGACCCCAGTGCTGATTCATCCAGAGTTCAGTGTAATCACACACACACACACACACACACACACACACACACACACGCACAAACACTCAGGGCATGTCCAGGGTGACATACTGTGGCCTTCACAGTGCAGCAGCCAAAGCCTCAACTATGCCAAGAATTTCACTCAGACGTGTGGCTGCACTGAACGTCTCCAAACCAGGGAAATACTGTCAGAATCTTAATAAGCCCCCTCTCTCGTGGTTGAATTGTGTACTTGTGTATAGGTGTATAATTAAGTCATAACTCTCCGGCTCACAATATTTTGCACTTTTTCGCGTCAGGCTACGACTTTCCCCTCACTTACGAAACATCCTATTAAAACGTGGGCGAGTGAAGGTTTGTCCTAATGCGACTCTGTGGATGTGACACAAATCCACTACAATTTAATGTTACCTCAGTATAATGCGGCTACGGCCTGATCCTTAAATTCCACCTGAGTTAATCCTCACCCGCACACAGGAGCCGCTGAGCAAATTGGCTGTCAATGAAAAGCCCCCCGATGAGACAAGCTGACCCCGGGCCTGTCTGAGGCGAAGCCCATTGTGCCAATGTGTGTGTGTGTGTGTGTTATGTTGTGTGCTTTACATTAATAAATAGTGTAATTCTCATTAGCGCAGTCTTAGTGAATTTACAGCCTGTCGTCGTTCAGTAAAGCTGAAGCAAAACTATAGATCCTTGACTGTGACACAAGCTAATGACCTCACCTCTGCAGTATCTGTCCAATAAGCGTTTGACCTCTACTCAGTGCAGCTTTCCAGAGGTGTGCGAAAGCCATGTCTCACTGCTGGCTGACACCTGGGCTGATAACATACCAGAATGTGTCCCTTGTGTTTATGAGCATGTGACTTGTTTTAAAAATACCAAAGCAATGTGAAATATTGTTCAGTGGCAACGGCGTAACTTTTAACTATTAAAGCACCGCATGACATGCCATTAGGGAGCCGGGCAGGCTTTGTCAGTGTCAGCCATCATGGATTCCTCCTCCATATGACAGGTTCCTGTCTGATAGAGTCACTTTACCCTCAGGACACAGATACAGATCCTTCACTAACAGGACTAACATCAAGCTTTGTGTCAATATCATCAAATAAATTCACAGATTTACATCTAACACTATAACTGTTTAGGATTATTTGTTGTTATTGAATATTAATAATAGATGATGAACTGTGGAATAGTCACTGAGGATTGTATGTTGTATGAAGTTTGACAAGCACTAATGCTTGCACATAAATCAGTGAATTATTTGAATTGAATTGACCTGGCAAAACCTTCAATATTTGCATGTCACTGTCAATTTTTTTTCCTCCTGTAAAAGACAATTTAAGTCCAGGAATGACTCACCAATAGAGACCAGTTTGATGTGCTCTCTGTCCAGGAACTCCAGCGCCACAGAGACATTTTCCAGTTTCATCTGCCGGAAGTTTGGCCTGATGTGGTGCTTTCTGTACATTTTCTTCTGGCTCAAAACCTCCAGGAGTGAAATGAGCTTGAGCCCATCACCAAACTCCCTCTGCAGGTCGGTGATGGTCTTGTTCACGCACTTCAGGTGCTCGTTGCACCACCTGGTGAAGGTGTTCTGCTGGATCTTCTTCCATGGCGCGTCCTCGGCGAGGTCCTTCTCCGTGGCTGGCATCTCGTCGTCCTCCTCTTCCCCAAAGTCAGTGGCCTGGTAGTACTGCGGCTCGTCGGCGTAGTTATTGCTCATCGTGGTGGCTTTTTCCGTGTCCACTTTTATACCGCGGTGACACCTGGATGTTGAATTGTGCGCTCAGCCGGCGCAGAAAACTTTCACAGGTCGGTAACAAGCGCGCGCGCGCTCGCGGAGGAAAGTTCAAACTCGGATGAGTTTAAAAAAGCAGCCAGGGGAAATTTTTCAGAAGTGCTTGCGAAGAGTCCGCTTGTGTCAGGCCAGTGATGAATGAAATCATTCGATTTATAACGCGCAAGGCAGCTGCTAGTCGTGTTTTTTTTTTTTTTTTAATTGGCACCCTCTTGGTAGGTCCGTCCTTCCTGATAAGTTCCCGAGAAAAGTTTGGAAAATGTTTGAAGGCAGGTGAGCTGGATCAGCACTGAGCGTTTGTAAAGTTGAGTGAACACAGAGGGAGGACATGGGTTTATAAAGGAGCCCGAGCTGCGTCACACAGCCTCTGTGATCATAGTCTATTTGTTCATCCACTGGGGGGGATAACGGGAGTCGGGGTCGGTTTACGGGGAGAATGGAGCAGGGGATTGGTCAGTGCAGCAGCAGCAGCGCAACAGATGCGCCACGCTCTATGCATGGTTCTTATTTTTAGGCGCGCCTATTTGGGAACATGGGGGGCTGTGACTTACCGATTGTTGTGAGCGTGTGTCACACTCAGGGTCCAAGAGGCTGAACAATTGAGCTAAGAAAAGAAAGGAGTCTCATCTTAAAGAAGAGTTTAGTGTCCTTCCCTCGGTTTGTTTGGCCAAAGTGTCTTTAAATCTGTTTCCTACTTATTCTCGTCATTCATTCCACCTGTTGCCACTAAAGTTAATAACTTATACAGTTATGTTGTGGGATTTTCCTGCACTTTCTAGTGTTTCGATGGCTGCTGCAGTTTATTATAGGGTAATAAAGTGAGAAGTGTCTCTTTAAGTTGTCAGTACAGAGGATCATTTTTCCAAAGCTGGATTTTTACGCATCGGATTTTTTACACTGCGGCCCCAGAGAGGCACATTTTCAAGGATGAGGTCATTCTGGTGAAGATGGAGCAACTGCATTACGTGTGCTTCTCATCAATCTGCCACCACTCAGTGAAATGTTTCTCTACGTGGACAAGCAGAGGTCAAACACAAGCACAGGGAGGGTCATAGGAAGATCTCTGGTGTTCATGCACAACTGTGATTCAGGTCTTTGATCAAGAATTTGATTTTTCCAGCATCAACAGGCAGTGACATTTTGAAAGAAATGTTGAACTGGAGTTCTCTGAAGTTAGACTGCAACACTAAAAAGTAATCAATTACTAATTATCTAGATGATTGAGTAAATGTAAATATGTTTCTCTTTCTTTGCTCCTGTGACAGTAAATTTGCTTTGTGGACAAAACAAGTGAAGACATCATCATCATTTGAAAAGTTCGGGAGACAAACGATCAAAATATTGACCATTTAAAAGCAGTTATAAGTTGCCACCTCAGTCATATAAATATGATGCTGAACGACAAGAATTGAACACTTGCCACTATACGTGATTAAAATGTTCCACACAAGAATCTTTTTTGTTGACAAGATCAGAAATGACAGACTCTACAGAGCAGGAAATGTAATCATCTTTATTCAAAATCAGTCAGAGCCAATAGATATTGTTTTTTTTTTCGCTGCTTGCTTAGGAACTGCGGTGGTGTTGTGACTCAGCAGTCAGTGACAAGGCAGTGACACCAGATGCCAGCACCAGCTTTGATGAAGCAGTGGGAGGTAAGAGAATCACCGTTGACACATCATGCAGAAAGTATTCTCAGGATATTCTCTCTGGACACAGCCAGGAAACTCAATGTTAATCCCCCCCCCCCCCCCCCCCCGCGCTGTGTAGTACGTTTGCTCTGTTTGAACAATTCTTAGCCCTTTGGTCAATTAACTATCGTGATTTACACATAGACTGTAGAGCCACTGATGTGTGACGTTAAACGAATCTGACACTTGTGTGAAGTCAGAGCCAGAGGCCTGGAGGGCTTAAGTCATCGACTCCCACAGTCGGATTGGCTACAAGAATGGCTTCTACAATTATTCTAGTATAGTAATATAGCATACTGTCATATTTCCATCATGTCTAAATGGATAGAAAGGCTGAAAAAATGGCCTTTGTTAACATCTGTCACAATCTGAGATGGTCACGTGACGTCGTGTGTTTCACTTCATCCCCTTTCTACTTTCAGCATACGTGTATACGTGAGTAACCGACGTTAAAACCAAGTCTCAGAGCTGCATCTTTTGACCTGCCTACACTATTCACCTGACTTCATGTCTCCAGAGAATCCGTGGCTTCTCTCTCACAGTCGGCTTCCTTTTTAATTAGCATTTCACTTGTTAGCCTGACAGCTGCATATATTAAACATTTAAGACTGGATTTGGGGGTTGAATTTGGTGGACAGATAAGCCCAAGGCCAAGGGACAACTGATTAGATTCAGCTGGTGATGTAGATCTGACATTTCTTCTTGGCCATAACTCTGATACTGAACGAGATAAAAAACCCTGGGTCAGGCTCAGGAAACTAATTTGACTTCAACCTCAGGTGAAGATGTTCAGTGAGGGTTTCTCCTAACTTTATCTAATGACTTCCACTTCAGGAAGCTGGCATTCGGACTATTTATAGATAATTAGCTGCACTTAGTAAATCATGAATCCTGGCAGCGCAGTCATGGCTGCAGTATAGACACCTCATCACTAACATTCACTCACCGGTTCCTGCTATCTGTAAAACCTCCATGTCTGTCAGCGTATGTCATGTCTCAGGAGTGAAGGTTATTAATAGCCACACAACCCGTGTAACGTGACGCCAGCGCCGAGATAGTTCTCACTCACTTTGACTGCTGCTTGATTTTAATGAATGGGATTGTGTGAGATCCTAAACCGTTTGTTTTTTTATAGGACAAAAAAAAAGCTCTCAAACATCATATGAGGTGGACATATTTATTTTCAAATCATTTACTGTACAAAATAGACCTCCAGGTAACAAAATAGCCACAATTCTATTCAAAACATCACTGCTATCAATACTGTATATAAAGCAGCAAGCGGAGCAACACTGTGCAACATAGACTTTGTATGATTAAGTTAAATATTCATGGCTTAAGCTCAAAGACGATAATAAATAATCCCAAATCTAACAACATTCATATGCACTATTGCAGTCAATGGGAATTCATTTCTATTGCAAACTCAATATTTATAATAATGTATGTGTAAATGCAAGAAAAGTGGTCAGGCGTTGATTATTAAGTTTCTAATTAGCACGTTTCAGAAATGATTTTCAATGCATTTCTGAAACTGAACACAGTTATGAGTGCGTTTCTTACTGCTCCCCAAGGTCAAATGGAATTTAAATGCATGCGATGCCTATGCGACCTTTGTGCTTAGAGGTACGTAAGTGATTAGCAATGCTAAAAGGGCTCGTTAATAGTTTTACCATAAATAAACATTCATTATTTGGCTATCAAATATACGGTGCTCTTTCCAGAAGAATAAACTTTCTAAAAACTGAGTACAAATGGAGTTAAGAAACCTCTCTATCTCCCATAGTACTGTTATGTTAGATCTATTTACATGAACATACATTAGTAACATTATCAGCGTAACCAACATAAATTATACAGCATATTGTGCTTCTATGCATTTTGTAGCATGCTTTTCTCAGTCCTAGAATTATTTCACAATAAAAGTTTCACAAATGTAAACAATAATCAGAGTCCTTCCACATATGTATATATATTTTTGTGACGAATACTTAGACAAATTTACATAAAAGATTGCCCTCGTAGTTAAATAAGAATGATTGTTTGGGGCTTGTCTGGGCTTGACCACATGCACACTGGTCAGGTGTGATCTACAGTTTGTCACACACCAAATTGTCAAGAACATTATTTCTCCAACTTGTCCCGGGAATTCTGCTGTCAGAGTCGCTGAGATAAATGTTTACTGCGAACTATGTTTGAAGTGTAGCTGTGCAGCTGTGGGTGTGAGCGCTCGGAGCCGACGAGATGAATCAGAAACACTGCGCCGACTTTTCTGGCTTCTTGGTTAAATGGTAATTAAAGGGAGACAAGTGGGAGTCGTCTGTTATCAGAGTCAAGACAGCGCTGAAGCAGGCGGACAGATGGAGCTTGACGCAAAGCAAAAAAAAAAACGGAATAAACACACGTCGAGCGACGACGTGCTGTCTCAACCCACCGGGGGTTAAACGTCCTGTTAAATATCGGCTTTACATATACAGTTAAATTGGCAGGTGCTGTTCTACCTGCATTAGCATACAGTTATTTGTAATAGAAAGAGCAGATCCTTGCAATTATAGTGACAGGGAGAGGGAGTTTGCATTCAGTGTGTCTATTATTTTGGAGTAAGTTGGTCACAGTTTGAAACCCCACTAACAACAAATGAAAACTGTTCTCTCTATTGACGTGTATATATTCATATGACAGCCACAAACTATATCTAAACAAACAAATAAATACGTTGTTAAATAAACTGAAAACCATTGTGTTGCACATTAATAATCATCTTAATTCCATAAGTGGAGGAGAGGGGGGAAAAAGTACACACTCACAGACACACAGGAGAACACACACAACACTAGCATACATTTAGTGGAGTGAGGTCAGTCCTCGCGTGAGCTCTCTGCAGGTCGTCGTCGTCGTCGCCGCCGTCGTCGCTGCTCCCTCGCCCGAGTCTGCATGTGCACGTGGTACCGGCTCACTACGGAAAACACACTTTCTACTCAGCTCTATTATTCTATGTAGAGAATGTCACTGCAGCCTGTGCGTGCATGCCGGAAGCAAAAGAGGGGCTGGTCTGAAGCAGACGCCCATCCGGTCAACTTCGGGCGAGCGCTCTCAACAAGCTAGTCATCATTAGCAGCACTGCTGTGGCTGCAGTGATAGTCAAAATGGAGTTCCAAGCTACCTCACTCCCCTGGGGTGGGGGAAATAGGAAGAGGAGTGAATCAGATCAGGAGTCAGTACAAGACAATCCATCAGTCATTAATAAACCATACTGAGCTGATAGAGGAATAGTTCAACAGCTGAGGAGATTGTTACCACTCTCTGTATGTTTAATAAGGGGCTGGGCTCAGGGTGACTCTGAGAGAAGACACTCTGGTTAGTTTATTTCTAAATTAAAAAAAAAAGTGTTGTGTGTTTTTATGGATATCAATGACTGTTACTAATTCTTGAGGTGAAACCACAGACTGTATATAAAAACAGACTTTCATTATGAAAAGGAAAAGCCCATAATGCTGCAAACAATCAAAGCAGCTAAAACAGTGTGCAAGTTTCCTCTAATAGCATCTACTCCCTCCGTATCTTTTTACTGCCTGAGGAAACAAATCAGCATCGTTCCCCATCATGTTGAACTATTCCTGTAAATGATTTATTCAGTGTGACTCAGGGATTTTGACAAACTGCCCACCCGTCCCGTGTCCATTTTCCATGAATATATCATTATCTTTTCGGTATCTTACTCCACTGAGACCCCCCCCCACCCAGCTGTATTTGGCTTTTCTTCAGTGTAGACCCTTCCATAACAACCAAATAAATCCTGAGTAACAGCCACATCCAGAAATTACAATTAAATACATCATCGGTTCATCCAAGTAACAGAAATAACATTTGTCTCAATGGCATTCAGCCGTAAAAAGAAAGGTTTGTATTCATTTGTAACTCTATAATTTGATTTGTGATTCTCACAGCGTTCAGATTTTTACCTTTGTGCATGTCTTTCCAGAGACATTGACCTGGCTACTTTTGGATAATCAGTCTTTTCTGCAGATATGCAATGCAGCTATTCACACTTAACACCTGTCATTATGACTCTATTGACTCCCTCGTGCCAACATCTCTTCTCCGCGTCCTCTTCTGGCTCTGCTGCGTTTGCTGTAAATCTAATTACGTTCAGTATATGTTTATTACAGGGGGGGATTATTACTCCCAGCAGAACCGCGACTCTTGTCCTTAAAAAGACGAGCCATTTTTTTCCAACTATAGTCTATAAAACCATTTGCTATAAATGGTTATATATGGTTCTTAGCATTCCCTTAAGTGTGTGTCTCTAATAAAACAGGAACTGTGGACAGTTTGTTAGAAGAGTCTAGTACAGGGGTCTGCAACCTTTAGGATGAAAAGAGCCATTTTTGTCATCTCTCCACCCAAATAAAATTCATTTGGAGCCTCAAAAAAACACACAAGATAACACGTATAGACGTAATAGTAATAGTATAGTAATAGTTAACTATTACAATAGTAATAGTCTCTTTCATTTATGACATTTAAGAACTACAACATGTTCCGTTTATACCCAACCTCTAGACCCCGTAGACCTGGTTCTCCCATTGTTTCATTGTTTGTGGCAAATTAAAGAAATTAAAATGAACCCACTGAAATAAATGAAGCAAATATTTGGATTTGTATGTTGTTCATGCTCGATAAAACAGTATGTGGATCCAAAGATGGACAGGACACATCCAAACATATAATGAATATTGCATTTTATGTCGGCATTGGCATGTGCTGCACAAGATATTAAAACACTTCTATTTGTCGCCTTGATCTCTAGAGCTACAAGGAGCCACTGCAGAGTGGCTGAAGAGCCACATGTGGCTCCAGAGCCGCAGGTTGCAGACCCCTGGTCTAGTACAAGTTCATTGGCGTAGATGTACATGAAGCAAAACCGCAGTATGTGCTTTTCTGAGTACAACCAGCACATCATAAGAGTAAGAGAATTCTTTGTATTTTATTTGCACGAAAAGCAAACGTGTGTAACGTGTCAGAGAGAGATAAGCTCCTCCCATACCTTGCTCTCTGGGACGCCAGCTCCGACAACCAGCACCAGACCACAGCCACTATAACAATCATTCCTATGAAGGGGATGGAGAGAACAGGGTGCTCAGATGGATGGATGAATCTCTGAGGAAAGGGAATAAAAACAAACACAAGGGCAATGGAGATGAAGGGGATGGATGAATGGATGGACTGAAGTTGCCAAATAATAAAACAGATATATAGTTAAAAAAAAAAAAAAAAAGGGAATGGGCCACCACGGTATAAATCACTAACACAAAGGTGTGACATGGTCTATGGCTGTGATAAAACAAGGGGATGACGGGTAACAGAGGGTGTGTACATTTTCTATTCAACAACTTAATAATGATAAACACATCAACTATGAGCGAGAAATTCCGTGACGTCTACCGACTTCATATGATGTTATGGTGACAGAAAAAAAAAAAGGGAAGAAGTACGGATGTTGTGACTGGCACACACACACGGAGATATTCCTGTCTCTGTCTATCCTCATATTTAGAATGAATAGATGATACATTTGTTGCTGTTTAACAGACTGAGAGGTCACGGACATTCAGAGAACAAGGACAGCATCAGAGACAGGTGCACGGGCAGACAGTTTGACAAAACACAGAAACACTGCATCACGGCTGTTGTAGACAAAACACAATGTTGTGTGTCTGTGTGTGTGTATGTTTTTTTTTCTAACTGACATTAAGGACCTTTTAGTTTAGTAAAGTAAATCTTTTTTGCATCGCTTTGGGCAATTTTCAGAAATCTTTTTTTCATGTTTTTTCATCTCCTTTTTACACTCACTGGTATCAAATATTTATTAAAAGAAAAATACAAGAAAATCAACTTGCTGCAATGTGAGGAGAGATGAAAGCACACATTCTACTCTTGTGCTCAGTGGTTCAGATGTTTCTTGTTAAACACACTCTTATATATATATTATATATATATATATATATATATATGTGTTTTTCTCCTTTTATATTTAATACTTTTACAACAGTACTATTTTTCTACTCTTACTATTCTTTTGCATAGGTAACACAGTACTTTGTGTATGATCTATATTTCTATATTCTACCATTTCTATTCTGTTGAATGAATGCATGAGTGAATGCACGTAAGAATGTATGTCGACGCTGAAATGAAAGCTCTGACCCAATTTCAGCGTAAGACGCCTACGTACAGCGACAATAAGGGAATCTTTAATCTTTAATCACCTTATAAAGCTTTAGTATGAAGTCTGGATATAGAAAAAATTGGTAGGTAGGTCTTCTAATGGAGTCTGTATATGTGTCAGTGGTTAAAAAGGGGAGGTTTTCTTGCTGATATGTTGATGAGTTTTGCAGATTTTGTGTTTTTGTCCATCAACAGTTTGAAAGCGTCGCTGTCACAGAGAGAGGTTAGGACACAGACACAGCGAGGGCAGGGCTCCCCACCCCCCCCCCCCCCCCACCATAGTTTATGATATGTGCTGACAGGCCAAGTCAGTCCATATCATAATAACATAAAGTATTTCTACAGAATGAAACAGAGAAAGAGAGCTCCACAGACACAGGATACAGTAGGTGTGATGTGAGTTATGAGGGTTACAGAGAAAAGAAACATCTTGCTAAATCTTTACCCGGGAGGAAAAAATTTGCTGTAAATATACTGACAACATGCTAAATATTTCCCACTGCTTGAGATATTCCTGGCTACCCCTCACCTGAGCCCCCCCTGACAACTTCTCCAGCTCTGCCTTGCAGCGCTGCAACTCCTCCTCCAGCTCTGCTCGTTCCCTCTGGCTGCTGTCGTACAGCACCTGCAGCTCCTGCAGCTCCATCTTCAGACCGTCGCACTGGAAGAGACGAGGGGGAAATCGATAGTGTTTGAATCCCTTTGAAGGTCCCACATTGCAAGAATTCTGTGTCTTTTAATTATATGGTTTAAAAATCATTGGTTCTCAAAGTGCGGCCCCGGGGGCCAATGGCGGCCCGCAGAAACATTTCTGGCGGCCCCCGCAGTGAATTACAGTTGATAGTTTTAATCCAGGAGCTACTAAGCTTGTTAAATGTTTATTGGACATTACTGGATACAGACCAATAACTGTAAACAAAAATACTGGGTATTTACCTGGTTTCTATATGGTGAATTTTAGTGTATTATTGTGTTATAAGCTGGTAATAAGCAGGTAGCTACAGCCCTCAATTATTAGCTATTTACCCAGTAAATATATGGTAACAGAAATGTGTTACTTGGTATTAACCTGTAATTAGAAGGTAAGAACAATGGCCAAAATACTGGGGAATTACCCAGTAAATTATAAAGCGTTATTATATTAATGATTAAATTACATTATATTAACGCTTATATTACTTAACGCTAAACTGTAGAACTGCAATCTGGTCATTAAAATGATTACAAATGGGATTTCTTTCTGTTTTTTTTTTTCTTTGGCGGCCCTCAGTCCAATGTTGGGTTCCTAAATTGGCCCTCAGGTATCAAAACTTTGAGAACCCCTGGTTTAAATAGTTCAAATTATACTCTGGAATTGTTAAATTATGCACAACGGTATCTGTCATCTTTAAAAAGCGGGTGTGCACTACCTCTCTCTGAACCTGTGAGGCCTTCTCCTCCGCCTGTTTGAGCTGGTCCCTCAGGGAGAAGATCTCCCCGACGCCTCCGTTCCAGGCGGTCGGTGTCACAGGCTTCCCGTCGAAGGAAATGTTTTTCTGGATGGAAGCGTCCACCAGGCGACTGTTGGCAGACTGGGCCATGGTCATGTAGCTCTCTGTCATGACCTCATCTGCGCCCGGTTCCATCTCCTTGCCCTCTGTGTCCTCGCCGGCGTCCTCCTCTTTCAGCGAGAGGTAGACGCTGGAGCTGCAAGGCGGAGAGAAAAGAAGAGGGAAGATAATGATTTCACTCTCAGCTTTAAAGCGATTGCTACGATTGATATTGTATGCGAGAATGAATCCTAGTCTTTGACACGCAGACTGTAATTTACACAAAATGTGTGTCATCGCGGCAGAATGTGGCACCTACTGTCACAGGAACCAGGTGTCTGTCTGTCTGTTTGTGTGGGTAGAGATTGAAATATTACTGTAGTTGAGCTGTTAAGCTAAAAATAAAGAGGTGTGTGTCAGCAGTGCTGTCGTGAAACTGCAGCTAAGACCATTGTCAACTTTGATTAATGCTTTAAATATTTAATTTCTATATTTTAGATATTTTATGCCTTTTTTTTTTTAAAGGCCCACAACATTTTTGCAATAACTTGTTTTGTCAGAGGATCAATTTCCTGTATATACAGTATCTCTACCATCTGAGCTATGCGGTGCCCTGCAGTGCGACTCACTATATGTAGCATCTATGACCTTGACTTGAGTTTCTAATGCATCACAAGATCGTCCTCAGAAAACAGTTTGACTTCACAATCTAATTAGGTGCACGGTGTGATGCGTTCAACAAAACTCCAAAACAGCTACTAAACAAATCCCCGTGCAGAGATTGTTTTCAAGGTCACGAAGGATCCCTGCGTCTCAGATTTTGTTTCTCCCTGCTCCGTGAAGCCTTTGATTAAATATAAATAAGTAATTTCTCAATCATAATACAAATTTACAGCAATCAAGAAACAGTTTGGCAACGATTTTCTGACAGAGACGTAAGGTGAATTTGAATGATGGAGGTGTTTTATTCCAGAGGGGAATCCCTCTCGCCGGTCCAGTCAGCACAGACGATGAGTGAGGAGTCATTGACCTCTCACCATGTCCTCTGTCTCTGCAGCAGCTGCAGCCTCTCAGAGAGGCGTCTGTTGTCCTCCTTCAGGGTCTGACACTCGTCCCTCAGCATACGGCACTCTTCCTTCAGCAGGTCCACGTCACCTGACGGACACAAGGAAGGTCACGGATGAATATGCTTAAAAAAGGATAGAGGTCAGGTGAGCTCGTCTTTAATGGTCCAGTGTGTGAGATTTAGAGACTGTCGGGGCACGTCAGGGAAATAATGGTGGCCTTTGCAGACCAGATAAGATGTTGTTCTGAGATAGGCCAGCAGGAGGACATTTTGGACATTTGAACACAAGTGGATTCGTCCACTTATTGTGTTTATGGATGCACAGTGAACTCCCCTTCTTTTTTGCCAAATCTTAGGCTGCTAACATGGCAGTTCATAGGGACTGAGCTACGTGACGTACAGAGCTCTATAGGAGGCTTTCAGCTCCAAAACACAAATGTCTTCCTCCATTCAGGCTGCTATAGAAACACTTTAGCCCAAGATAGCGGCCTAGTAAAGCCAAGGCCATTGCCTAAATTACATATAAACGGCTTATTCTACAGCTACAAACACCAAACGATTTTTAATTTAAAGCGATTACACACTTTACAATCACACTTACATGTAGCATATTTATGCTAATAAAACCTTATATATATTACACATTTTCCCTTAGTATAACTTTTAATACTAATAATAAATCAAATTTCTATAGCGTTTTCCAAGGCTCAAAGACACTTAATAAAATAACAAAAAAAAAAATGAAATAATGACTGTTAAAAGCTATGGGAATGCCAGTTTGAACAGGTGGGCCTTGATCAGTGATTTGGGGATACTTAAAGGGATATTTGGGCATTTGGGAAACTAAATGTCAAGTTAAGAGAAAGCACTTGCATATCTGTCTGCTGATGTTAGCTTAGCTTATCTTCAGCTGCGCAGAAGGTGTCAGTTCAGAGGAGGATTATTTTCACCCAGCAGAGACTCCACAATGTGCGTCTCCCCCCAAAAATGTGGAGCTATCCCTTTAAAACTGATGTTGATGGTGTAGATTTCCAACTCGGATATAAAAATAAGTTTTTCCATGATGTTTCATGCTATAATATGAATTGTGGACATGGTCCACTCCCTCAGTCCCAGATGAGGCTCAGCTGCAGAGTCCAGTTCCCCCTGACATCATGAGCTGGAACAGTGTGTCCCTCCTCCTAATGACTTCATATACCCAGTGTCCTCGATGCCAAACACATGTGCACATAGACATTTGGGCTACACC
>NC_139809.1:7258575-7416138 GCF_963457635.1 Microchirus variegatus | reverse complement strand
TAATCGCTGAGAGGAGAGATGGTTTTAATGTCATCTTTAGCTCTCGTTGTAATTTAACGCAATGCCAGAAACATTTTCAGATCACAGAGAAGTATCATTGTCATCATTATTGCTTACAAAGTGTTTTTGATTGAATTTAAATTGGGGTTTTTTCCCACTTGGTCAAATGAAGAATAAACTTAAAATCATGATGATGATGCTGTGTTTGTTTAATTCAACCAATTTTTAATGTATTTATTTTTATTATTTTACTCATATACAACTTGACATAAACACAGTAAAGAGCAGTGTAGGGCTTTTATTTTCTTTGAAGGAAGTGATTTTGACGTTAACTTTTTTGTCAATTTTATTTATTTTTTCCAATCCCAATTGTTGTGGGAATGAGACGTGTATCTTAGATCCACTGTCTGATGGTCAAATAACACATTATCTCTGGAAATCAGTAAAAAACAAGCCTGTATTTTATTTAAAGCAAGATGGTGAGATGCCCCTAATAGGAAATGTGCAACATCCATTGAATCATGTCCAGATAACAGATAGTGTTTTTTTTTTTGTTAAGTTTATAATGGGACATTGAGTTATTCTTTAATCTGAGTTAATCTTAGTGGACTATATTTATTGATCTTTATAATATTTGTACTCGCTGAGATTCAGAGAACTTAAAATGGTCCCAATATTGACGTGGACCAATTGTTGTAAACAAAACGTGTCAAAGAGGTGATTTTGTGAGAGCTGCTCATGCACAGATAGTGACGGCTTCACCCCGTGACAAAGTCATTTTCAAAGATGGCTGAAATTGTTATGAAAGTAAGATCAAATTGAGTTGTCTCAAATGTAAATGGAGTCATTTTGGTGAAATGGACCTCAGCATAACATATTTACTGCATGATCAATTGGCCGGTCTGGCTGTCACACTGGTTTATTTTCATTTAGGAGCAGGCTGGAGCACGGTTACTGTCTGCAGACTTCCAATTTGCAAAAGAGAGACAACAAACATACATACTCTGCAGACGGAATAGAAAATTGCTCCTTAGGAACCATTAAGACGGTACAGAAACTAACATTTAAGATGTGAGCTGTGGCTGCCGAGGCCTCGGTTATCCTTTCCAAAACTGCTCGTAACAGAGATGGTGAGTAAAACAGAAAAATACAGCTGAGGAAAAACACCAAGGTTAATAAATGGCTCCAGTAGGAAAGTCACGTTATTAAATATGAATACAAATGCCTGTTGTTTCTGTCAGTGGCCCCACCTTGCAGCTCACTGAAGCTCTCCTGGTGCTTGTTTGACGTTTCCCTGGCGTCCTCCAGCTCCAGCAGCAGCTGCAGCACCTGGGCCCTCAGCTCCTCTAGCTCCTGCTCCTCAGTCAGTGGCTCCTGCTCCTTCCTGCTCTTGTCCTCGCCTTCACCCTCCTCCTCCTCCTCCTTCAGCTTCCTCTCTTCACCCTCCTCCTCCTGAGCTCTCTCCTGGTCCATCTCCTCCTTCTCGTTGTTCTCCTCCAGCACACCTCGCTCCTTGGCCGTCATCTCGTTCTCCATGTTGGGGCTAATGTCAGCTTTTAGATCGCAGGGGTCATCTGAAGGAAAAGACGACAGCCTATATTAGAATGTGCTGGCTGCTGTGAAAAGGAAGGAGGATTCAGAGGTTTCAAACACCGCCGATAAAATTCAGTCATGCCTCAAACAGCATCGCTTCTGCGTCTTTTGAGTCAACAGTGCCATCTTGTGATTAAAGTGGCACTGAGTCCATTGTGCATCAGCTTCTATTCAACTTCATTCATCAATCTTTTATGCACAGTTTACCACTCGAGGGTCACGGAGAGGGGGGGGGCAACTGGAACCAGTCCCAGCTGACAGCGAGCTAATCTCCAGCCTAAAACGGGACGAAACGAACAGAGGCAAACATTAAGCGTTCGTGCTCACACTCACACCTACAGACAATCCTGTGTCTCACCTAGACTGTGGGAGGCACCTGAATACCTGGAGAAAACCCACACACACTCCAGAAGAACATGCAAAGAGAGAAACGTCTTGCTGTGAGCGACCAGTGCTCCGATTTAACGCACTAACTAAAACATTCAGTACAACAATTCAAGGGATTAAAGATGAGATTGTGGCAGAAAACAAGAATTTCCTTCAACTGAGAAATCAAGAGGTCAGAATATGCCCAAAAAAAAAAAAAAAAGGGTGTTGTACATTAAATAGTTGTATGCACTTGCATCACTTGCCTTCCTCAATCTGCACTGTGTGGATTCAGATTTTCTGCCAGTAGGTGGAGCGAGAGTTAGCCGACCCATTTGGGGGAAGAAAGGGAGGGAGAAAGAGAAGGAGGGGAGGTGGACCAATATGCTGAAGCAATCACTATGACTCACCACGAAGCAATGCACCTCAGTCCATAATAACACGAGCTACTACTCATAGTAAGAGGGATGTGACAGACGTCTTTCTCATATTACACACATATTGGACGCATCATGAGTTCTTTTTTTGTATCACAGTTTTGTAGTTGGGGGGGGGGGGGGGGGGTCTTTGTTGTCATTCTTTGTAACTGCTGCAAACGTGGCCCTGTAAAGCTTGATTTACATACTTGATCGTATATATATGATGAACAGCAGTAAAAGAAAGAAAAAAAAGTTGATATGTGTGACATCATAGCAGCTGTTGTTTGCCACGGCTGCGAAGACAAATGCAAAGCAGGCCAGAGCAACACGCGGGGAAGGCGTCGTTTGCAGCGCGAAGGCATGACGACGACTTCCATTAGTCAAATGAGATTTGCTGTGATGCAGGAAAAGGCCACGGCTGAATGGAGATTAAATTCACAGTGATTGTTTGTGCTCAGGAGTAGTTTTACAGGCGAGCCATCAATGTGCCATGTTCAGTCTCATCCAGTTAAATCCGGTGAAACACACTGGCCTGGCTGTTAGTTATGTCCTTTATGTCTTTGCGGAAACATTTATTGATACGACGGATGGTCAAGTGTGGGACATAAAGTAGTGTGAGAAAGAAAGAAAGAGAGAGAGGGATGCTGAGTGACAGGAATAGAGAGAAGGTGCAGCAGGAGACAGAATGAAGCATTAACTAAAGATCTGCCTAATTAACAGTGAAGCTCACTAGTGTAATCTTGGCTCGGGGGATTCTTGCATTTTTTTTTGGTGGTAATTATTTCTTCTTTCTTGTTGCCATTGTGGATAGATGTAACCACCAAAAGCACATGTGACACATTTTAATCATATCTGCGAGACATTAATTGCAGCCTTATTTTTGCCCCGTTAATTCAAACGCCGCAGCCCCTGAGAGGCGTGTGAGAGGTTTCATGAGCACTGGGCTATTTTGTCATTAAACTTTGATGCTGGTGTAATGAGTTAGTCATAAAAGAAGAGAAAGCTGGGTCCGTGTGGCAGGGACAGAGCCGGAGCTGCTTTTATAGCCAGCAGCAGCCAAAGGCCATCGAGAAACAAAAGACTTCCCACTACTGTGAATCACACTCGCATCCAAATCCTTCAGGGATGTCGAGTTCAGGGGCGTAGTAACGAGGAAAGATAAGTGATTTGTGCTGCGTTTCGGCTCTTTGTCTTTGTAGATGCAGCATCCACAGTGTTACAGCATACTGTGTACTGTATACACATGGGAACAAGGGCTATTGTTTACATTTTACTGCTGCTGGCCATTCGTACAGCGCTTGGATGCTGCACTTTCATTTTCACAAAGCAGTCCAGGGAGAAATGGTGCTCAAGGTTGGGGCTGCATGGTACAGAATATTGAAAATGCACCACCATCTTGATATGTCACAAGAGCTATAGCAAAGAGTGCTGTAACTGGGATAAACATCGGTTGTTCCTCATGCTTGTTTTATTTGGCCATGAACTGAACATAAAGGTATTTTTAATGTTATCATTTTCTTAAAATATTGCACAAATATGTATTGATTTATTTTAATAACCCACGGTACATTTTTGTTTAGCAGAAAACGTCTTTAAAGGTCCCATATTATATCCTATTTCTGCAAGTTAAACTAGTTCCCTGGTGTCCTAATGAACATGTCTGTGACATGCTTTGGTCAAAATACCATAAGGATGAAACACCACAGCAGTTCAATCACTCTGCCAAAACAGCCCTGTTCAGAACACTCTGTTTAGTTGTATCGCTTTAAACAAACAAACACAAAAAGTAAAACAAAACTTAAGGGACGGGAAATGACATCATCCACAGAGGCTACTGGGAGCTAACAGCAGTTAGCATTTGGAAAAGTCATCATTTGCAGGCTCTAGCAGGCACATTGACGTCATATATAACATGTATCCACTGGACAGATAAATCCTCTGAGGCTGGACGTTTGTGTAGAACTCTGTGCTGCACTGTGGAGCCAAGAATAGAACTTTTCACCGACTTCCGGTTTTCGGATACAGTTGCCCTATAGCCAGCACTCTCGCATGTTTTACGGACAAAGCGGAGCTCAGCGAGACAACAATTCCAGGAATTTTGCGCATTTTGACGTCCCGATAAGTGCGGAAGTCAACATCACGTGTTTTATCTCCTGTACTTAGACTGAGGAGGACCACAAAAACATGAGTGAGTCATCTTTTTTCACACTTTGCCGTCTGATAGGACCTCCAGAGTCCCAAATATAAGGATTTAAATGATTAAAAAGTTGATTTTGCATTATATGGGAGCTTTAAGATTTTTTTTGTCAATAAAACCATGTTGTTGAAATCTCTTTTCTTTCCTGCACTTCACTGAAGTTCTCTCATATTGCTATCACAATATTCAACAATGTCTTTCCATATTGCAGGTTTTGCTGCTCCGTTCAAGGTCTTTCCCCCAAGGACGTTTGGCACACAGACGAGAGGAGCCAGGGATCAAACCACTGACCATCTGTTTGGTGAACGAGCAGCTCTATTTCCTACTACCCCACACATCAACTCTCCTCAACTTCCTTTAAAGATATCACTGTCTTTTGACGGTGTTAACGTGTAAATCAACAGCACATGACGAACCTCACCTCCCATCTTCCCAGCGTTCCCATACGTCTGTAACCTTTCCCCCCGAAGCTGTTAATCCTTTCCGACTTCATTTCTCACTTCATCTATCACTTTAACAAGCTGTATCACCTAACCCTCGTGCAAGAATTATCAAACACGCTGTGCAAAAGGAATCGGCTGCTGCATCACCTGTGATCACTCCACTGCATACATGCCACATTGCTTGCGCTTAGTCATGCTGGGATTGCATTAGACATGGAACGCTACGTGAATGCAGGAGCAGGGACAGGCAGGAAAAGTCATCTTAGGCAGGCAGCAGTGTCACGGCTCCAGGGTGACGACAGCTTTATCTATAGCCACAGCACATTCTTTCATAATCACATTGCAGGAGAACAAATTGAGTATTTCGGCGCAAACACCGCGCCACTCTCCAGGAGAGAGACAACAAGGAGGCCGAGGGTTCACTGTCAGCATCCCAGAATAGCTGCGTAAGATTACATACAACATTCATGCGAAAAAACACAAGCTCGGTGTTCGGTGATGGAGTGAGCAGTGTATTGAAATTGACACTTGGCAAAATTGAGATCTGGAGTGCGAAGAGATGAATTCCGGGAGAGAATGGCTTGATGGATGGATGGAAAACAGGATATCCTTCTGTTTTTGAGTTCTTATCAAATAAAACGTATTATTATAGCGCAACAGAGAAAAGAATATAATGAAAGAGATACGGTATCTCCAGTATGTTTTTACCCTCATTCAGTCACACTTGATTATATATTAATACATGAATGAAAACACAATGGGAAAACGTCCTGGATTACTTAACAAGTAAAGAATTGTTTAATGAGACACATCTTTTTAGTATTTATCTAAAATGGTGAGATAAAAGTGCTCCCAAACTCTACCTCTATATTTACAGTATAACTATGGAGTTGTCATTCCCCATGAACTGCTGTAAGTGTAAGTGGAAAAATGATTCTAGATATGGAATCATTTTTCAGTTTATTTCTTTATGTTGCAAATGACTCTGTGCTCTTCTCTCCTTGTGGCTGCTATAGTTGCACACTTAACTGAACATCTGGAGTGAGATGAAATCAGCTGTGGGAAAACATGAAGGCTCCCTGAAACAAACCAGAGCTGGAGGCTGTTTACAGGTGAGTTGTGTATGATGTGTATGTGTGAGTGTGAGTGCAAATGAATGTCACTGTGTAATGACCTATATGAATATAAACTAGTCTTACATGTTTACACTGCGTGTGTTCAGCATGTACAGTACAGGGTATATATATATATATATATATATATATGCCACTGAGCTTTGAGGCTGTATATAGGAGACCATGCATAATGCACACCAGCCTCTCATAACCCAGTTTTGAAGCAGCCCAGCAGTGATAGGTTTTTCCCTGCATCGACACAAGTCCTCACCAACATATAACACAGAGCAGGAGGGAGTGTTATTTAAAAAAAACAAAAAAACAAAACAGAGAGACAGAGCAAAAGAGGAAAGGAATTGAAGACAAAATCAGTGATGCAGGGGAGGATAAACAGTTGTGATATGGACTGAGGGCATTTGAGCTGCAAGAAGGAGGCAGGTGAAGACACTGGTTCATCTCCATGGAGACGACTACACACCGACATCCCAGGGCTTCAGCATATGGAAAGTAACTGTGGTAATAAAGCTGAGTCCACAGTTTTGCTTACCATGGAAACTTCTGTTTGCCGTTTGCTTCCCCCCCCCCCCCCCCCCCCGCGCCCGAGAAGCCCAAGTGATTTTATCATCGGATGAAAACGACGTGCTGACATCATCGTCGTAAAAGATCGGCTGGCAGAAAAGTCAACAGCTGGAGATGAGGAGTGAAACTACAAGAGTGAGGGTCTTATAACGTTACAGTCACTGTGTCTCTTCCTGTCCCTGAATGGAAAACTCCAGGGAGATGGAGGAACAACAGCAGGACCAGAAGACAAGAAAAGAAACCACGAGCACCCAAGGGTTGGGCCGATTAAATGAGCCGCTCTGTTATTTAAAATTGAAAGTCCACGATTGTACTTTCAAAGGGACATGAGAGAAAGTGGGCTAATGGAATACAAAAGCATCACAGAGTGTGCTATAAACTGGCCTCATTAGATGAGCGTGCATAAAAACTGTGTCAGTGAGTCCATATACAGTAACTGTAGATGACTGATTCGGGCATAATGTGTTTGTTGATAAGCCTTTGCATTAAAGGGTAATGAATAGTGACGGAGAACAAAGCGGTTAAAACAGGTGGTGTGGTAATAAGTGATTTGATCACAAATCAGGGCCTGCTTTCATAACGAAGAACAGACGGGACGTCACAGCCATCGCATGTCACTGCAAAACTCCTACAGTAAAAGGAGAAATGACGGAGAGGAGGGTGGCACAGAAATTATAAGGTGACAATGTTCAGCATCTCTGCAAGAGGAAAAAAAAAAAATCACATTTAAGATGAAGGGATGGGCCACATGAGTTCACGGACAGCTCTATTCAGCTCCAAAATGTGACCGAGAGGAGATAAATGAACAGGCACTTTTGTCAGGAACCTGCGAGGGGTTTGAAATCCCCTTTTTTTAAATCAAAGCACATGAAGTCTGACTAAAATGTGTCGAGCTTAAGGCCTGAGAGAGAGAGAGAGAGAGAGAGCGAGAAGGAGCGCTTTAGTATGAAACAGCATCTAATATTTGTTTTTTCTTTAAAGCCCTGTGATTGATCATGCTAAACACTGACATGAGAATCTGGCGTTGTTGTTTTTCTCAGCATTCTGTGCAGCTCAGATCTTCAAAGTTTGTCTATGGCAGCGTTTTTTTTTTTTTTTTTTTGCTTTTTTTTATTAGTTCCAGAGAGCTGCGAGAAATCCTGAGCTGTGTGAACCCATGGGGAGTATCACTGCTGATGTAGATTTCACAGGAGGAGAGACGAGGACAGGGAGAGAAAAGCTGTGTGGGCTGATGCACTGGCAGGTGAAAAGGTTTCTTTGTGTGTGTGTGTGTGTGTGTACGTTGGAGGGTGTGTGGGCGCTAAGGAGAGCAGGGGATTGTGACTAAAAGAGGGGAACGAGTATACTGAGTGGAAAGTAGATAAAGAGCGATGGTTGGCAGCTTGCACAAACCTGCAAGTATAGGAACAATACGGTGACGGAAACAACCATGCGATTGTCAAATCAGCCTCTGATGGTGTTGTATTGATCTGTGGATGTGTTTGCTTGTGTGAGAGCATCTGTATTCTCTGTTGGCAGAGGAGGCAATTGATGTCAGAAACATATCTCCCTGTGCAGTCAGTGTGGAATTTGTCTCCACCAGGACAGAAAAAGCACTGGAGATAAAAAAGCATTGTTCAGAATAAAGGCATCCAGATTGATGTGAAGCTAAAATGACCGTCATAGATACTTGAATCAAATCTAATCAGTCAGGATTCATGCCGCATTAAATCATGCACTTTCCATCACCCCGCGCTGAATTTCCGGGCTTTAAAAGCAAAGCCTTGGGCTGTGATGAAAGGAAAGAGGTCCCCAGAGATTCAAGATAACAGGAACACGCTTGTTAGAGAGGAAGAACGTCTCATGAGACTCCATTTTATGAAGGTCACCAAGTTGGGTTTCAGCATAATAAATGCTGTAAAATAAATGACAGGAAGCGATTTTAATCACGCGGTTACTAGTTTCACAGAGTATAGAGGCAGAGAACTATACGTTATTGAAAAGAAAGTAAGTTCTGGCAAAAACACACCGCTTGCTGGTCTAGGAGCTGTGACCTGTGTTCCTCTCGGAGTCGCTCCACGCCACAAACATCCTCCAATCAAAGCAGTGATTGAGTGACCACACTGAGCTGCTGTCTGCAAAACCATTCACAAAATACCCCCCAAAAAAACACACACACACAGAGACACACTTCTTCCTTTGCTGGGATACAATACAACAACAACATTCCACACATTCTTCCACCCGAACACTATCTCGCTGTTACACAGAACTGCTCCTTTATCAGGCTGAAATGCATATGAATATGCATTTGTGCCAAACGTCACAGACGCAGCAGTGTTATTCGGTGGTGATGAAGTTTTCCGAGCAAACCCAAGCCACAAGAATTCACGTGTGAGCTGAGACACAATCAAAGCAGAAAGCAGAATAACAAGCAGCCCTGCACGACTCCACGTTCTCTCATCATCCTCGGGAATAACACACCGACTAAAGAAAGCAAAGCAGCGCACGCAGCTCCTCATTACCTGGCAGAGTGCAGCTCCCATCAAATAGTGCACAGATGCCACTGCTGATTCACAGCCCACCCGTCAGTTCAGTCTGTCAGCTCCAGTTCTCACCGCTCCTCATAATAATGACGAGCTCCCACAATAATCCCCACACACCTCCTACCACCTGACCATCTCTCCTCCTCCTCCTCCTCCTCCTCCTCCTCCTCCTCCTCCTCCAGCTCCTTCACCGCCTCCTCCCTCGCTCCAGCAGTAAACACCGTGATAAACATCGACCCATCTACCTCGATCACATCAGATCTGGAGTACAAAACTAAAAATAGCAGACAACTTCGCACATACACACACACACACACAGAAAGAGAGAGAGAGAAAGAGAGAGAGACAACACAGACCTGTAGAGTCCAGAGCCTCCTCGATGAGTGGAGGTAAACGCAGCCCATCCATAGTCTTCTGTAGCTGTTGAGAGGAGAGGGGGGGGGGGGTTAGGGAGAGTGGGCGAGAGAGGGTCAGAGGCTTCACACGCCCACCTCAGCTGCAGGCAGAGAGAGAGAGAGAGAGAGAGAGAGAGAGAGAGAGAGAGGGAGGCTACAGTGCACAAACACACACACACACACACAAACATATGCTGTACCTCAGGAGACTTTGGGAGGGAGCTGAAGACTGAGCTGTGGAGCGTGGGAGAGATGTCGAGAGAGAGAGAGAGAGAATCAGGAAGGAGAAGAGTGGAGCAAAGATGCTGTTTTCTAGGCGGAATTCTCTCTCTCTCTTTTTCACACACACACACACACACACAGAAAGAGAGAGACTTGGACACTGTTTACTATTTTTGCAGTCACCTCCCTCCCTCAAACCCCCATCCTCCACCAACAGTCTGTTTACATCACACCACAGATGCACTAAAGAACACGATAAGACTGTATAACAAGATTCAGGTCACATCAAAAAAGAAAAAGAAAAAAATCCAACCTTGTTATGGAGGTGTGATATAAATTGTATAAATAAATCCAAACATCAATTCCATCTCATCTACATCCAAGGGGGGTGGAGATTATGTCATGATAACTGCAGAGCTGTGGGGACATATAGTGACAAACTATGCATGCAAGAATCTGTGTTGTCCTGCACACACACACACACACACACACACACACACACACACACACACACACACACACAGACAGAGTTTTTAGGTCCCTACTACATCAACTTCCATTCCTTTCGTCAGCCTAAACAACCCCCTAACTTTAACCATAACCTTTTAGTGCCTAAACCCTAGCATTAACTTCACCACAATTCAAATCTTAAAGCCCTTAACTTAACCAGTTCCTCAGAAATGAGGTTCTGCCTCATTTGGACCACATTTCGATCCCCAGGATTGAGGCCTACTGGTGCTGACGAGGTCAGTATTATGCCAGAAAAAGTCCCAAAAAGGCAACAAATACAAGCACACACACACACACACACACACATAATCGGCCTCAGCCCCGAAACCAAATTATTTTTTACCTATAATGAGATCCAGACGGAGTTGCAGTGGAGGCTGACAGCGAACACTGGCAGATTACCAGTCGTTTCCTTTTCATTGTTCATTTCCTCCCCTCCCCTCTCTAACTGTCATTCTCTGTTTATTGCTAATGACCATCTTTGGCTCTCAAAGACACAGCTATGAGTAACAGGCCCCATATTCTTAATGAAATAAAAGTATGAATATGAATGTGAGGTGAAACACGGATAAGGCAAAGAGGGCCAAACTTCGGCCTTTGACTGGCCAAGTAGGAGGATATTCCAATCCTAACACTGTCAGAGAACAGGAAGTGCTCTGCGCTGCAGACACACAAGTGTAGTCAGCAACCTGGCAGCATCTAAAAGAGGAAATGAAGTTTGTGTCACAGAAATAGACGGAAGCAGAAGGTCTGCGTCTGAGGACCAGCGGGTGCTTGTTTGTACCCGTGACGAACATTGAGAGATTTCTCAAGGACACGCACAACATGTAACGAGGGATAAAAGGCAGCAAATTGAAAATATTGATGCCTATTTTTAAGCACTACCCTCGCCGCCGCGATGGCTCTGTGCAGCTCTCCTCAGGCAGCTGTAATCACCAGACAAGGTGAGAGAGAGTGAGTGTGGAGGCATCTTTCAACTTGAAGTCAACCCACACTCTCCTCCAGCACAGTGACACACACGAATGTACACAGGAAGTGGGGCACCGTGCAGAGAGTTGGCTGACAAGGTGTCGGTAATGAGCTGACAGCTAGTTCCAGGCTTCAGTCCGCCCATGTCACACAAATGTGGCAAGATTTTGACAGCGTTGTCCAAGATGTTCGGTCGTTAAATGATTTTCATTTGCAGCAATCCTCACATTAAGTACAGCCAAACCTAAAAAAATGAGAGGTGACATATGTAAATGATGTACAACAAAATGGTTACTGCAATCCCAGATGCACACACAACACATACACAACTGCCCGACCGTCTGTTTTATTTTTATGTACTGTAGCAGTAAGTATGTCAGCAACAAGCAGAGATTGGTAGTGAAAGTGTCTGTTGCGAGCAGCCACAGTGGATAATTATCACATAATGAGGAGAGAAGACAAGGTGACAGTAATAGACTGTAAAGGCATTTTCTATGAATTCATCATCTACAGCTTTATCCTTCACATGAACATGAACATTTGTGGGGACATGGGGCCATTTACAAGTGACATTGGACAAACAGCTTTGTACAACCATTTACTCTCACACTCATACCTACGGTCAATAAACAGTGTCCAATTAACTTCTGCATGTTTTTGTACTGTGGGTGGATACTAGAGTAGCCAGAGACAACCATGAAGATGGTGGAGACATTTTTTAAAGGGGTAGTGAGACTTTTTTTGATTTTGCTAAAAGCTAGCGGCTCTCTGCTCACACTCCTGGTATCCCGTGTGTTAAATTGCGATGAGCTGTGTGTTATTGGGAGGTCTGCAGAGCGTGGTGCAACAAACCAGAGCATTATAACCCAGTTTGTGGCCTGCAAAGATAAATAGATAGATAGATAGATAGATAGATAGATAGATAGATAGATAGATAGATAGATAGATAGATAGATAGATAGATAGATAGATAGATAGATAGAACGCCATACTATACTATGTCGTGACGTCGTACTATACTAAGTTGTCCAGAATTTGACTTTTTTGGGGAAAAAAAATTTGCTCCAAAATTTGCCAAAAACGTCATACTAAACTATGTCGTCCAAAATTTGGCAATTTTTTAGAAAACATTCTTTTGGTCCAAAATGTGACAAGAACGCCATACTATACTATGTCGTAAAGTCATACTATCCTATGTCGTCCAAAATGTGACCATTTTTTGAAAAAAACATTTGGTCCAAAATTTGACAAAAAGTCATACTATACTTTGTCGTCCAAAATGTGACCATTTTTTGAAAAAAACATTTGGTCCAAAATTTGACAAAAAGTCATACTATACTTTGTCGTCCAAAATGTGACAATTTTTTTGAAAAACATTTTTTTGGTCCAAAACGTGACAAAAACGTCATACTATACTATGTCATCTAAAATGTGACAATTTTTTGAAAAAAAAAAATGCGTCCAAAATTTGACAAAAACGACATACTATACTATGTCGTCCAAAATTTGACCATTTAAAAAAAAAAAAAAAAATTTTGTCCAAAACTTGACAAAAACGTCATACTATACTATGTAGAACGTTATACTATACTAATTCGTCTAACATGTGACCATTTTTTGAAAACAAGAATTTGGTCCAAAATTTTACAAAAACGACATACTATACTATGTTGTCCAATATCTGACCATTTTTTGAAAAACATTTTTTTGGTCCAAAACTTGACAAAAACATCATACTATACTATGTAGTACGTCATACTATACTATGTCATCCAAAATGTGACAATTTTTTGAAAAAAAAATTTGGTCCAAAATTTGACAGAAACGACATACTATACTATGTCGTCCAAAATCTGAACATTTTTTGAATAACATTTTTTTTTGTCCAAAACGTGACAAAAACGTCATACTATACAATGACGTATATAGTACCTCATACTATACTATGTCGTCCAAAATCTGACCATATTTTTGAAAAAAAAAATGTTGGTCCATAATGTGACAAAAACGTCATACTATACTACGTCGTCCAAAATTTGGCAATTTTTTTTTTAACATTTTTTTGGTCCACAATGTCACAAGAACGCCATACTAAATACTATGTTGTAACGTCGTACTATACTATGTTGTCCAGAATTTGGCAATTATTCAAAAAACATTTTTTTGGTCCAAAATGTGACAAAAACATCATACTATACTATGTTGTAACGTTATACTACAGTTTGTAGTCCAGAATTTGACTTTTTTTTTTTTTTTTAAACATTTTGGTCCAAAATTTGACAAAAACTTCATACTATACTATGTCGTCCAACATTTGGCAATTTTTTTGAAACATTTTGTTGGTCCAAAATGTGACAAAAACGTCATACTATACTATGTCGTCACGTCATACTACAGTTTGTCGTCCAGAATTTGCCTTTTTTGAAAAAAATATTTTGGTCCAAAATGTGACAAGAACACTATACTATGTCGTCCAAAATTTGGCAATTTTTTTGAAAAAAAATGTTTTTGTCCAAAACGTGACAAAAATGTCATACTTTACTATGTAGTACGTCATATTATACTATGTCGTCCAAAATGTGACCATTTATTTGAAAAACATTTTTTTCAAAACTTGACGAAAAAGTCATACTATACTATGTCGACCAACATTTGGCTTTTTTTTTTAAACATTTTGTTGGTCCAAAATGTGACAAAAACGTCATACAATACTATGTCGTAACATCATACTACAGTTTGTCGTCCAGAATTTGCCTTTTTTGAGAAAAATATTTTGGTCCAAAATGTGACAAGAACACTGTACTATGTCGTAACGTCATACTATAATATGTCGTCCAAAATCTGACCATATTTTTGAAAAAAAAAATGTTGGTCCATAATGTGACAAAAACGTCATACTATACTATGTCGTCCAAAATTTGGCAATTTTTTTAAACATTTTTTTGGTCCACAATGTCACAAGAACGCCATACTAAATACTATGTTGTAACGTCGTACTATACTATGTTGTCCAGAATTTGGCAATTATTCAAAAAACATTTTTTTGGTCCAAAATGTGACAAAAACATCATACTATACTATGTTGTAACGTTATACTACAGTTTGTAGTCCAGAATTTGACTTTTTTTTTTTTTTTTAAACATTTTGGTCCAAAATTTGACAAAAACTTCATACTATACTATGTCGTCCAACATTTGGCAATTTTTTTTGAAACATTTTGTTGGTCCAAAATGTGACAAAAACGTCATACTATACTATGTCGTCACGTCATACTACAGTTTGTCGTCCAGAATTTGCCTTTTTTGAAAAAAATATTTTGGTCCAAAATGTGACAAGAACACTATACTATGTCGTCCAAAATTTGGCAATTTTTTTGAAAAAAAATGTTTTTGTCCAAAACGTGACAAAAATGTCATACTTTACTATGTAGTACGTCATATTATACTATGTAGTACGTCAAACTATACTATGTAGTACGTCATACTATACTATATCGTCCAAAATCTGACAATTTTTTGGAAAAACATTTTTTTTGTCCAAAATGTGACAAAAACGTCATAATATACTATGTCGTCCAAAATCTGACCATTTTTTTAAAAAACATTCTTATGTCCAAAACTTGACAAAAACGTCATACTATACTATGTAGTACGTCATACTATACTATGTCGTCCAAAATGTGACCATTTTTTGAAAAACATTTTTTTGGTCCAAAACTTGACAAAAACATCATACTATACTATGTAGTACGTCATACTATACTATGTCATCCAAAATGTGACAATTTTTTGAAAAAAAAATTTGGTCCAAAATTTGACAGAAACCACATACTATACTATGTCTTCCAAAATCTGAAAATCTTTTGAATAACATTTTTTTTTGTCCAAAACGTGACAAAAACGTCATACTATACAATGTAGTACCTCATACTATACTATGTCGTCCAAAATGTGACCATTTATTTGAAAAACATTTTTTTGGTTCAAAACTTGACAAAAAAGTCATACTATACTATGTCGACCAACATTTGGCTTTTTTTTGTCACATTTTGTTGGTCCAAAATGTGACAAAAACGTCATACAATACTATGTCGTAACATCATACTACAGTTTGTTGTCCAGAATTTGCCTTTTTTGAGAAAAATATTTTGGTCCAAAATGTGACAAGAACACTGTACTATGTCGTAACGTCATACTATACTATGTCGTCCAAAATCTGACCATATTTTTGAAAAAAAAAATGTTGGTCCATAATGTGACAAAAACGTCATACTATACTATGTCGTCCAAAATTTGGCAATTTTTTTAAACATTTTTTTGGTCCACAATGTCACAAGAACGCCATACTAAATACTATGTTGTAACGTCGTACTATACTATGTTGTCCAGAATTTGGCAATTATTCAGAAAACATTTTTTTGGTCCAAAATGTGACAAAAACATCATACTATACTATGTTGTAACGTTATACTACAGTTTGTAGTCCAGAATTTGACTTTTTTTTTTTTTTAAACATTTTGGTCCAAAATGTGACAAAAACTTCATACTATACTATGTCGTCCAACATTTGGCAATTTTTTTTAAAACATTTTGTTGGTCCAAAATGTGACAAAAACGTCATACTATACTATGTCGTAACGTCATACTACAGTTTGTCGTCCAGAATTTGCCTTTTTTGAAAAAAATATTTTGGTCCAAAATGTGACAAGAACACTATACTATGTCGTAACGTCATACTATACTATGTCGTCCAAAATTTGGCAATTTTTTTGAAAAAAAATGTTTTTGTCCAAAACGTGACAAAAATGTCATACTATACTATGTAGTACGTCATATTATACTATGTAGTACGTCATACTATACTATGTAGTACGTCATACTATACTATATCGTCCAAAATCTGAAAATTTTTTGGAAAAACTTTTTTTTTGTCCAAAATGTGACAAAAACGTCATACTATACTATGTAGTACGTCATACTATACTATGTCGTCCAAAATCTGACCATTTTTTAAAAAAACATTCTTATGTTCAAAACTTGACAAAAACGTCATACTATACTATGTAGTACGTCATACTACTATGTCGTCCAAAATGTGACCATTTTTTGAAAAACATTTTTTTGGTCCAAAACTTGACAAAAACATCATACTATACTATGTAGTACGTCATACTATACTATGTCATCCAAAATGTGACAATTTTTTGAAAAAAAAATTTGGTCCAAAATTTGACAGAAACCACATACTATACTATGTTGTCCAAAATCTGAAAAATTTTTGAATAACATTTTTTTTTGTCAAAAACGTGACAAAAACGTCATACTATACAATGTAGTACCTCATACTATACTATGTCGTCCAAAATGTGACCATTTATTTGAAAAACATTTTTTTCAAAACTTGACGAAAAAGTCATACTATACTATGTCGACCAACATTTGGCTTTTTTTTTTAAACATTTTGTTGGTCCAAAATGTGACAAAAACGTCATACAATACTATGTCGTAACATCATACTACAGTTTGTCGTCCAGAATTTGCCTTTTTTGAGAAAAATATTTTGGTCCAAAATGTGACAAGAACACTGTACTATGTCGTAACGTCATACTATAATATGTCGTCCAAAATCTGACCATATTTTTGAAAAAAAAAATGTTGGTCCATAATGTGACAAAAACGTCATACTATACTATGTCGTCCAAAATTTGGCAATTTTTTTAAACATTTTTTTGGTCCACAATGTCACAAGAACGCCATACTAAATACTATGTTGTAACGTCGTACTATACTATGTTGTCCAGAATTTGGCAATTATTCAGAAAACATTTTTTTGGTCCAAAATGTGACAAAAACATCATACTATACTATGTTGTAACGTTATACTACAGTTTGTAGTCCAGAATTTGACTTTTTTTTTTTTTTTTTTTAAACATTTTGGTCCAAAATTTGACAAAAACTTCATACTATACTATGTCGTCCAACATTTGGCAATTTTTTTTAAAACATTTTGTTGGTCCAAAATGTGACAAAAACGTCATACTATACTATGTCGTAACGTCATACTACAGTTTGTCGTCCAGAATTTGCCTTTTTTGAAAAAAATATTTTGGTCCAAAATGTGACAAGAACACTATACTATGTCGTAACGTCATACTATACTATGTTGTCCAAAATTTGGCAATTTTTTTGAAAAAAAATGTTTTTGTCCAAAACGTGACAAAAATGTCATACTATACTATGTAGTACGTCATATTATACTATGTAGTACGTCATACTATACTATGTAGTACGTCATACTATACTATATCGTCCAAAATCTGACAATTTTTTGGAAAAACATTTTTTTTGTCCAAAACGTGACAAAAACGTCATACTATACAATGTAGTACCTCATACTATACTATGTCGTCCAAAATTTGACCATTTATTTGAAAAACATTTTTTTGGTTCAAAACTTGACAAAAAAGTCATACTATACTATGTCGACCAACATTTGGCTTTTTTTTTTAACATTTTGTTGGTCCAAAATGTGACAAAAACGTCATACAATACTATGTCGTAACATCATACTAAAGTTTGTCGTCCAGAATTTGCCTTTTTTGAGAATAATATTTTGGTCCAAAATGTGACAAGAACACTATACTATGTCGTAACGTCATACTATACTATGTCGTCCAAAATCTGACCATATTTTTGAAAAAATAAATGTTGGTCCATAATGTGACAAAAACGTCATACTATACTATGTCGTCCAAAATTTGGCAATTCTTTTAAACATTTTTTTGGTCCACAATGTCACAAGAACGCCATACTAAATACTATGTTGTAACGTCGTACTATACTATGTTGTCCAGAATTTGGCAATTATTCAAAAAACATTTTTTTGGTCCAAAATGTGACAAAAACTTCATACTATACTATGTCGTCCAACATTTGGCAATTTTTTTTAAAACATTTTGTTGGTCCAAAATGTGACAAAAACGTCATACTATACTATGTCGTAACGTCATACTACAGTTTGTCGTCCAGAATTTGCCTTTTTTGAAAAAAATATTTTGGTCCAAAATGTGACAAGAACACTATACTATGTCGTAACGTCATACTATACTATGTCGTCCAAAAATTGGCAATTTTTTTGAAAAAAAATGTTTTTGTCCAAAACGTGACAAAAATGTCATACTATACTATGTAGTACGTCATATTATACTATGTAGTACGTCATACTATACTATGTAGTACGTCATACTATACTATATCGTCCAAAATCTGAAAATTTTTTGGAAAAACTTTTTTTTTGTCCAAAATGTGACAAAAACGTCATACTATACTATGTAGTACGTCATACTATACTATGTCGTCCAAAATCTGACCATTTTTTAAAAAAACATTCTTATGTCCAAAACTTGACAAAAACGTCATACTATACTATGTAGTACGTCATACTACTATGTCGTCCAAAATGTGACCATTTTTTGAAAAACATTTTTTTGGTCCAAAACTTGACAAAAACATCATACTATACTATGTAGTACGTCATACTATACTATGTCATCCAAAATGTGACAATTTTTTGAAAAAAAATGTTTTTGTCCAAAACGTGACAAAAATGTCATACTATACTATGTAGTACGTCATATTATACTATGTAGTACGTCATACTATACTATGTAGTACGTCATACTATACTATATCGTCCAAAATCTGAAAATTTTTTGGAAAAACTTTTTTTTTGTCCAAAATGTGACAAAAACGTCATACTATACTATGTAGTACGTCATACTATACTATGTCGTCCAAAATCTGACCATTTTTTAAAAAAACATTCTTATGTCCAAAACTTGACAAAAACGTCATACTATACTATGTAGTACGTCATACTACTATGTCGTCCAAAATGTGACCATTTTTTGAAAAACATTTTTTTGGTCCAAAACTTGACAAAAACATCATACTATACTATGTTGTCCAAAATCTGAAAAATTTTTGAATAACATTTTTTTTTGTCAAAAACGTGACAAAAACGTCATACTATACAATGTAGTACCTCATACTATACTATGTCGTCCAAAATGTGACCATTTATTTGAAAAACATTTTTTTCAAAACTTGACGAAAAAGTCATACTATACTATGTCGACCAACATTTGGCTTTTTTTTTTAAACATTTTGTTGGTCCAAAATGTGACAAAAACGTCATACAATACTATGTCGTAACATCATACTACAGTTTGTCGTCCAGAATTTGCCTTTTTTGAGAAAAATATTTTGGTCCAAAATGTGACAAGAACACTGTACTATGTCGTAACGTCATACTATAATATGTCGTCCAAAATCTGACCATATTTTTGAAAAAAAAAATGTTGGTCCATAATGTGACAAAAACGTCATACTATACTATGTAGTACGTCATATTATACTATGTAGTACGTCATACTATACTATGTAGTACGTCATACTATACTATGTCGACCAACATTTGGCTTTTTTTTTTAACATTTTGTTGGTCCAAAATGTGACAAAAACGTCATACAATACTATGTCGTAACATCATACTAAAGTTTGTCGTCCAGAATTTGCCTTTTTTGAGAATAATATTTTGGTCCAAAATGTGACAAGAACACTATACTATGTCGTAACGTCATACTATACTATGTCGTCCAAAATCTGACCATATTTTTGAAAAAATAAATGTTGGTCCATAATGTGACAAAAACGTCATAATATACTATGTCGTCCAAAATCTGACCATTTTTTTAAAAAACATTCTTATGTCCAAAACTTGACAAAAACGTCATACTATACTATGTAGTACGTCATACTATACTATGTCGTCCAAAATGTGACCATTTTTTGAAAAACATTTTTTTGGTCCAAAACTTGACAAAAACATCATACTATACTATGTAGTACGTCATACTATACTATGTCATCCAAAATGTGACAATTTTTTGAAAAAAAAATTTGGTCCAAAATTTGACAGAAACCACATACTATACTATGTCTTCCAAAATCTGAAAATCTTTTGAATAACATTTTTTTTTGTCCAAAACGTGACAAAAACGTCATACTATACAATGTAGTACCTCATACTATACTATGTCGTCCAAAATGTGACCATTTATTTGAAAAACATTTTTTTGGTTCAAAACTTGACAAAAAAGTCATACTATACTATGTCGACCAACATTTGGCTTTTTTTTTTAAACATTTTGTTGGTCCAAAATGTGACAAGAACACTGTACTATGTCGTAACGTCATACTATACTATGTCGTCCAAAATCTGACCATATTTTTGAAAAAAAAAATTTTGGTCCATAATGTGACAAAAACGTCATACTATACTATGTCGTCCAAAATTTGGCAATTTTTTTAAACATTTTTTTGGTCCACAATGTCACAAGAACGCCATACTAAATACTATGTTGTAACGTCGTACTATACTATGTTGTCCAGAATTTGGCAATTATTCAGAAAACATTTTTTTGGTCCAAAATGTGACAAAAACATCATACTATACTATGTTGTAACGTTATACTACAGTTTGTAGTCCAGAATTTGACTTTTTTTTTTTTTTTAAACATTTTGGTCCAAAATTTGACAAAAACTTCATACTATGTCGTCCAACATTTGGCAATTTTTTTTTGAAACATTTTGTTGGTCCAAAATGTGACAAAAACGTCATACTACAGTTTGTCGTCCAGAATTTGCCTTTTTTGAAAAAAATATTTTGGTCCAAAATGTGACAAGAACACTATACTATGTCGTAACGTCATACTATACTATGTCGTCCAAAATTTGCCAATTTTTTAAAAAAAAATGTTTTTGTCCAAAACGTGACAAAAATGTCATACTATACTATGTAGTACGTCATACTATACTATATCGTCCAAAATCTGACAATTTTTTGGAAAAACTTTTTTTTTGTCCAAAATGTGACAAAAACGTCATACTATACTATGTAGTACGTCATACCATTCTACGTCGTCCAAAATGTGACCATTTTTTTAAAAAAAAATTTTTGGTCAGAATTTGACTTTTTTTTTTTTCTTTAAACATTTTGGTCCAACATTTGACAAAAACTTCATACTATACTATGTCGTCCAACATTTGGCAATTTTTTTTTAAACATTTTTTTGGTCCAAAATGTGACAAAAACGTCATACTATACTATGTCGTAACGTCATACTACAGTTTGTCGTCCAGAATTTGCCTTTTTTGAAAAAAATATTTTGGTCCAAAATGTGACAAGAACACTATACTATGTCGTAACGACATACTATAATATGTCGTCCAAAATCTGACCATATTTTAAAAAAAAAAAAATGTTGGTCCATAATGTGACAAAAACGTCATACTATACTATGTCGTCCAAAATTTGGCAATTTTTTTTAAAACATTTTTTTGGTCCACAATGTCACAAGAACGCCATACTAAATACTATGTTGTAACGTCGAACTATTCTATGTTGTCCAGAATTTTGCAATTATTCAGAAAAAATTTTTGGTCCAAAATGTGACAAAAACATCATACTATACTATGTTGTAACGTCATACTACAGTTTGTCGTCCAGAATTTGACTCTTTTTTTTAAAAAAACATTTTGGTCCAAAATGTGACAAGAACACTATACTATGTCGTAACGTAATACTATACTATGTCGTCCAAAATTTGGGAATTTTTTTGAAAAAAAATGTTTTTGTCCAAAACGTGACAAAAATGTCATACTATACTATGTAGTATGTCATATTATACTATGTAGTACGTCATACTATACTATGTAGTACGTCATACTATACTATATCGTCCAAAATCTGACAATTTTTTGGAAAAACTTTTTTTTTGTCCAAAATGTGACAAAAACGTCATACTATACTATGTCGTCCAAAATCTGACCATTTTTTTAAAAAACATTCTTATGTCCAAAACTTGACAAAAACGTCATACTATACTATGTAGTACGTCATACTATACTATGTCATCCAAAATGTGAAAATTTTTGGAAAAAAAAATTTGGTCCAAAATTTGACAGAAACGACATACTATACTATGTCGTCCAAAATCTGAAAAATTTTTTGAATAACATTTTTTTTTGTCCAAAACGTGACAAAAACGTCATACTATACAATGTAGTACCTCATACTATACAATGTCGTCCAAAATGTGACCATTTATTTGAAAAAAAAATTTTGGTTCAAAACTTGACAAAAAAGTCATACTATACTATGTCGACCAACATTTGGCTTTTTTTTTTTAAACATTTTGTTGGTCCAAAATGTGACAAAAACGTCATACAATACTATGTCGTAACATCATACTATACTATGTCGTCCAAAATCTGACCATATTTTTGAAAAAAAAAATTTTGGTCCATAATGTGACAGAAACGTCATTCTATACTATGTCGTCCAAAATTTGGCAATTTTTTTTAAAACATTTTTTTGGTCCACATGTCACAAGAACGCCATACTAAATACTATGTTGTAACGTCGTACTATACTATGTTGTCCAGAATTTTGCAATTATTCAGAAAACATTTTTTGGTCCAAAATGTGACAAAAACATCATACTATACTATGTTGTAACGTTATACTACAGTTTGTAGTCCAGAATTTGACTCTTTTTTTAAAAAAAACATTTTGGTCCAAAATGTGACAAAACCGTCATACTATACTATGTCGTAACGTTATACTACAGTTTGTCGTCCAAAATTTGGCAATTTTTTTGAAAAAAAATGTTTTTGTCCAAAACGTGACAAAAATGTCATACTATACTATGTAGTACGTCATACTATACTATGTAGTACGTCATACTATACTATATCGTCCAAAATTGGACAATTTTTTGGAAAAACTTTTTTTGTCCAAAACGTGACAAAAACGTCATACTATACTATGTCGTCCAAAATCTGACCATTTTTTTTAAAAACATTCTTTTGTCCAAAACTTGACAAAAACGTCATACTATACTATGTAGTACGTCATACTATACTATGTCGTCCAAAATCTGAATTTTTTTTTGAAAAACTTTTTTTTTTGTCCAAAACGTGACAAAAACGTCATACTATACTATGTAGTACCTCATACTATACTATGTCGTCCAAAATGTGACCATTTTTTGAAAAAAACATTTTTTTGTCCAAAACTTGACAAAAACGTCATACTATACTATGTCGTCCGAAATCTGACCATATTTTGGAAAAACATTTTTTTGGTCCAAAATGTGACAAAAACATCATACTATACTATGTTGTAACGTTATACTACAGTTTGTAGTCCAGAATTTTACTCTTTTTTTAAAAAAAACATTTTGGTCCAAAATTTGACAAAAACTTCATACTATACTATGTCGTCCAACATTTGGCAATTTTTTTTCTAACATTTTTTTTGTCCAAAATGTGACAAAAACGTCATACTATACTATGTCGTAATGTCATACTACAGTTTGTCGTCCAGAATTTGCCTCTTTTTAAAAAAAAAAAGACTTGGTCCAAATTTTGACAAAAATGTCATACTATACTATGTCGTCCAAAATTTGGCAATTTTTTGAAAAAAAATGTTTGGTCCAAAATGTGACAAAAACGTCATACTTATACTATGTCATAACGTCATACTATACTACGTCGTCTGAAATTTGACAAAAACGTCATACAATAGTATGTTGTCCAAAATGTGACAAAAAGTCATACTATACTATGTCGTCCAAAATATGATAATTTTTTGGGGGAAAAATGTTCTGGTCAAAAAATTGACAAAAACGTCATATGTTAATATGTTGTCCAAAATTTTACAAAAGAGTCATACTTAAGTATGTCGTCCAAAATCACCTAAAAATGTCTTTACTTTACTTTAGTTACTGTCTCGGGTGGGATTCAAACCAGAATCCCCTGGGGGGGCTGGCAACCAAAAGGTAGCAGCATAGACCACTGAGCTAAATGATATCACTCATGACTGTCAAGCACGTGTCCTTTTATTTGTTTTAGTTTATTTGCTTTTAAACATATTTCTTAGGAGTTAGCATTGAATTATATGTACAGCACCTTCAATCTTCCTCTGTGTATGTGCTTTTTCATGTCACTGAGCAAACACTCTTCTTTAATTCTTTAACATTTATGAATGAATTTAATGAAAGTATTTCACTGAACATAACTTTGCCTGATTATTTGCAACATTGCACGGGTAGTGGAAACAAGCTGTGAACACAGTATACTCCTAACCCTAACCCTAACCCTAACCCTAACCCTAACCCATCATTACATACTGTTTATTAGCCAACAGTGGCTTAATGTTATTTATAAATCAAGCAGGTACAGAACATAACTGCATTTATATGGGGCTGAAAACAACATTTAAATTTGACATTCATATTTACATTCAGATTTAGCATTTAGATTTAACAAATAGATGTAGCATTTCCGTGTTAGAAACTGTGTTGCTTTCATAACCAAACTCATCAATTAAGCAATTAAAACCAGCCCTAAATATATAAATGGTGAAGTGCTTGTTCACTTGCACTGGTCAAATTCTACAACTGTTGAGCTGATTTACAGTTTTTTCTCCATTGGTTTGGCTCATTTCTTGAAACAGAAATTACATTCTCAAAACAACATGGTCAAATCTCCAAACCACTTCGCAATTGTCCACCACAGAATTGCATTTCTCATTCATTTATCAAATTGCAATTGTCTTAGACATCTTTGCAAATGATGAAGTACATGTAGCACACAGTTAGCATAGTTAGCCTTCATTTAGCACAGTTTCCAAGTGAATAGATCTTGTTGATCTAAACTGATTGTCGACGTCTCAGTCTAATGGTTGTTCTCTGCAAAACATGTCAGCATCATTTCATTGTGTAAGTCATCGCTTGCACAATAGTCTGTTCAATTGTCAAAATGAGTCAAGAATATAATACCATGAATACCATATATGAATCTCTTGAAACATTTGAAAAAATATATCATAATTGACACATTCTTTGATCTGATCTGTCATCTGAAATGTGTGAAACTCCTCCTTTGTTAGTAAAGTTCTATTTTCACCTTGACCTTGACCTCAATTACACAGAAGCTCCTCATTTTCTTGGACCACCTTCATTCATTTGATCCCTGAAAATGAGAGGTCTGGTCGGGCCTCACCTACCAAAGTATGCACTTGTGTGGGACAATGTGAATTGTACTTGTATTGTACTCTCCTTTCCTCAATCCTATTGAGGAGTTCTTCTCCGCTTGGCGGGAGAAAGTGTATGAGCATCAGGCTCAAAATCAGAGGTCCCTGCTCCATGTGTTGATATTACAGGAGATCAGTGCAGGGGATGGTTGTGACGTCCACGCTGTTTCTTTCCTCGTTGCATCACAAGGGAGAATAAACACTGTGATGTGAACGAGAATCTGTGGCCAGACAGACAGCAGCGTGTGGATGGTCAGGAGGTCGAGGGAAGAAATGTTAGTTTTGAATCTCCAGCTTTATTTTGTTTATGTGTTTATATGACAGTATATTGTATATTTTTACGCTGATGTATGGAAGTTAGTTTATATCTGTGACTAAAAATGGTTACAATTTCCTCGGCAGTATGAGTGTAATGTGTGATGTCAAACCTTGGATGGTATTCTTACCATAAAATCCTAAAAAAAAAATCTGTATCCTACACAATTGTATTCTGTTAGCAAGACAAAAAAACTAGTACAGTAACCATTGAAGTTACTGGGCTAAGACTGAGAGGTGGACATGAGGGATATTTCAATGTTCCTCTGCCACAGCGACAAAACATCTAAACATTTTGACTTGCAGTGTTTACACAATGCCAAAGGGACAATGGATTTTTTGGGGGCACTGACTATTGATATGAGAAAGAAATTTAGTTTTGACACATGAGTGAACTGTTTTGGGAGAGATATGAGCTTCTGCAGGTGAACCATGGTGTTGTGCTGAACCATCCAGGTTATTTTGTCAAAAAGCACCAAGAGTGTGGAGAACGTCCGGTCTGGTTCGAGAAATGAGCCAAACCAATTGAGAAGGATCTCTTGCATTTTGGTGACTCTGGCCGTTTCTCAATACCCAAGTATGCCAGTATGTACTTGCTAACTTGGAAAGTACATACTTGAGAAGTACGGGAGTACACGAGCAAGATTCTTCAATTGGAACAGCAGTGTACTTCCTTGTTCTACTGTTTGAATTGCGGGTGGCGCGAAGCACTTAAGCCTCATTACCGCCACCTACAGTGTTGATGAATGAACATGTAAAATACTTTTAATAAATACATATTGTTATTTTCACATTTTAAATATTTTATACACTATAAAATAGTGTCCATTATATGTAAATACATATACAATGACAGTGCGACTTCAATATAAATCTAAGATTCAAATTTACAATGGGTTACACATTAATATTATACAAACGTTCACACTGTCAGGTCAAAACGTTTACATTAAAAACAAAACAACATGTCAACAACAAATCTATCTATCACACCAAGTATGTAATGGTGTTGTGCTGAACTGCAAGACTGTTGTGCCAAACGATCTTAGAGTTTTGAGAATGTCATTTCGGTTTCAAGAAATGAGCCAAACCAATGGAGAAAAATGTGTAATTTTCTTGTGGATGCACCAGAGTGACTGACGGGGTGAATAATTACTCTTACCATGGTAGTGTATCATTGTCACTGTCAGTTGTCTGTGTAATGGAACCTCACAGCTATAAAAGTCAGTGATTCACCCCACAATCCCAGTTATGACTGCGTTTAACTCTGAACATCACTGCATCGCTCCATGGTTGCCTAGCAACACAAGGAAATTGGAGGTGCCTTTGAATTAGGGCATTTTATGAGGTGATTTATATGAAGACCTTCATGATGAATGTTTCCATAAATCCAAATTTCCTAAAGGCGGTTTTTACATGTTCGTTTTTGTTTTTTTGTATTTTCTGGTCACAGACACAGCAGAATCACAGTGATGCAGATCCTGCGTCTGCTCGGCTCTCTGCTAGGTGCAGGACACATTTTTATGTTGTAGTGCAAAAGCAGAGGAAGGGAACATGGCCTGTTTCCATGACATCATAAACAGGAAATGGGAAGGGACCAGTCGTGCCAGAGGAGTCTAAATCAGAGTGGAAGTTGACAGAGGTCAGACCTTTCCCATAATGTGAGTTCATGCACTCAAACCCAGACTCACCCACATAGAAAAAAAAGAGTACAGATTTTAAAAGTAGCAGTGCTTAATGTTCATTTCATCTGCACCCTTCCCACTGTCACCTTTGTCTTAGTAGTGGGGGGGGGGGGGGAGTGTTTCTCTCACCCGCCCTCCTCAGATGAAAAGAAGCAGGAGTGAAGCTGCGGTGCTTCTTTTTGTGGCCTCCTCACATGCAGGTCCCATCCCCTACGATCACCATGCCAACCTGTGTGAAGAGGAGGTTTGGCCGCACACTTGATGAGGTCCTGGGATAATTATCAGCTCATTATGGAGCCCAGTGAATAGGTCCATGGAGCTTGAGGAGCCAACAAGGGAGCGTGCAATGGAAAACATGCAGGATCTGAGCGCACATCAAAGGAAAGCACAAACGCTTTTAGATCACCTCATACAGAGAGGATGGGAAGAAAATATTGTTCTCCATTCACACCTACAAATATAGCTCATAATCCCTGTTTTTATGCTTTTGTGTGTGTGTGTGTGTGTGTGTGTGTGTGTGTGTGTGTGATGTGCGTGGGTGGCTGTGTGCATATGTGTCCTTGTCAGGACCTCTTCATCACACCAAAAATGAGATTATATATTTTTTTCTCTCCCTCAGACGAGGCCTTAGTTGCTCCATAAAATGCATTAAAACAGCCACACACACACACACACACACACACACACACACATTCTTGTACTTGCTGTATACTGAGGACCAGCATTTCCACTTTATAAATCAACACAATTACAAATATCTACTTCATGAACGACATCTACAAAGAACTACTGGTTGCAGTACCATAAAATGTCTGCAGGTGGAGCCCCAGAGCAGAAAGGGCTGGACATTTTTTTTGATTTTTATTTTTTTTTCCAAAATTTTTGGTCCAAAATTTGACAAAACCATCATACTATACTATGTCATCCAAAATTAGAAAAAAAAAATGTTACCCAAAATTTTTGGTCCAAAATTTGACAAAAACGTCATACTTTACTATGTCGTCCAAAATTTGAACAAATCTTTGACAAAACATTTTTGGTCCAAAATTTTACAAAAAACTCATACTATATTATGTCCAATAATATATGACCAATATATGACCAAATTTTTTTTTTTTAAATTGACCAAAAAATTTTGGTCCAAAATTTGACAAAAACGTCATGCTATACTATGTCGTCCAAAATTAGAATGTTTTTCTTTTTTTGTTTGTTTTTTAACAAATTGAGTATAGCATGTCATAGCAACCTAAGGAAGTGATTTTAATGAAAACAAAATGTCCTCACTTCGTAAAAATGACCTCACTTTGTTGGTTAAAAACCCTCATTGGTCCTCAGTATGGCGCTAGTACAAGAACACACACACACACACACACACACACACACACACACACACACACACACACACACACACACACACACTTCCTCTCTTTAAAGTTAAGCCCTCGTAAAGAACAGGAACACTGTGTGAGAGCCTGAGCTCCTCTGTTAAGCTTTCTGTCTGTCGTCCCTGTTCCTGTATCTCACCTCTGTTGCCTCTGTTTGCTCTGCACTGTGCCTGAACCAAATACACGTCAGTCAGTCTGTTGACCCATATAACAGCCTTGATGAATGGTCACCACCAGCCACTTTATCAGGTAAACAAGACGTCTTACGTCGCACAATTTTTTCTAACTTAGTGTTTATACATCTTGTTTTTAGTGTCACTAAAAATGCCCGTGTGTGAAAACCCCAGTCGATCAGCAGTTCCTGACATACTCAGACTGACCCATGTGACACCAGCGACCACATTCAAAGTCACTTGAATCAGCCCTTCTTCCTCATTCTGATGCAGACTTTGAACTTGAAATAGAAATGTTGATCAAGTCTACATTCCTACATGAGTTGAGTTGCTGCCGCAGTATGTGATGGAGTGAATAGATAATTGTGTTAACGAGCAGTTGGACCTCATAAAGTGGCATTAACGTGCTGCAGCAGTGCTGATACTGATCAATTTTAGATGAGGTGTTGTTACTTCACATGAATCTTAGCTAAGATAAGATAAGACGTGCCCTGATTAAATACCGTTGCTGTTAAGATATTAATACAACCACCACTGCATACAAGTATCAGTCTACAGAGAGCACTGCTGCTGCTCACAGCATGTGACCCAGATTTTTGTAAATACACAGACATCTGCAGCGGTGGAGTCGTGCACTCAAGGACTGCAAAAGCAATACGGAGAAAAGCTATACTTTCAATATTGATTTGTTACAACAGCAGGGAGCGCCACGCTTCCCATTCTTGTCTCGTCAGTGTTCTGTGATATCGAGATCATAAACTGTGTAGAGAAATATGTGTGAGAGGCTGATTGATTTTGAATGAGGGGGGGAATTAATTCATTATTTGAGATATTTATAGAAACGCACATAAAATATGTTTGGTGCAGCCTCCTGTCGTGCCCAAAGTGCAGCACCGACTCCACCTAGTGGTGGTAAAGGAGAGAGTATTTAGTTGAGTGTAATGAAACATTAGAAACAGCAGAGACTATGACATATTCTTCTGCTGTGAATTAAAGTAGCAAATAATTAAGAAATCTGCAATTTTATGTGTTTATCTTGGGTCAATGTAAATAGGTTACTACGGAAGAGGATTAGTGCCATAGAGGAAAAAAATATTTTAGTTCTGACTTTAATCTCAGAATTCTGACTTTAATCTCAGAAGTTTAAATTAATTCTGAGAACAAAATCAGAATTCGGAGATTAAAGTCAGAATTCAGAGATCAAAGTCAGAGTTCTGAGAATAAAGTCAGAATTTTGAGATTAAAGTCAGAGTTCTTAGAATAAAGTCAGAATTCTGAGATTAAAGTCAGAGTTCTGAGAATAAAGTCAGAATTTCTGAATTTAAAGTCAGAATTCTGAGATTAAAGTCAGAATTCTGAGATTAAAGTCAGAATTTATGAATTTAAAGTCAGAATTCTAAGAATAAAGTCAGAATTCTGAGATTAAAGTCAGAATTCTGAGATTAGTCAGAATTATCAGAATAAAGTCAGAATTATCAGATTAAAGTCAGAATTCAGAGATCAAAGTTAGAATTCTGAGAATAAAGTCAGAATTCTGAGAATAAAGTCAGAATTCTGAGTATAAAGTCAGAATTCTGAGATCAAAGTTAGAATTCTGAGAATAAAGTCAGAATTCTGAGAATAAAGTTAGAGTTTCTGAATTTAAAGTCAGAATTCTAAGAATAAGTAAGAATTCTGAGATTAAAGTCAGAATTTCTGAATTTAAAGTCAGAATTCTAAGAATAAAATCAGAATTCTGAGATTAAAGTCAGAACTCAAATGTTTTTTTTCCTCCATGGCCCTAATCCTCTTACGTAGGTTACTCTCAGTAAGTTTTACTTTTTATTTTGGCTTCATGACACATGACTATTAAATCAGTTGTCCACACAATACTGAAACAAATCTCACCACACTAATTCAAAACATTAGTCGTGTTTTTGTTTAAAATGGTTTTAATTTAACAGAAATTATCAGACAAAGGCACATAATGCATGAGGACAAAAGTGATTGATCACGTGGTGCACCGGATGAGAACAGAAAAATGTAAACCAGATTTGTAGTTCTGCAAAACTTCCTCAAACATTTCAAAACAGGAACAAATATGACACAGTCAGTAGAACAACAACAAACATGTTACAACGGTAAACAAACATAGTCAAAAAAGTGGTCCGGACATATATATATATATATATATATATATATATATATATATAGGCAATGTTTGTAAGACGAATATGAAATAACTCATTAGTCAGTCCATACCATAGGCTCAGAATACATCACTTAGAAACAGCACTGTGCTCCTCTGACGTCACTGGAGGCTGTTTGTTGCTTCTCTTAATAAAAAAAAAAAAGGTAAATTGCATTTTCCTCAAATGTCTTATATCACAGTATAACCCATTGCCGCTCCACCGCATGATTAGTAAAAAAAGATAGAGTAAAACTCATAAGACGTGTAAATGGTGGACAGCGTCTGTGTTGTTTGGGTGTGAGCAGGATCACTGCACTGATGAGCTGGTGTGAGTGTTGATATCACCATGCTAACAGGACAGTCATGGGGTTGGAGTCATTTTTTTTGGCCCTGCAGAGAGAAGACAGCTGGTCTTATCAGAGCCCAGCAGTGGCTTCAGTGGTCATGGATCTCTGACGCCAACATTAATGACTCCTCCTACACACACACACACACCATACATAACCCTGTAAAACATTTCTGTAACACACTCACTCCTAATTTAATCATTTTTATAAGACAGTGCTCATAGTAAAATCAACTTATTGCACTTTAAATATGATGAACAGAACACAGAATAACTTTAAGAGATGACTGACAACTCAACGGGAGGAAATAATAAGGCAGGGATGGGGAACGTCCAGCCTGCAAATTAAGACAAATTCAATTGTTGTGGCCTGACAGACGATTCATAAATACACACACGCACACACACAAAATACTCATGACAGAAAAATGTACTTTTCAGTGATTCAAAACGACTAGGCTAACAGGTCCGTCTGCCTGTTTGCCCGTCCGGTCACAGGTTGGGTGAACAAAAGCACCCACATCATCACTTCTGGTGACTGTTTTTACGAAAAAGAAGATGTGGAATGTTGGACTTTCCAAGAGAAAATTGAGAAGTCTGGTATAGTGAAAGACACGCCAGTTTGCGGGAAGTTTGCAGGAAGCACTTGTAGTGATAAAAAAAAAAATGCTAACAGGTGGAAAAAGGAATGTTCAGTAAGGAATGAAAAACAATTGAATGCATAGAAAACAGGTTGTCCATTTCCTCGGAGTTTTAGGATTCTCATTGAAAAGGGAAATTTTAAGATCTGTGATTATTTTCCTTTAGACAAATTTTTGCAAAATATGGAAGTAAAAGCACAAATGCGTTAGCTTAAATTAGCAAAGAGACTGGAAACAGAAGGAACAAACTAACCTGGCTCTCTGTGTGTCCTCCTACCAGCATCCAAACCACTCACACAACACTTCACGGCTGCTGATTCTTTCCCAGTAATTACCATACAGACATGAGAGCGGTACCAATCTTTTCAAGAGTGCAAATAATGAGTGCAACTATTTCCACAAAGTACTTCACAGCTTTGCCCCACGATCCACCTACAGAAGCTCAGAATGTTCCTTGTGTTTTCACGTGCATGCTTGAAAGAACTTCGAGAGATATTTTAAAGGTGCACTACAGCAAAATGAGTAGCCATTCGTCTCAATTTGACCTGATCTGTGGATTATTTCCCCAAAAACCAATGGTAAAAAGTGAGTCAAATATTGCGACACTGTTGTTTGAGAAATCAAAGTAAGAAAATTAATGGTAATATAATCATTATCTTTAAGATTAAGTGAAAATATTAGCTAAACACATTCAAATTCTAGATAAGAAAATCAGCTAATTTAAATTTCAGGCTAACTTTTTAAAACTAGTGATTTCTGTAAATACACGTCTTCTGGCGATTGTACAACCAATCCTCTGAGACAGTCCCATACTGACATGTGACAGTGTTACGTTGCCGTCTTCAGTATGTTCTACTTTTCCATCAGGCAAGCAACAACAGCCTGTCCAGGGCGTACTGTAAACGGTCCCAGCTCTTCCAGAAAATGGTCAAGAAACAAATCCCCAGGACGGTCGCAACCACGTGGTATCGGCTCCTCATCAGAGGAGCGGCAAACTTGGCAACAGTGGACACGCACACCAAGATGACCGTGATGATGGCCAGCATGATGTTGATGCTCTTCCCCAGCAAAACCCGGGCATCGTGGCTCTCGAGCTGGACTGTCTGCTGCTGGTGCTGCTGCTGGAGCTCCAACTTGGACACTCGCGTCTGACACGACTCGAGGGCTTCCTAAAATAGACGAGACAGTGGGTGTGAATACTTATACCAGTGTTTCTCAGATGCTTTTTCTAAACTTTAAATGCTACTCAATCACCCTAAATACCAAAAAATATTATGTATCAACAGAAAGTCATAGAGAGAGAGAATTTTGTGGGCATAAATGTCAAAAGACACATTTGTTGTAGGCAGGCAGATTCCCATCAGCTCCATTCCGATGTTAACCAAAGTGCTGCACAGAATAACGCCAATAAAAATCAATAAAAATAGAAAGCATAAAAACATTAAACATATAATTAAACGATACAGAACATAATAAAATTAGACAAACAAACAATAATGGGAGTCCAGCTCAACCCGTTTAATGGGATTAAATGCTTCTTGCCACCGCCCACTCCTGCTCCATTGGTCATGTCTGATAGTATCGCTTGACAGAACCCATTTTCATATGAAGGACATAGCATACACATGACATTACATTATTTGTGCTCACAAAAAACAAATAGAGGCAGAACAACAACAACAAAGATCACCAGAAGTTACACACTGCAGCCCTAAGATATAATTCAGAGACCTACTGATTCATGAAACAAGCATAAATATACTTGTAGTATAATATATCAACACTATTATATTAATGTACCTGTATATCCCTGGCCCTCTCTTGTGCCTGGTAGGCCACCCTCTCCTCAATGCTGGCCAGTTCCTGTTTCAAATTGGCCATTTCGTGTTGATGAAGCTCCGTCAGGTCATTCAGCTGATCTTCCAAATGCCCGTACCTGACCATCAGTGTAAGAGAAGCAAAAATGTTATCACTGAGAATAAGACTTTTAAATGTATACGTTTATATTATGTTTATGATGAAACTGACAATAGACATAATGTTAGTTACTTGTATCTCTCTTCCTGCAGTGTTTGGCTGACGATGCCATACTCTCTCTTGAACTGAGCCTTTAGTTCGTCCATTTCTTCCTCCAGCTGGCTCTGAGCGTCTTTGATCTCCCTCACCTCCTCCAGGCTCAGGGCCAGTCTGCTCTGACTGTCGCCACCTGCTGGCTGCCCCTGGCCCAGGTCTGGGTTATTCTGCCCTGCTGATGCACCTCCACCTGCTGGGTGACCATTACTTTCTGCTGAAATGGAAGCGCTCCCTGAGGAGCACTCGTCGTCACTGGGATACTTCGGCTTTCCCACCATGGAGGTGCTGCTGCTCAGCCCCTTTTCTGCAACGTCGGTGGGCAATGAAGGGGATACGTCAAGGCTGGTCTTGAGTTGGGCAATATTGTCAGCACTGCCAAACCTGTTCCTAATGAGGTTGGCAAACTCTCTGGGTTTGCTGAAGAAGAAAGGAGGGGACAGGGAAACACCAGGTCCTATGGTCTTGATCTTATCCATGGTTGGGTGGCGGCCACTGCCCGTCATGTCCTTCAGCAGCTCTCTGGGTGACTCCCTTGGAATGGTGCTGTGTTTGACAGTAGACAGACGAGGGGATGTGCTCTGAAGGATTTCGTTGTCTTTCATCTTTCGATGATACTGTTCCAGCTTCTTCTGCATCTGAGCAATGTTTTGAGCCGATTTCTGGTTCTTCTTCTCAAACACCTGCTTGATGCGCCCCATCTGCTGCTTGTCTGCGCTGTTCACCAGCTTCAAATACTCAGCTACATTCTCTTCTTTTGCCGTCTGCTCAATCTTCAGCTGCTCAGTGACTTTCAGTATCTTTTGCTGGAGGTTGTCCAAACAAGAACGACTCCGGTGGAACTCTAAACCAAGAGCAGAAGCAGGGCTCCCATCACTGACGTCAAAATCGAGGTTGTTCTCTGAAGAACCCCTCCGCATCGATGAGGGGATGCTGGTGAAACTGCCGTCAGAACCCCGATCCTACAATGAGAAGAAATAGACTGCAATGAAGTATTTACAGAGACTATTTGGGTATGTACTGTATGTAAAGATATTTCTTATTGGTGCATCTGTTTTGTGTTAGCAACAACAATTGAATCCAGTCTGTTCATCTAATTTATGTCACTGATAATGTCACGCAGGGGAACAAGCCTAAGAAAATCCCATTTCTAGACAAAGTCCCTTGGGTCTATAGTAAGTTACAATTTTCCTGATGAGGCTGAACATCACATTCAGTAAACTGTGACCGACACGTCAATAGTTCACTTCCGAGTATAGGCCTCCGAGTTTACCGTTATACATTTGAGGAAATGAAACAAATAAGACTCCAATAAGCAATTTTAACAAAGGCGTCAAGCCCCAGAATGCACAATAATAGGAAGCCGGGGAAAAGGGCATTAAATGAAGATTTAAATTAGTTTTGCAGGGGCTGCATTTTTCAAGCAGAAGTGTTGCTTTAATGCAACAGAGGCCTATAAGGAGCACTTGCTCACAGCACAGCACCAGAGGATGTAAACCTAATAAAAAGCTGTTTTACAACAAGCACCATGGGCTGTACAAAGCTGTGCTAATACTCAACAACTGCCAGTCTCAAGCAAATAAACAGATCACTGCTAACTCAAGCAGACTTAGGGCTTGATCCTGCTTTGCATTTCCACATTACCACACAACACAGTTACATGTCGCAAGACAAGGACCTTTACGATTGACTCATGTATCAAGTTCAACACACGACGACTCTCCTCGACACATGACTGTCAGGTGAACTCAAGTGAGGGGAATACCATTTACGGTGATTCAAACAATATTGCACAAACCGAGTTAACCCTAACCCATTTATTGGTGACCTTAAAACAAAACTAAAACCAAAAACACACTGAGCTGGATTATTTCTCTCTTAAATCAGCAACACACGCACCAACCTATTTACTTGCTGTTGGCAATATGACATCACCCTTGAACAGCCAGACAAACTTGTTTGTGAGGCCACTTTTGGTGAGTAGCAGGGGTATCAGCTCTGTTTAAGTTTGGTTTCAGCTTAGAAAGTGACAAAGAAACAGTGTCATGACTCATGACAAGTGTGTTCTCTTCTTCAGAACACACACTAATTGTTCTGGTAATCCCCTGACTTTTTCTGTAATATAATTTCCTTTTTTTAACATTATTCCATTTTTTCCAGTGATTAGGTACTCGTGGTCAAACTAAAACTATATGTTGACAAGTTTGTTGTAATAAGCTCAGATTAAAAATGGTAATGAGCCAAACAACAGCATGGTCACATGACATTGCAACCATGCAGGCATAATTTAGTTCAGTCATTTTTTTTGGGTCACCATAAATTAAAAATTCAGCATTTCTCTCAATAATTATTTAACATCTACATAAAATACAGTTGGAATGAAATTATTAAACAGATATCTCGTTCAGATGTTTACCTAATGCAAAGTCATATAAGCCATACCAAAAATGGCCCTAATGGTCAAATAGATACAATTTATTATGTAAACTGTGTTGGGAAAGTTTGCTATCTGTAAAACATGAGCCCCTATACATAAATCTGGGGAAATGTAAGGGAATCACAGCACTGCTGTGGCAATAGATTAGCACAACTTCAATAGGCTGCTATTTACACTGTAAATGTGTATAAAATGTATGGTCAAGTCTCTTTGTGGTTCTAATTTTACTGTAATGTATCTGTAATGTGTGGCTTATCTGGGGTATTTCGGCAACTCGACCCATTCTCTCCCCCTCACTGACCTCAGTCCGTCGTGAACACAGGACTCTTTCTCTTCAGAGAAGAAGACCACACTTTGTCGTGTCCTACCTCTGCTCTGTCCACAACCCTGATGAGCGAGCTGCTGCATATAGATCCACTGGCCTATCGCAGCAAGTGGAGCCTTGTACCAAGTCGTAACGTAATCGCTCGCCTTCCAGAGACCAAATATGCAAATATCACCCTTTTCACAACAATCAGTTTCAGTTTAAGCTGACCCTTTGTCAAACCTGTTTGCACACAAAAGACAGGGGGGCCTAATATCCTCCTCCTCAAAGAGGAAGTATTGGACAGACTGCTGTGCGCTCATATTACGCAGTCTTTTAAGCTTTTAAATGAGAATACACAAAGAACTGCCTGTTCAACCACAAAGCTTTACTGGAATGACTGGTAGCTTTTCAGGCACTCTACCACCACTAGCTTTTACTTGTGTATTAGGGGCCAAATCGAGGTTTGCCTTTATTGCTTCAATGTGCTGTGGCAGCATAGATAAGGGATGAGTGTAAAACAGATGTAGCAGTGACCTAATTGCAACCATTGCTGAATCACTGTTAAGAGCTGCCACAATACAAAACCTTCACTGGGTATGAGGTGGTTGAAAAGTGTATCAATACAACTTCCTTAGTTGAATGTGAATGTCAAGCCATATTTCACACAGCTAGAAGGATATAGGTGCACACTTTGTGTTACAAAAACAAGATGTTTTTGGGGAGGTTGAGGCCTAATTCACAAGAGAGAGCTCAAGTAACGGAGATAACAAGACCCAGATGTTTTAGACGCATAGGAACCCAAATGTTTGACATTTTACAAATTCCCTGATGAGAGGTTCCTTGGCAATTTATACCATTTCAGTTTAATAAACCTATTTCCACAGCTGCTGCTGCTGCTCAAGATTTCTTCTCACATTGATGAAACTGCTGGCGCAATCTGAGGCTCTGTCTGGATGATATGTTGTACTAAATGAAAATGTCCTCCCAAATCTGATGAGAAGGAGCCCTACTGTTCACCCCATTTCTCCCAAGCTCTTATGGAGGCGTTCTTGAGGTATGAGGATAAGACGTGGAGGTCACAGGGAGGGATGGTTGGAGTTGTCAGTGGGGGTGAGAGCCCAGGAACTAGGGGAAAGGCTACAACACAGCTGACGGCAGCAGAAAAAAAATGTATTAACTGTCCTTATCAAAAACAACTTGGATGTTACCTTCTATCATCATGTGACCAGTCTGTCTGTTCTTGACCAAGACAGTGAGCTCCTTTACTGGCTGTAAATATATTGGGAAGTTAAAATGCTGTGCTGTGTGGCCCTCGTCGTATCTTCAAAATCCAGCCTGCCACTACAAATGTGAGGAAACCCACTCACAATTACTTGCTCAGACTGTCTTGAAATTAACAAGCCAGGCCTACGCCCACTTCTTTGTGACTCACCCAAGGATATTGGTGTCAACACAAGAAGCAGAACAAACAAATAGACAGTGGAAAACAAAACAGACAGACAGACAGACAGACAGACAGACAGACAGACAGACAGAACCTGAAGCAGAGGATCAATAAGGGGACAGGATTGAAGCGAAAAGAAATTGTGACTGATTGGTTCTTCAGGGATAAATGTTATTGCCAGGTCTGACCAGGGCCAAGAAGAAATTGGTTCCAAAAGCAGCTAAACAGTACATCATCATCTGCACCAACAGAATCTATGAGAGTCCTCGGGGGTGCCTCGCTCTCACCTCAGCCCTGCATGACCCCCCAACTGCCCTACATAGCACACAGCGTTTGTGCAACACAAGAGCCTATTTAATATGCTCTGATCTCTCTAAACAGCACAACATAAAGATCCAAAAAGCATTGGACTCCATCTTTAATCCATCAAAGGGGGGCTTTGTGCTGTTGTGCTTTGGAAATTCAAATCTTGGATGCTATGGGGACAAAGTCAGTGGAGTGGATAGAAAACTGCAGATCCTGCTTATCTTGCACTGCAGTGTTCTCTCTCTTGGATCAATGATCTAGTTAGTGATTCAGTTTTTAATGCAAAAACAGACACTCATTTTTCTACTGCAGCAGCAGCAGCAGTATCACCAGCAGAGCAGAACATAATAAAAACACCGCCTGTTTCTGACCAAGCTTGCTGGCCCTCAACAGAGAAGGGCCAGCAAGGAAGACACTGCCCATGTCATGAGGAAGTGATGTTTTGAAGAGAGTACTCACAATCATAGCTATAATCAGGTAAAACCCTCAGTTCACAATGTATGCAGGCTGATAAGCACATGTTGTTGACAGTGATCTGAATGTGGTGTGACTAGTTCATAAGGCTGCACTCATTCATCTTTCACCCTGTTATTGCCTCAGTGTGCACCACATAAACACACACAAACAGAGCTGGCACACTCTCTGAGAGGGAACAAAACCGTCCCTTCAGTTCAGAACAGAACCACAGAGGGGAAGAAGCCTGAAGTGCTTATTGGTATTCCCTCCAGCTGATCCACATGGATACAGGCGCTCTCCCACTTGGGGTTCACACAGGGAAAGGGGAACAAAACTAGAGATAGAGAGAGTGAACGCGACACAGAGCACATCTTTGATTTTAGTCATAAAGCTGACCCAGCACCATCTCCTTTCATATGCATCCCACAGCTGCCTGCCTGTGGTCACACTTTGATGCCTTTCCTTAAAGGCTAAACTGTATGCCTCATCTGAAGAAAGGGGGGGGGGGGGCAAAAAACAAACAGGCAAAACATATTGAAGTGATAGGTTTTTGAATGACTAACCCCCAGGAGGCCAGTGGAAGGGATTCATGTGTTTCACGATTATCTCATTGACAAGCTACACCACGACGAAATCAATAGCCCATTAACACACAGCACACAAGCATCTGCTTTGCCTGAGAGTAATGACTGGGATTCAATTAAGATAAACATGTAATAATATTAAATGTACTCCAAGTGAAAGAGTGACTAGAGGCAGTGACAACGCAGAGTCAAGCAGCTCATTAGCCGAGAAGAAATAGAGCAGACCATGATCATTTTTAATTTCATGATTCACAACAAAAGGGAATAAAGCTTATTAAAAAGTTTGCCTTTGTCTGGTGAAGATTTTCTGGACGTGAGCCATTCGAACTGAATTGTTACATCATCTTGGCCTCTAGACCACAATGGCTTTTTGAAAAGCAAAACTGGAATTTCATTTCTGGACAATACAAGGGGGGGGGGGGGGCACAGTCCAGCAGTAATGAACCAGCCAAAGAGTCTGATAAGTCTTTGCAGTGCTGTCCTGGTTTTTATACAGTGGCTTCAGAAAGTAAACAAACCCCTTTATTTATTGCAGAATGTATGTTATAGCCTTCATTTCATTTTCAAACGTAAACTGCAAAAAACAGAATAGTGTCAGTACTACCCGTTTCATTAATAATTATTGAGACCGCGTATAGGACTAAGCACGCACGCACACACACACACCAGTGTATCCAAGGTCCCATGGACAAAAGCCAAGTCATGAAGTCCAACAAACTCTCAGTACACCACCATATTACGGCTGTGATGAGGCAATGATCAGGCCATTTCTAAGAAGTTGAGTGCAGTAGCCAAGAAGTTTGGGAGCACCCTGACTTTTCCTTGAGTTGCCTGTGTGGCCAAAGTGGACAAGAAGAACCTTGATCACGCTGATGACTAAGAAGCCACAGGTCGCTGCTGTAAACGAGGACCAACAAAAATAACAACCATGTCTTTGTGCAGCCTATCAATCAGTGCCTTATTCCTGAAAACACATTCCCACCATGGCATTCTGGATTACTGAATTGGAGTATTTCATCACTTTAGATTTAAATGTACAACACAATAAAACGTGCAAAAAGTGAAGGAGTCTGAATCCTTTTTGAAGCCACTGCATTAAGTGATGATCAATTAATCACAACCAATCCAATACAGCAAATTTTGGTATTTGGTGAAGTCGAAATGTGTGTCAAAATATCATTTTAGATGAGTTATTGTCTGGATATATACACGTCTTATTCTACAGACTGTAGAGAACATCTTTGTTTCTCACAGATCTGCACAAATATCACAAAGTAATCATTTTAAATGTGTTTATCAAATGAAAATGAGAACCATTATGTAAAAATTAATATTCCCTCTGATATCGCGAATCATATCGCAATCGCAATTCCTGTCAAAAAATTATCGCAATTAGATATTTCTTTTCAAAATCCTTTGATACCCTGTATCATGACCATCTGAATTACCTTAAAGGTCACATAGAGTGGTCCTGTTGAACATATATGTGAGTTATGGAGGTCTACTTACATATATTAAGTTGTTTTTATGGTCAAAATCCTCCTAGTTGATGTAAACAAGCCGATTGAAATCTGTCCTTTTCGAAGCGCTTGTCAGTCGCGCTATTTCAGCCATAAATCTCGCCCGAGAAGACAGAGTGTGTTGTGATTGGCCAGCCAGCGTAGAGCCTTCCCACCTGTGTTGTGATTGGCCAGGTATCTGGAAGTGACGTAATCTATCACGTCAGCTCTCAGAAGCGCAGCGCCCCCCTCTGGAACGGTGGATGCACTGCTACTCATTATCAAAACATTGTTTTAACAGTGTTTAAAAATAGCTTCGTCACGACTCCCCGCCGCAGTCCCTTTATGACTTTAAACCGGAGTCAGACCCAGAGTCAGAAGACACTGTTGCTCGTGAAACACCTCCACAATGGACGTTATTCTTCTTCTGCGGTTTAATGTACGCAACCGGATGTGCCCGGACTACCGCCCGGAGCAGGACAATCGGTTGTTCAGGAGAACCGCTGCTTACGTAACTAGTACGGCATTTTCAGTGATCTCGTTGAGCCCCGAGATTACAATAAAACACAACGTTCTCAGCAATGGCTGAACTGTTTGTTTCGAACCGTCAGGGCTTCATAAACAAGGTAATGACGCAGGTACACACCAAAAAAAACAGCGATAATGGGAACTTCCGGTCTAGTTCCGCTTTAATATGTTAGTAATTATTAGGTTATTCTTCTAAGCCCTTATTTTAAATGTAAACAGTTTTATTAAAGTTACATTTTAATTTGAAATTCCTGCAACTAGAAAAAAGAGCTAAGTCAATGTTGTCATCTAGGACGCATGATGCTTTTGAACGTCATCATGGTGAACGAAGGACAACGTTTGTGTTGAAGAAGTTCAAACTGTGATTACAGACTGGAACTTTGAACTGTGGAGGGTAGCATTTCTTTGTGTGTGCCACCTGGAACTTTTTAGAAGCAGAAGAAGAAGAAGAAAATGTCATCATCTCTCCATTCCTTTGAAAAACAAACGTGACTGTAACAGGTCTGAGAGCTTACGCACACGCTTGAAAGACAAACAGTATGTGTGGTACTTTGTTGACTTTCTGGTTGCACAAGAACTACACTTGACCAGGCATTCCACTCCTCGGTGTCAACGTGACCGGGAGCTCCTGGCTATGAGTGCATATTCAGGAGAATTTTGACAATTACATACATTCACACTCTCATTTGTTATCGCCTGAGTAGTCAGCGTCATCCAAAAGGTGGTTAATTCTCTAAAACGTAGGAAAGCTCTACGTCGTCTTTCGTCATTCAAATTTGTAATGATCAATTTGACTTCACACGTTCAGTACGATGTTTCAGGGTAAAATAAGCTACGCGGTCTGACAGTATTTACTCGAGATCATTTACATTTTTTGCACTGAACACACATTTTGCATATGTAATAGTACAAGTGTGGTTGTAAATAGAATTGCATACCAATGTAACAAAATGGCAACCACCTCTAAATGTCAGAGGTAAAAAAAAAGGGGGTCAGAAATTAACCACAATATCAGAAAATATGTCAAATGTATACAAGAAACTAAAAAAAACTGGTTTCTTGTATAGTTTTTTTTGTTTTGAATCGTTTACACTTCAATAGAATGATCTTTGGTCATAAATATTTTGTTATGGTGCTGCTAAATTAGATATACTCTAATTATACGTGACATTAAATACCCAAACATCACACTTGGTTGGAGAAGGATGGAAATATTAGAAATATTAGAAATATTTGCAATCCAATATGATAATGAACCACAATGTACAGTATAAATCACCATTTGAGTAAACTCACAGTGCTAATTCAGATCTATTTCATACAGTTGTGGACTGAAATGTATGTTTTCTTGGCACCAGAAGGGTCTGACACAAAAAAACCGCCTGCTGAAAATTCAACATTTAGTCGATTAATCCATAAGGAGATGAACAAAAAAAAAATAACCGACTGATTTATTTGAGTGATTTAAGTCGAAACCTTTAAATTTGTGGTGGCAATCTGCGACCTATTTGCTGATTTGGTTGGGAAAGCAAACAGTTCTTCGGTTAAGACTCTGAACCCGTGACAGGAATGTCTCAATATTATGTTCTTACAGTTAATAATAATTGATTTCAGACCGAATTCAACGCGACACAAACGGATGTGACCATCGTGAACGAACAGTATGATGTCGTTCAGTGAAGGATTCACGTGTTTTTCGCTGCGGTAGTTTGCTGTAACTGATGGATCTGAGCTCGTTCATAAAAGCTCTTTGTTTGACGAGGGAAACACAAACGGCTTTAACACCGAGAACAAGGCGCAGCTGTTTGAGTTTCTCATGACGAGGAGTTCAACAGGCGACAGTGAGGAGTGAGACACGCTGCTAATGCTACTGCTACATGTACCTACATGTACATACGGAACACACACATGTGTGTGTGTGTACATGTACATACAGTGCGTACACGGTTCTGTGACACACTCGGAACGACACTCACCATACGGCTGCTGAGGTATTTCTCCACTTCGGATAAACTTCGCACGGACACGTTGGCGCTGGGCATAATAATCCCGGGTTAGTGTTCAGCCAGGAGACGGTGGTTTATCCAGCTCGACACCAACACCGGGTTACAACTAACGTCTAATCTCGTGTCCATGTTTAACCCCGGTGTCTCTCTCTCCCTCCCTCTCTCTCTCTCTCTCTCTCTCTCTCTCTCTCTCTCTAACCCAAAAACACACACACACACACTACACACGGACTACTCTCCTCAAACTGTGCGAACCTAAGCTCCGCCCACTTCTCTCTGCAGGGAGAGGAGAGGAAAGGAGGGAAGGAGATGAAAGGAGGACCATGACCTTTTCTTTTTCTTTCCTTTTTCTTTTCTGAAAAAACAAGTACAAAAAAAAAGTGTAAATATCAAAGAGAGAATTGAAATAGTACAGAATGTTCTGAGACAAATAATAGGTTTGATGTATGCAAAAACATGTAGGTGGGAATATTCTTCAGAAATAAACAAATAATGAATAAAACAAGAAAAGAGGGGGGGAAAAAATAGAAGAGAAAACGCAGTCGAGTGCACACGCCGTTGCCTTTGGTCTGTGCGTGCGCGTGATCTACCATTTCCTGTGGAAGAGAAGTTGCGAAATCGTTAGTTTAAAACAGAGTTAGTGCAGTCCACATTCAATAGCTACAGCTTCATCTTACCTCTTCTCAGTCATCATTTTGAGAGATTTGTGTTATTACACTGTTTTGTTTTTTGCTGATTTAGGATCATTTTGAGGTGCTGAATCCAAAAATCACATTGGTTTTGCTCAATCATCAACCAAAGCTACACATTTGTTTTTTAACGTTTTTGTTTACATATTTTGGCATATGATATGAAATGATATGTCATATGATGCAAAATTCTTCTATATGTCTTGCAATAAACAAATTCTGAAGATTTTGCATGTGCCAACTCATGACTAATTGTTATATATATATATACATATATATTACAAATGAATGAAATGGCTTCAACTAGACTACGACTACATCTGTGGTGAATACACCATTGTTCCTAACAGGAATCTAGTCACAAGTTTCATAAAGCTTGCTTACCATGCTTATTTTGGTATTAAATGTGGTATAACGTCACAAAAATGTAATCAATATATTCAGAAGATTGGATTTTTCAAAATCAAATTAGCATACAAACCTGACCTGATTGAAAAAAAATTGGATGTCATTTTTGGATTCAGTGGTGCAACAAAATGGTCCAAATTCAGTTGAAAAGACATAGACAACTTACTTTTTTGTGTGTAACCCAGTGTTATTTATCATTTATCATGTTATCAGTTATGCCTCCATGCTTTGCAACATGCAACACTTTTCCAAACACTCAGAGGGAACATGGGAACAGTCCGACAACCTTTTCACTCAGCATGGAATGAACTAATCCACCTCGCCATGAACACAAAAGCCCTTGTTGCATCACAAATCCCTTAACCTTTGCAAACATACACAAATTTGCTATTTCAAATTTGTTTTCTTGTAGTTTGTAAAAAAAAAAGAAAAGATGACAGTTTATCAGAACAAACAGTGGTCATGCTATACACTCACATGCTTTATTTACCCTCTCTGGCACAAAGAGGATGTATCATGTGATGCAGTGACATGATAGGCTTCACACAAAGAAGCTCTACTGGACAAAGGACTTCTAAAAATAGCTAATATCATTCATGTGATCATTAAGCTTTAATGCCGCGAACAGCGCCTTTAATTGGCTTGACACGTTCACCGGGTAACTACAGCAAAAGAAAGCCGACAGCACCTGTTCTCCGGTCGCCCATATCTGCAGAGGCCTAATTAAATATTGATTAGCTAATGCTAATAACACTTGAAAGTCTAGTCCCTCGCCGTCGACACGCTGCAACATCTCAACATCACTTGACACGAAACACGACAATAAGACACAAGGGTGGGGGACACGTTTTGCATTATTCATTATAACGGGAACATGTAAACAATCTGCTAGAAGCAAGGGCAAGTTCCAGGGAGCATCATTACCAAGTCTGCGTGAGTTCATGGTCCTTGTTTAAGATCCAGTGTGTAAGAATGAGTGGTGTCTAATGGTACGACTGTAAAATAAAGCAAACGGAGGATTCGTAAACTCACCCCTTCCTTCCGTTCCCAAGAGCACCAGGGAACTACAGTGGCCTTCATGATGCAGAACGGATGTCGTTCTTCATTTGCCGAGTAAGCATTTCCTTCAAAATAAGACAAGGCCGAAGAGAAAACTTACAAAACAAAACTTAAACATGCACTCAAGTTCAGCCAATGCACCCCTCTACATGTTGAACTGTGTATATGAACTGGTTCTTTTGAGCAGCTGTGACTCTGCGGTAGAGCGAGTCCTTCAACCAGGGGGTTGTGGTTTGGTCATCAATCCACTCTACATGCCAGTGTGTCCACAGGCAAGATGGCTCACAAATGGTTATGCTCTATGAGCGATAGATGAAAAAGAGCTGCTGTGCTGTGGTGTAAAACATTTACCATTTATGTACAAAAAAGCTGCTTCACAAACCACTACACAGCCAAAATGTGGATGAACCCATTTGTCCGGGTAGACTTGTCCTGTTTGCCAGACTTCAGTGAGCGTTATCATGTGACCTAACTCAACACACAATCACGACAAGATCCCTTATCTCTTGAAAGAAGACTTTGCATGACTTAAGGTCAACGTTGACTATTTGTTAAGTACAGAATGCTTATCACAGATTACTCAGCTCCAGGTTTGTGTAGAGTGTTCTGTAATTTCTCGTTGCTACTGTAAAGGGATTTTTTTTTACTGACACATGGAAACTGCAATACTTCAGACAGAGAGTATCACCAAAACACAATAAAACCATACAGTGCTACAGATAAGACTCTGTAGACTATCGACACAGTCTGCTATCATGCAGCTGAATGCAGGACATGGTGTATAAAATGTTGTTCAAATAACAGGTAATCATGACTGAAAGATGTTTTTATTGTCAAATGACTTGACTGTTTAACGTTCACATTCATTATTTGATTTGTCCAAAAAGATTGAAGTTATTACCAAGTGCTGCCCATTTAAGCCTTCTTGGTGCAGTCTATATACAAATCTATATACACATTTCAGTTCCACATAAATCGACATCCATGTCAAACAATTGGAGAGTGATGCTTCCCTATCCTTTGGATTGGCAAACAAATACAAAATAAAGGTTATAACCTTCAGCAATAGTAACATCTCACAATGAATTTCACATTGTAACAAGTATTCTTTCCTCATAATTACTGGAAAAAAAAATAAAAAGCATGGTCATGTATGAAAGCAGTGAAAAACAATGCATCCAGATTCCTTCGAAGTACAAATATGATCTGCGGAAAAGGAAAAGCTTGGAGACCACGAAGCATAAAATACTATGTACAATAAAAAGCACAATCTATGGTGCTGTGCAGTTTTCAAAAGTTCATTCCTGAAAGGGCAGATGTTGGCGGGCTCACTTTCTGTTGGTTACAATTTGTCCTCTTTGTGAGCCGAGTTCTACCGACTGCTTACTTACTGAGGAGCCAGAGGTTGGAGCAAGGTAAAAATGAAGGGCGGGGGGGGGGGGGGGGGGGACAAAACAAAACACAGGATATTGTGTCATAAATACAGTTTGTTATGACTGCTCAATGACCAGTCTGCAAAGCGCTCTGATTGGTTGGCTGTTGAGTTTTCACAGTCCAATGTTGATATTGCAAACAGCACCGAGTGTCAGACACCACCAGAGACTGCCTGGCTATTATAATCAGTGGACTCCATTTTGAGGATATAAGGGATAATGCTGTCAATCTGCACGTTGCCAATGAGCCCGGCAAAAAACAGCTCCTCTGTGACAGCTGCACTTATCAGCCTGAGGGCAGGAAGACGCAGCAACAGCTTGGATAACCTAGAGAGTAATGGGGCAGAAAGGAGACATGTACTTTAAACATACAGTATGCAACAGGTACTTCATTCCATATCTCATCTCTTAAATATAGAGTAATTCTGTCTTGCATAATCGCCTTGTGTAGTACAGAGGTGAACAACTCACCGATAGGAGTCTTCTGGGTAGGTTCTGGTTACATAATCCTGCAGCTCCATGTAAGCCTTCTCCTGAAATCTCTCAATCTGCGGGGTGTTATTTATGCCTGGGTGATCTAGTAATAAAATACACAGCCAGACAGAAACCTTTGAACATTTGATCATCTCACTTCTCACAGGTGGAGGAATCTGTCTTAATCCAAAACAGAAGACACAATTTTCATTATACACAATGGCCAGTTATCTACAAACCTGGACTGAAGAGAACAATGGCTTTGAGGTAGGCATATTCATAAGAATCTGGGGAGAGCATGGACATGCTGTTACAGAACTCCTGCATCCTCCAAATGTGCTCCATGACGAGTTTCACTCGATCTGGGGACAGCTTGTCTGGAAAGAAAAAAAGAAAAAAGACAAGAATGTAAGAGGCCAAGCGTCAGAACAGCGTGTGCTAAACTGAAGACAAACTGTGCAACATAAAATTGATGTGGCATTCAAAATATCAGTTGATTAAAATATGCTTCATATTTGCAAGAAATCATTGCTTCCTCCTCGGCATCATAGAGCTTTTGAAAATGAATACACGGATAAATCTTGCAGGGAGAAAACAGCAGAACCCTCGTACCTTCCTGTAAGCTGGTCTGCAGATGGCTGACAATGGCAGCTAAGATGGTACCAACATTCATAATGTTGGAACACTGAGCCAGACCAAGGGCAAAAAGCTCGTTCCAGCAGGCCTTCATTAAATTGATGTCGTTGTCCTCTCCTCTGCAGAATAAAACAAGATTAATCTGTAATTTCATATTGATTTGACAATTAATTTTACTCAATGTGTTTATGAGACAGAGGAAAAAAAACTTACCCAAGGGTTTGAAAGGCTGGTATGGAGCGTGCCCAATGCATAGAGAGGAAGAGTAAGCGTGAAGCTGACTCGCAGATGTAGTTAACGTTGAGGTACTCTGGCACAGGCAAAGGCATGATGAGCTGTACGAACAAATCGCAGAGCAGAGGAAGAAGACATGAGACATTTGAGCCGACAATCTCGCTCGGTAAAAATCTGAATTTTTCTGTCTCAGCTGGATTTCTCCCTGGGGGTGAATGTCAGTCGCTCTGCTTTTACCTTGAAAGGGATATGGCTGTCAGAGAGCAGAGGGCCCTCCAGCTCCACCACAGGACCTGACTGGTCTCCTGACATCAGCTGCATTGTGGCCTCCAGGGTGTCTGCTGCTGATCCATCCCCAGGGTGCAGCACTTTAGCCAGGGTGTCAAAAGCTCTGACACACAAAATGTGAAAAGAAAAAGGAAAAATCACAAAAAATATCCTCACCTTGATTTATGATTTATACATTGAACAGAAAATACGGGTGCCAACTCAAAGCATGACACAGGGGACACAACAATAGTCCAATGCTGCCCTTGTGTACTCGTATTTGTGTTCGTAAAACTACTGCACTCGATACCACTTTACGTACAGTATCTTTAAATGAGCTGAGCAGGTGTGCAGTCATTAAAACTGAATAATTTTGGTTTGTGGACAAAACAAGACATTCAAGAACAGCGTCATTTCCCGGTTTGACAAACAAAATAATCGACAGATTAACCGATTATGAAAAGAATTGTGAGTTGCAGCTCTATTATTAAGTAGTCAGTACTCAGTATTTAAGTAATCAAACTTGTATTCACTCAGAAAACAATCAAGTCTCTAAAAGTGCCCCAAACTGTCCCAGGGTTTATTTCCAGTGTTTCACTAGAGTAGCTCTCCACTCAAGTTATATATACTCGTTTACAACCCACTGGTCCATTTCAATGTCTCTTGATTCATTATAACATCTTCCTCACCGGGTGATTTCACTAGCAGTTTGCTCGTCTCCTTGGAGGTCTGTCATCGAGCTGTCGCCATTGCTAAGTGTTTCATCTCCCATCAGATCATTTCCGCCATCACTTGCCTCCCTGACCTTGTTGAGGTGGGCGAGGGAAGTCACTACGTTTGCCAGCGTACCAAGGTCACCGTGACATGGGTCGTCCTGCTCAGGAGAGCAATGGCATTAATTACGATGCTTAAAATACAATTGCCTGACTTCAGGTAATCACAATCACAGTGCTCAACACATTGCTGTTTCCACAAACTCACACATGCATAATAACTGCACAGGCAACTGTTGTTTTGTTCAGTCATCAATTAAAACTCAATACTTACTATGCTGTGCCAATTTAAGGATAAAATAATGTGAGCATTGAATGCATCGGTCTTACATTTTCAGGGGACGTTGGGATCAAGATGGTGTTTTCCATCTTGGAGAAGGGTTGTTGGATGTTAAGCAACATGCTAGACTCCAGCAAACTTGTAGACCTGCAGTTCAAGAGTTGCCATTACAAAATGCGTTATAATTATGACTGGATATGTTCTTAAGCTAACAATAATAAAACATGACAGTGTCACAGAGGTGCTGATTCAGCTCTACTGCCATTAAGGCCATAGTTGGAACTGACATGATTCAAAATGATGCTGCTAAATATAAGAGACTCTTTTCAAACGGTCTTTCCGCCATCATGTGAAACGGGAAAGAAACAAGTGTAAAGATGATGCAGCTCAATACATTATGGTTTAATTATATCTTTAAAACTAGCCTTATTATTATGTTGCATAAGACTGTGCAAGTGTATACAACAATCTGGTGAAATTGGCATTTAAATTTGTTCAGTGGTTGGCAAAGTTGGTATAAGATGAAAAAAAAAATGAAGGGCCATTTTTTTTAGATATTGGAAAAAAAATAGAGGCTATTTTCAGGGAAGGCAGTTGGTTAAATTTAAGCTAGAGGAAAAATGCCTTGACAGTTAATGCAAATTTAGCTTTCAATATTGTAGAGTATGGTCTAGTACTGTACATCACTACCTGAAAAAAGAAAAACTACTGGTTGGCCCTGACCTTAAAATAATGACCAAAGGCATTATACAAAAATAACTAGATGGTGGCGTGACATAAGAAACACAGTCCCTGAAACTTCATGAAGCTGCTCTGAGGTAATTTCATCAAATATGTGGGACCTTCTATTTTTTGATTGAAGAACACAAGGTAAAAATCTTTAGACTACACTGAGACTGTAGTGCATCACACCATGTTAATTTACGGAACAACGTAAAGTACCTGGCAGTTTCTTTGTCGGTTACGAAAGTGGGTGTGGCCGCCAGTGGGCTACACAGGTTCTTCCGGATGTAGATCTTCTCAGTGGAAGCAGCACAGTTGACAGATTTCTCTCTGGTGGCCACCTCCATTGGCTTCCTCTCGCACTGCACAGCTAAATCAAAAAACGAAAAAGACATCAAAGATATTATGATCTATGGAAGTTTATATATATATGTATATTTATTTTTTTAAACATATTCACAGGAGGGCAGATGATGAAAAGGGAATGAGACTTAGAAGCAGAGAGGATGAGAAGGGACAGAAAAAAAAATTCCTGTGGAGGGCAGCGTTGCACCTCAGGTGTCTAGCCGGTCAGAAATTATTAAAAGAAAAATAAGTACTGTATTAAACATTAGAGTCTCTCACAATCTTGTTTCATGCCCAGAGCCATGCAGCGCTGAAGTCGACAGTACTGGCACCGATTTCGGTGAAGCTTGTTGATGGCACATTCTCCGGATCCCCTGCACGTATACACTAGGTTTTTCCTAATGCTGCGCTTGAAGAAGCCCTTACACCCCTCACAGCTGACTGCACCATAATGACGCCCTGAAAGAGAAAAGAGCAAACAGGGTCACATTGGAAATTACTGCATCATATATCACTGAAAAATTGTAGCAATAAAGCAAAAAAGCAAACTCCTACCTGAGGCCTTATCTCCACAGACAACGCAGTACTCCACAACTGGCTTCACCATCGACTGGTCTGAGCCCTCAGTCACAAACTGATAAACAACCAGAGACAATGAAATAATTTAATACAGCAAACATAGGATTAAGCTTAGACTGACTAAACAGGATTATTCTCCGGTCATGTGGCCTTTCAGTAACCTCTTTATTGAAACTAACTGGAGGAAGTCACAAACATCCTCTGGCAGTACCTGAATCTGCTGCCCAGCCAGTTCAGGAGAGGCAAACAGCAGCTGGTTGACCCCAGAGCCATCTGGGGCAGCTAGGATGACCTTGTTGGGTGAGCCCTCCTGCTTGGTCACAATCACCTTCCCACCAGAAGAATACTCAGCATTTGCAAGAATAAACTGCTGCTTTCCAGGGGAAGATGGCTCAAGTGCTGTGACGATCTGGATCTTCTGGCCAGTCTGCTGATCTGTTACAATCTGTTTCAATATAAATAAATTAAGTTAAACATCAAAATATGAGGGAGTGCTGACAGCAAATGCAAAAACTGTGGGTAGAGTTATTTTCCCCCTTGTATTGTCTTGGGAAGGATGAGCATGAAGGCAGCTGGTCCAATAATAATAATAATAATAATAATAATAATAATAATCTCTCAATAATCAATCCCAGGTTGGGATAAATCAACAAAATACTTCTTCTGCCTCCATCTGTTCAACCTGAGCTGTCCCTTGAATCTATCCAGTTAAATTAGCTTAGAGTAAGGGAGAGTCTGTACTCTCACTTGTCCCTAAAAAAAGAGACTGCTGCATGGATTTATGGTGAAAAAATGCTTTCATGCTAGCCCCCTAACCAAATTTCAAAAAACCTTAAATCAGACTACGTAAGAATAAAGCAGGGAAAACTCCAGCAAACCACGCCCTTGCAGCAAATTATCATTATTATGATGGTGGTGCATCACCTGTATTCTATGTCCTAAGGCCATGTTGTTGTCTGCTGACACCAGGTGAATCCTTTGAGTCTGTCCATCCATTCTGATGTTTCACACACCTTCTCACGCTGCTCTTCACATCAGTGCCCCATGAGGCTCACACACCTATGGAGAGAGAGAGCGAGAGAGAGAGAGAGAAAGTCATATGTTGACTTTCTTATCATGGCAAAATTCAAGCTTCATCTCATCTTCTGTCCTTGCAGTGCTGCAAATTGTATGTTCAAGCAAACATCCTTGCACACGGGTGTAATACATGTGCTGATACCATGAAGACATTTCTGTTTGAAGCATTATATCAATGTACATCATATAGATGTGGACAGATTATAAGAAATCTATTTTACAGAGTACGAGATGTGTATAATGATAATCTGTGAATTACTTCTGAGGCTTTGATGCTGCCAGTGAACTGTAGTGCCGCGTTATTGTGCGCGCGATAATGCTCCTCGTTACTGGAACACGGAATCACGTGTTTTCAGTTATATTTCGATTTTCATGCAACTGTAAACGTGATCATTTTATTACTGTGCAAAATCAGACTCGGCACACTTTCGTACTTGGCATCGCATATAGAGGAAAACGGCATATGTGGCTACTTTTCTGAGAACAATAGTAATAAATTAACAGATAAACCCAACATACTGTATTCATAACATTGCGTGACACGTTAGTTTGTGGCCTGTGCTAACCGAGCTAACCGGTGCTAGCTCGAAACTGCACTTGTGGTGATTTAAAACATATTAAAATTACTGAAAGGTGACTTCGGGGTAGCGGTAAAGCCGCAGCAGTGACAGAAACGAGCTCCTGTCAGTCCGCTATTTAAAATCGATACGGAAGGTAAAGGTATTTCTTTTCCTGTGGGTGAAAGGTCAACATTGAAGGGTTAAACAATGCTAGGATTCGGGCCCGTGGTGTCGAGTGGTAGCGTCCACGGAGGGGCTTTCACAACAAAGATGACATTGCATGCAATCTTATACCGTTATCTCTCATTTTATTGTCGCTGTAAAGCTACATCGTTTATGTTTCGACACTGCAACGCGCAGATGTCGCGCCTTCGCCGATGTGATTGTTTAAGTTTGTGAAATCTGGTTAGCAACGTTAGCATAGCAGCTAGTATCGGGTAGCACTGACATTATTAGCTGACGCGGCTAAGCTTATTAGCTACCTAGCATGCGTCCTAATACCACTCTATACGACACAGAACAGCCGATACGATCGCTAAATGTGCAGTGAAGACAGCGAAGCTGCGTTAAAATTGTATCACATACTTACCGAATTTAATGCCTGTACCGAACGACAATGCTACCAAGCTAAGTTAGCCCTTGCTAGCTGGTAGCTAATGGCAGCTTCCTTGTTGCAGACCCACTGAACACTCCCTCCCTTCTTATGCTATCAGCCACTCGTGTCTCCTTCACGAACCCCTCATGCCTCTACGAGAATACATATGTCTTACCCTTTGAGGAACTTATACTGGATAATGTATTGCTTTCAATAAATTAATATTTTATCTGTTTGCTGATGTTAGTGGGAGGGTCAGAGTTCGTGACCTTTTTTTTCATGATTTTTACGACTTCGCACACGCGCAGATCCAGTGGAAGCCGCTGTCCACAGCCCGCGCCGTTTTGTGTAAACATCAGTTGGTATTAGTCATTTCGCTCAAGCTCATTATACACAGCATCTAAACATGGATATTTACATGTTTTATCAATTTCGAACAACTGATCTGTAAAGCAATGTTTTCTTTCAAAATGTATTTTTTGGTGTTTTAAAAAAGTTGGAATGTTTGGTCCCATTTGTAAAGCCGAGGACAACAGAAGTACTGTGAAACAAACATTTATTAGTGGCATAACAGTAAAAACAAGATTCAGGGAAATTTAATAACATTCATTTACAATCTTCTCTATTTACAGATGCTGGAGTGTGTCAGAATATATAACCTATGAACAGCCATTTGAATCACTTTAGTGCAAAACAGTGAATAATCAACAATATAAAGTGTGTTTCTTATCGCATTGCGTGAATAATACTAACTTATTCATAAGCAACATCTAAAATGCAATTTTTATTTTGACCCCTGAACAGAATATGACAGTATTTATCATTAAAAATATATCGATGGGGGCTTTTATTGACAAATGTGTACTAAGGGTATCCAAGCAGGTTATTATACAATTAAATTAAAACCAGATCTTAAGTATAAGTAAGTACAAGAAAATAACTTGAATAATTTTCCTGATGTAAAAGAATCACTTTAATAAAATAAAAAATAAAAAACCATAATTTCCACCTTTACACGATTGCTCTAAAAAGAATATAAATGTCACTACAATAAATGGTTAAAACAATTAAATAACTTGTATTTACATCTAATATACATTTTACAGAATTCTGACAGCAGCACTGAGGTAAAACATGGTTAATTAAAAAAAGAAACATGTTGAATAACTTTACACAGTTTGATGATATTACAGAACAGTGGCTTCACCGAATGAGCTGATCCACCTATAAAACAAAGAAAACAAAAGAAAAGTGTCATTATTATTTGATGTTTTTTTCTCTCCATCATTTGAAATAAAGAGTTGAGCATCCCTCTATATACTCTACCTCTGAGCGGTCTGTATGTCGTCAGCTTTAAAACTGTAGTAAAGTGTGTTTTTGTGGTAGAGTTTAAATTGTAACTTCTGAGATGAATCTTCTTTCAACACAAATCCTAACAAGGGCTGACTCTCCAAGGCTGCCACATCCTGCATGAAGACAATTAAAATACAAATGTAATACAGACATGGAATTAATTCCCATCAGTCCAATTACATCATGACAATGGGATTTTTTGAGATTATGTGGGGACGTTTACCTCACTTGCAGCATACATGTACAAGACTTTGTTTTTGATGACAAACCACAGCCTCTTCCCCTGCTTCTTATTGCCCTTGGACCGGAGGAGATGGAGATATCCACTGATAGAGGAATTGTCTGTGTTTGCCGTCACCTGAAACAAGTATGATGAACCCACGTGATGAGATGCACAGCCGATATAAACAACAACAACACATTCTGAAGTGAAAAAAAAGTGCGGGCCGCCACCTCTTTGAGAGCCGCAGGTATCTTTTTATGCTTCCTGGTAAAGCCAAAGGCACCTCTGCTTCCAGGGGAAACCACAGAAAACGAGGACCTTTCACCTGAATTTTCACAAAATGATGATCAGAACATGCAGTTTAATACACAGAGAATAAGATGTGAGGATGAGCGTTTGAAAACGGTCGCCCTTACTTTTCTGCTGCTGAAGAACAACGTAACATTGGTCACACACTCGCGCTAACTGGTTCTTTAGGTATTCAAGGCGATGTTTTTTGGAGGAACAGGACTGGCACACCACCTGATAGGATGATAAGAGTATAATATAAACAACCTTTCATACCAATTAAAATGGGATGGATGAGGCAGATTAGACACTTTAAATTGACTGTAGGTGTGAGAGTGGATAGTTGTTTGTCTCTAAGTGGCCCTGTGATGGACTGGTGACCTGTCCAGGGTGTACCCTTCCACCCTTCTACCGTCCATCCCTCTTCTACTGCTTACCCAATTTTGTTTATTTTACAAATATGCATATATATATATATATATATGAAATCCTATCCTATTAAAGCAGACCTGAGACCGGAAGTTCCAATTAACACTGTTTTTTAGTGTGTATCTGCGTCATTACCTCGTTTGCGAAGCCCTGAAGTTTCGGAACAAACAGTTCAGCCACTGCTGAGAACGCTGTGTTTTATTGTAATCTCGGGCTCAGCGAGATCGCCCTTCTGGTTACATAAACAGCATTTCTCCTGAACAGCAGATCCTCCTGCTCCGGGCACATCCGGTTGCATACATTGAACCGCAGAAGAAGAATAACATCCGTTGTGGAGGTGTTTCACGAGCGACAGTGTCTTCTGACGCTGGGTCTGACTTCAGGTCAAAGTCATAAAAGGGACTGCGGCGGGGAGTCGTGACTAAACTATTTTAAACATTGTTAAAACAATGTTTTGATAATGAGTAGCAGTGCATCCACCTTTCCAGAGGGGGGAGCTGCGCTTCTGAGAGCTGGTGTGGTTGGGAAGGCTCTACGCTGGCTGGCCAATCACAACACAGTCTGTCTTCTGGGTGTGAGATTTCAGTCTGAAACACCGCGGCTGAGGACAGCGTCAGTGAGGAGAGATTTCTATTGGCAACTAAGCAACTAAGAGGTTTTTGACCATAAAAACAAGTTAATGTATGTAAGTAGACCCCCATAACTAACATATATGTGCAACAGGACCACTCTGTGTGAGCTTTGAATCATATCCAACATATGAGCTTTAAATATGCTGGTAGGTCACATTTTGCCACCTTACCTTGCCACATGCACGACAGTGGTGTCTCCTCCATGCTATGGAGAACTCACAGGTGCAGATCATACACATTGTGGTCCTTGGGTCGGGGATCCATATTGGGGCTTTGGATCCCAAAGGAGCACCATCACCACCATCCGACAGGTCGACCTGGATATGCGAGTTATATTGATTAGCAGTTCTAATAACCCAACCATCACTGTAGTAGTAGAGTGTTTCTCAGGCTGTTTTACCTCTTCTGAAGGTTTGCCATTTATAAAAGTGATCTTCTTCCGGGTGTAGTCACCAATTGCTGTGGAGATGGCCACTAACCATTCATCACGCTCTGTGGCCGAACTGTGAAGCAAGAAAACAAGGTGGAAGACACATGAACTAAGATATTATGTGGATATCAATTAGATATGTGGCTTTCATTTTCCGATCATTTACCTGGCAGAGAGAATGAAGGAGCGCTCCACACTCTCAATGTTCAACTCATTCTGATAGGCCTCTTGACTTGGTTTGCTCACCTGTAATCATTTTTTCCAGTGTGAGCAGTGATACCAGTGATGATACGCTTGTGGAAAAGATGAAAAGTGAGAGTAAATGAGAAGTTCTCACCTTCATCCCTGCCAGACACAACATGTTCTTCAGCTTGTACTGGCCTGACTGAACAGGAGTGGTGTACAACAGCATGTCGTTGAACTAAAGGAGAAACGACATACATTTTGTTCTGTCTTTTCTTGTTTGGTTATTGATTTCATGTTATTGGTTTGGTTTAATTTGCCCCTTAACTTGCAAGGTAATCAAAAAAGTTTATGTGCATCATCAAAGGCTTGACCTCAGCAGAGTCAAAGGATTCTAATCTACAACTTCCATAGGATCATTATAGGAGAACAATAAATAAATATACATGGATGAGAGTGTTTTAAAATGAAAACCACCGCTAAATTAGCGCTAGACAAGAGCATCTCTTAGCAAAATGAGATAAGGCTGCAGACTGAACACGTCACACTCGTAATCGTATTTCAAAAGCAGGAAGTGAGCAAAGGAAGAAATATTGTCGGTGTGTGTTTTACCAGGAAGAACATTCTGGGTTGCATGACCTTCCTCGACAGCTTCATCAGGACACCCTCTTTCAGGAAGATCTGCAGCACAAACATGTCACAGTGAGACATTAAATCACCTTTTATTAAATGAGAAAAGTTTGGTTTCCCATTCCCGTCATAATACTCATTACTAAAAAAAATGTATTACCTAACTTTAAAGAGGATTCTGAAGAGCCTGTTCTCAAGGCCAAGAGTGAACTTTGGTGAATTTTAACCATTGAGTCAACATAAACAAGTGTCAGATTCAAATTTTAATTTAAAAATCTACTATTCCCGGACATCTGAGGAAACTTGCTTGCATAAATGTTCTAATATTAACAGAAATAACTCGAAGTTCTTACCCGCCCAGGCTGGACTATCTCATGATGTCCATTCAGACTGCACTGCACCCGGATCAATTTCTGGAAATTATCCTTTAAAAGGATTTAAAAGGAAAAATGTTAAGCTCAGTCATGAGTTTGGAGCATTTAATGACGTCAATATTCTGACTGTCAAATTTAACATTTCTCACCCCTTGTTTCATGATGTCATTGGCATGATTGGCTACCTCTTTTACTAAAACAAGAGCAGCTGTGAAGACAAAAAAAAAACACACGACAAGCAATGTTTTAACTCCACTGACACCGTCACATTTTAAAGGACAGGGTGTGTGACAGAATTTTTGTTTTTACCTTGTGTGTCCTTGTAATCATCCGAGTCCTCAGACAGGTTTTTAAGATAGTCTGAAACAAATTTACACACAAACAACTGTGTAGTAAATTCCACGGACATAATCTGAGATTAAAATCCTGCACGAAAAAGGTTCTGCAGGTTACGTAAAGTAATTATCAAAGGGCGACGGGAGTTGCATTCTTAACATTCTGGCACTGAGCGTCTGATACATTAGACCCATGATGACCTAAGTCCACCACTCATGTTAAAGCTTGTGTTATGTCACTAAATCGGATGTAAATCTCAATGATCTTATTATACGAGGACTGAAGGAGCAGGGCAGAACTTCAAAGTGTTTTTTGTTTTTTTTTCTGTACACCAGGGGGCAGCATAATGCCTACAATGACACATCTGCAGAAGTCATGTGTACTGTGATTTGAGTAAGTCAAACTGATGTTTGCTAAGAATTACCTGTGAGCAGCAGCTGATACTGAGGAATCCTCTGAATAGGTTTGAGCAGGTAATGCTTTATAGCCAAGCCAGCACAGCGTGGAGTGGCCTTGAACACAACAACAACGACACACGACAAATGTAAACGACACCGTTTTCCAGATACAAATACACCTGCACTTCCTGTGCACATGCATAAACAAAGAGACACACCCCGCCCCCCAGACAATAACTAGTCAAACGAGCGCTGTTACCTCAAATTCACGTACTGCAGCTCCAAATGCCAGGTTCCTCTTACTCTGCTCTTCCAGTAGAGCCACATTCTTGTCAAACTCGCGGATGTATGTCGAGTACATCTTCAGATAAGGCCCTTTCTTCAGGAAAATGTCAGCGAGCTGTGCTTTCTCCTCCCTGTACGTGGAATGAAGGGAATTGAGAAGAAGTAGATGCTGTGACACCACATACTCTGCACATAATGTGTGATTCCCCATATAAATAATTGTTGTATGACTAAACAGACAGACTTGGTACAGTTGAGTGTGGGTTTAGTTACACCGACAGTCTTTTGCTGCTGTCAGGCAACTCCATGTTTGAAGGGGCTAAATTTGATATAATCTCATCATATTTTTAAATTGTAAGTTGACATCAATGTTGTTTACAAGATGTAAAGTGATAAATACTGTAACGGCAACGTTTAATAATAACCCAATGACAGCTGGAATGTTAAATATGTTAAATAATGTTAAATAAATCCACACGGTACAGGGTGTAAGAAAAAGTTACACGTCTGGACTGACTGGAAAAGACAGTCACTGGTTGGTTTGTCTGTTTTGGGAAACTGTAGAAATGTGGCGGCACAAGATGGTGGCCTCCATAATCCAAGGCTTTTGCCTTAAGTACATATTAAAGACTTAGTCTAAGCTATAAAAACCAAACTATTTAGATTTTAAAGGGATTATACACATACAAACATACTTATGGGTGGTATATTTAGTTTCTGCTTCTTGAGACCTGTTACAAACTGGACCTTTAAATTCTACACTAGATATTTTTTATCTGTTACGAAATGCAAATAGCTGAGTTTTACGGGAGCTTTAAGATTCTGTGAAACACAGATGATGATGGAGATGATGTCGTACCATTTGGTCAATCTCTGCCTCAGCTCTTTCAGCAGGTCCTGGTTGAGTTCGTAGAGTTGCGGGAGGGAATACAGGATCTGGCTGAGGAGACGCTCCTCTATCACAGGCTTCCCATTCTGACGAGACGCTTTGGACACCGCCTCGCGGAAGTCCTTTTTTTAGACAAGGAAAGCAGACAGAGTCAAGAGAACATACTGGGGAACTGTAAGACTGATTCATCGTCCAAGAAACATAAAAAAAAACTACAGCAATAGAAAATATAATGCTCAGCAGACAGATTAGACATTAGATAAGCTCCAGAAACAGGACTGATATAAAGATACACAGAAGAACATGAGAGTGCCATTTCTGCATCTTTTCTGATGACATAGAGAGTTTTGGCACTTTATGTGGAGGAGAGAGGGACTCAGGGGGCCCTGAAGTCCAAGCAGCTGCTCCACTATTCCGATATTTTTCCTACTACGTTATTCATCACCATATTTTAATGAGGCCCTGAAGCCACCTAACACTGCTTATGTTATGTGATATGGCTTAATAGGGCCCCTTAATCATATACAATGTGTTATGTTATTCACTCCTTAAATCTGAAAGGGGCCCCTGAGCCAAATAACACCGATTATTATGTGATGTATAGGGCCCCTTAGGCTTTATTATCCACCCCCGATGTCTCGACGGGGCCCTCAGTCGTAGTGGTGATTTTTATTTAGTTAGTTCTTTTTTTGTTTAATATTTTACTGACTACTGGAGGAAATGGAGATGGAAATTCTTAATCCACAAAAGTAGACTCTTCAGAAATAGACCTTGTTTAAATAATATGAAGTTGAAATGACTTCGTAAGTCAATTTTAAAGGCGCCATATGTAAGAATGTGGCCAAAAACGGTTACTACACTCAAATTCAAAATTCTCTTTTAGGTCTTTTAGGTCTCGTTTTCTCCGCCATTGTAGCTCAGACGTACTGTAACTGCCAACCCGTGGTTGGTCGGCAGCTGAGACTCTACTGACTGCAATGATTGGTAGACGGCAGTAGGTGGCGCCACATGTCAAAACATGATTTCAAAACATAAACATGATTTGCAGTCTGCAAAAGATTTTTTAATGCAAATATTTTGTCTGTACTGTTATTGTTTATGAGTTCAGTTTGTTATATGAACATTATTCTTGAGTCTCTGTGACATATTAGGAGGATTTTATGATCAGTTTCTTTAGATTTATTACATAATGCACCTTTAAATGATAAAAAGTGAATTATATCAATTATCATTGAATTACCATTTTAGAGTTTAGTTATTTATTCATAGTTTGTATTTCTTGTTCTTCAGGTTTTAAAACAGCTGAAAGGTGCATTAACACCACCCTTCCTTGTTGCTCTGCCGCTGGTGTGCAAAGAAGTCTTTGACATGGTCGGCATGATTGGAGGATGCAGCCTTGACTAGATTCGGACACAGCTTGTGATTCTGAAGCTTTTGCCATTTTTAACGCTGTTTGGGTTTAGTTAACTGATTTTTGCCTCAAAGCTCAAGTGGTGCCTTTAATTTTTTTAGATTTTTAGTTGTTACTACCAGTTCATGGAAAGATGGCCAGTTGCCTTAGGATGAATGAACAAACAATAAGTCATCTCCGCATTCTTATGTGTATGACTGTTGCTCATTACTGGACTCCATTCACCTACAGAGACACAACAACTTCCTGTCTGGCCATCACCCATGACTCAGTCCTACTACATTTTTCTTTCATGACCTCAGTCTCTCCACATCTGCTCATATTTCTGCATTCATCCTGTCCAGAGAAGGGGCCTTAACCTTGAATTGACAAAAATACTGCAAACACATGGCTCCGACTGAGTGATGACCATGTGTCAGCCAACTGTGTGTAACAAACTAATTGTGCCTGTCTGCGTTTGTTCGCTTCCATATAATAATCCATATTTAAGTATTAAAAATGTGTCAACATTGTGGCTTATATATGTTGAATAGATCATTTAAAATATTTATCTATTCATTTACTTATTTGTATTTACTGGTATACATTTTGTTGACTGGTTCCCATAATTTTCCACTTATTGCCATGACCACCATGAGTGTGGCACTCACTTATGGCCTGACAACCACTGGATGGCTAATTAGTGTTATATTTATTACACACTTCACAAGGATTTGTCCTTAAACTTAGGTTCATGACCAGAAACTTCGATAAAGCTATACTATTGGCACTCCTTTTACCTGCAGCTGTACTTTGTCTTTATTGGGATACAATAACTGTGGTCATACCATAACACACATATAACACTGCTCATATACACTCCCTCACTGTGTTAGCATTGGCAGTACGGTTGCCAACTTCCTGATAAAAAAATAGGGAACAGTTATACTGTTTACATATCGCACTTTACACACACATCTAGCTGATATACCCTCACACGCGACACATGTACACAGTTGAGTAAAAATATTCAGTATCTCAGTATGTTATCTTTTCATCCCGCCGTGTCTCCGCTGTTACGATACAGAGGACACAGTGAATTGGCCGACCAATTAAAAGTGCCCATTTTCTATCGGACAGTGATAAATGACAGACAGATGTAGAGGGTCTGACAACAGGAGGATTTATTTTCCCCTCATTTCTGTCACGTTTTGCACTGACTTGATTATCAAAAATAAGGAACACGTCTATTACCTGTTCAATACGGAACTAATCCTGATTTTGTGGAACGGTTGGCAACCCGGATTGTCAGTATAAGAGCTAACGTATGGTGTGAAAACGTCATCGTACAAGCTTAAGGGCAAGCATTTTAGTTTTTAGTGAGCGCGGGTGACGCAAGTCATGATTAAACCACTTATGAAGCCCTTTTTTTTTTATACACTGCCTTTTTTTGTTTTATATAATTTCGTGTCAAGCTGAGAACCACAGAGAGAGAACGTGACTCTGTTGAAGTCCAGACGTAGGTGTGGTGTTACTCTTAGCTCAAGCTGCCACTGAAAATAGGGGGGGGAAACCATGAGGAATGTGGGACAAGACTGAGGGGAGTTGGGACTGCAAACAGTCTTATCCTGAACGGGGTGTGCCCCACTGGTTTGCAAAATTAAACCCATATGGAGAATGTGGACTGTCACGGTAGACCAGCACAAAATAAAATATATACAGAGCAACAACAATTTCTGCTCTTATCTCAACAAACACGAGGCCTGTTTTTGTGTGAAGGAAATAATAGAGGGTGATGAGTGGGTGAGGTGTGGGTGAGGTGTGGGTGATGTGTGGATGAAGTGTGGGTGATGTGTGGGTGAGGTGTGGGTGAGGTGTGGGTGATGTGTGGGTGATGTGTGGGTGATGTGTGGGTGAGGTGTGGGTGAGGTGTGGGTGAGGGTTAGGGTGATGTGTGGGTGATGTGTGGGTGAGGTGTGGGTGATGTGTGGGTGATGTGTGGGTGATGTGTGGGTGAGGTGTGGGTGATGTGTGGGTGAGGTGTGGGTGATGTGTGGGTGAGGTGTGGGTGATGTGTGGGTGATGTGTGGGTGATGTGTGGGTGATGTGTGGGTGATGTGTGGGTGAGGTGTGGGTGAGGTGTGGGTGAGGTGTGGGTGAGGTGTGGGTGATGTGTGGGTGAGGTGTGGGTGATGTGTGGGTGATGTGTGGGTGAGGTGTGGGTGATGTGTGGGTGAGGTGTGGGTGATGTGTGGGTGAGGTGTGGGTGAGGTGTGGGTGAGGTGTGGGTGATGTGTGGGTGAGGTGTGGGTGATGTGTGGGTGATGTGTGGGTGCTCTTACAACATGAAGCAGCTTCAGGACATCAACAAACCTAGAAAAGCAAACAGGGGGGGAAAGGTTGAATGTTAATTAAAGCAATCGGGTATAATTATTCATTCTAAGTACAGGGAAAAGTTTAACAACTGTGGTTTTATCTGAGGTTTTGCATTTTGCGTTTCGGACCCCTTACAATACAATTTATGCAAAATAAACATTCTCTAGTAAACTGTAAATAGTGGCATTTGTTCTGTGGTCACATTTATAGTAACTTTAGAGAGGTCAATGTTGTGAGAAACACAGAAAATATAATTTTCACCTCACACGTGCTTGGGTGACGGCAAAATGCTTGGGCAAATAAAACCAAATACTATCATGGCTGAATCCCAGTGGTAAAGAGGAGTAGAAAAGACTCTTACACACTCTCAGAGCTCATGATTTCTGTGGCAATGTGATGAATCTTGCTCTTCTTTTGTCCAACCTGTGTTTGAAAACAGTATAAAAACACATATTTTACATGGCTAATAGCAAACCACTCACAGCACACACACACATGCACCATGACACACTCGGCTCTACTCACCAGATTCTCCTCTGGCTGCTCAGCATCTCCTTTACTTGAAATGGAGCTGCTGTCATTCTCAAACTCCTCATCCGAGAACGAGGTGTTTGCCTCGAATTCATCATCATCGTCGTCATCATCATCATCATCATCTGGGGGGACATCGCCCATTGGTGCCATTTCCTCACTGGCAGAGCTCCTGTTAAAACAGCAAACGCGTTAAATCGATAAAGAAGAGGCAGCTGTCAGAGAGCATGAACAAACTGTTCAGGTGTCTTGAACACACGAAACAGCACAGCTGCAGAAACACTGAAGGCAGCCGCGTCACTCACCATTTGTCTTTCAAATGGCACATTTACAGAATAAAAATTAAAGGTGCCATATGTAAGAATGTGGCCATAAACGGTTACTACATTCAAATTCAAAATACCAAGGTCTTTTAGGTTTCGTTTACTGACGTAACTGGCAACCCGTGGTTGCTCGGCAGCTGAGACTCTACTGACTGCAATGATTGGTAGACGGCGGTAGGTGGCGCCACATGCCAAAACACGATTTGCAGTCTGCAAAATATTTTTTTTAATGCAAATATTTTGGCTGTACTGTTGTTGTTGGTGAGTTCAGTTTGTTATATGAACATTATTCCTGAGTTTCTGTGACATGGATTCTATGGCCAGTTGCTTTAGACCCATTACATAATGCACCTTTAAGGCTACAAGACAGTGTAGTTGTTATTTATAAGACAACATGAAAAACAACACCTATGTCAGCATATCATCTGTGGGGGTTTTTGTGGGTTTTTTTGTCAGTCCAGCAGTATTTCCTGCTAAGATCGAGAAGGAGTCATAAACAAATAACACACACACAGGAAAAGGGAGCACATGATGTAGCCGGATAAAAACATTTAGTGATAACCATCACCATAGTACAGCACTGGCCCAGATGTGTGTGTCCAGTCACAGAGCAATGGTTTGGTTCAAGTCCAACTGAAGCAAATACCAACTCTGACTCACCACTCACCACAATCATCACACTCTTTGTCAAAATGAACACCGCAGCTGAATAGTAAGCAGATAAGGAAACAGCGAAGGTGAAAACAACAGCACCTCCCTGAAGAAACTGCTCTGTTTGTGAACACGTTTTCAACATGTGATTGTTGCACTGTTTGAACTATACAGAGGAATGACACACTAAGCTGCAGTGGCATTCACACAATGTGCAATTCTACTTTTCCGAATGACTTCTGCTTAGTGGGCATTCATAACACAACACAAGATTATTACTGAGGCAATTTAGCACCAAACAGTTTTTGTTTTCGAGGAGCCAGTTAACCTGAATATAAAAATGTACTGTGCCACCAGCTACTGTTAATGACGGTTTAGTTTTAAATCAAACTGTGAAGGCAAAACTCTCTAAAGCTTTTCAAAGCTTCTCCATCTGATAATTACTTATTGTCCGTGGTGTCTATTTGAAGAGAGTTTTACATTTTTAGGTCAACCCGCAATCCATCAGCCACAGTCTTTGCAGCACACGCTTATCACCGTAGCCTATTCGTCAAACTCCCCAGACAGGAATCTGCAGCGAAAGACAATGGCCGTGTTCATACCTTGCATTAACGTGCAGCTTAGGTGATCCGATTACAAGCATGGCGTCTCTCTCAATTATACTTCCCATACTATACTATACTACCTGATTTCTTCAACAGATAAACGGTTTAGAAGAAACCTCAGGTGTTTTCCTGTGCTGTTTCTTCTTTCAGACAACAATCACCTCATATTAACACATTAATTAAAAGTGAAGGGTGTGATCTAGAGACAGAAATGATAACCACAAAAAAAGTACCTCTGTGTTGGTGACTGACAGAGCTGAATCCCAGTGTGTTTCTCAAAGGACATGTACGGCTCCTGCTCCTCGTAAATGCCCTCATCGTTGTACATTTCGTTGTTCCACACCGTAGGCTGTGAGAGGGAGGCCTGAGGAGACGCCTCTGCCTCTGCCACGTGAATGTTCATGTAAACTGGTATCTCCTCATAGTGACGGATGTTCTCATAGTAAAATTCTTCCCCGTCCACGCTTTGCTCTACTCCGATTAGAGGGCAGGAGAATTTGCGTTCACCCCTCAGATACTCTGGGGGATTCTGAAGCACATCGTTTTGATCGTCAACACTTTGTTCATGATCCTTCACAGAGGAGTTTGTGCTGTGGCTTCCTTTAGCAATAAGCTTGGGCAGCATCTTCACCGAGAGCTTTAAGTCCTTCAGTTTCTGGAAAGAGTTCTTTCTCTGTCTGTTAGAGCTGATGAGGTCAGCACCGGAGAAAGACTTGGTGGCTCTCAGTTTGCCCAGGCCGGACCGTGGAGGCTTGATGATTCCAGCCGTAAGTTGGTGGTTATTGTTTACTTTCTGGTGTGGAGGCAAAGGCAGCTCCCTCTTTGCTCTCTCCTTCAAAACAACATCTGGACTGGGAAGCATCATCCGTCCTCTCTCAGTAACTCCTGATTTCTCCATTTCCTTCTCCTGAAAGGAATCCTTCTGCATGCGTGCCATTGGGCTGGAATGTCTCTGAGGCTTCTTTGGACGCATTTTGACGGCCCCACTCTCTGCTGCCATAGTGATGGTAGGAGGCTGACAGATCTCCAGTTGATCAGGCAAACTGCAAGAAGAATGACAGTATATGTGTTTGCTGTAGACTCCCTCCTGATCTTCCTTTTCTTCCATTGCCTTCTCCACCTCTTTGTACTCGTCATCGACTGATATCTCCATCTGATAGATACTGCTGTCCCAGCCCAGATCTTCCTCCTCCACATCCTTTGCGAGTGCCTCAGTTGGCACTTGCTCGGGTGCGGAGAGAAAAGCCTTCTTCTGGGGTGGAGGAGCTGGTGGAGCACATGCTTTCCTCACAGACAGAACAATTGGCTGACTGTTTGCTTTAACAGGTACACTAACAGATAGGGAAGAGCTGTCCTTCCACTTTGACGGCACCTTCACCTCTCTGACGTTAACGTTTCTCCCTTCCTGGCATATAATCTCTTCCTCCTCCTTCTCCACCTTTTCCTGAGGGGCAAGAGCAGATGTCCTGGGTTTCCGTGGCACGGGGACGGGTTTTGTATGGGCTGGTTTGGGTTGGGGCACTGAACAAATAGCATCTTCCTTTGGTCCGTGCCCAAGTGAACTCTGAGGTATGACATTGCCATTTGCCTCATCGCTCCATGTTCTGTGAGGGAGAGGCTGTTCCCTAATGTTCACTACAGGACTGGAGGCACCGATGTCTGTATTTGAATTTTTGTCCAAATGAAGCATTTCTTGAAGAGGTTCATGCTGACTGAGGTGGGTATTGGCAGAGGGAGGCTGAAGAAGAGCATTTTGTGGAGAATTATCGATCACATGGATGCTGGCAGTGTCTGTTCTTTCTTTGCTATCCTCTGCACCTGAAGGTCCATGGAGAATCTTTCTGCCATCTTCATGTTTGCCCTTGTGCAATGTTTTCAACTCCTTCTCCACTTTGTTTACGACTAAAGATGTGTTCCTGACGCACTGACAGTTTTCGCTGCTGCACAAGCAAATGGGAATAATATAGTCCCAATCTGGCTTTTTGTTTTCTTGCTGTATTCCATTTTGGGAGTTCAGCAGACCAATGGTCTGAGGGTCTTCTGTTACAGATGTTTTATGAAGGCTCTTTGAAGTGATAGCTTTGGATTCCACCGTAGCAGTAAGTTTAGAGAGGCATGGTTTGGGGGCCAGTATTGGTTTAACTCTTCTCGCCGTGCCAGGAGAGGGCAGGGAAAGGCCTTCTCTTCTGGTCGTCGAGGGAGAAAACCCAGGCCTGTGGGACTGCACCACTTTTGGTTTAGGGGCCAAAGGTGGCTTGTGCATGCCTTAGAAGAGAAAAAATAAACAGTTAGTGATTTTGAATAATAATCAGAGCCTTACTGAAGCTGTATCAGCAACACAAAAGTATATCATAATATCTCAATATATCGTATGTTTGCTGTATTTTCAGGCTGGTGGATAACTTTTCTGATCCTAACCTAGTGACAGCTTAGTGTAAAACTACAGTAAAGTATTAATCCACCTCTACATGGGGTTCAAATATCACATGCAGCTCTGTAATCCATCTAAAAGCCCTCATCAACAAGCAGAGGAGGAGGAGGAGCAGATGGGAGATGAGGAGTGGGAGAAGGATGGGAGGAGGAGGGGATGCTACAGTCACGTAAACTGGTACATCTGTCTGAACTGTGGCCCTAAAAACCTTCTGTGGTGGAGTGCCGGGAAGGGTTGTTGATGTTTTTCGTCTCCCTCAGCAAATCGCTTATTTCTCTATTCTGTTCTGTGCACACTGGCAATTCTACAAGAATGATCTCATGTCATTTAGCACAATGAGTCAGCGAGTGTCAATGTGTGATGTACAAATATGTATAAGTAAATGTGATGATGGCCAGAAATGTGGCTGCTCAGTGCGAACATAGATAAATACACGTCTGTCGTGTTGAGCTTGTTAAACCGTTTCAACTTAAACGTAAAAGAATACTACTGAGCTATACTGAAGGAGTTGGATTTATATTATACTACTTAACCAGTGCCAAGACACACACCCACACACACACACACACACACAGCACTGACTTCCATTAATTTGAGCTTAACCAAAACCCTCATCCTTAACTTTAACCATGACCAGTTCATGTCATACACCGACCTTAACCTCACTTTAATCTTAATCCTAATTTACACAACACAATTTATTGGGTTCTGCCTCATTAAAACCAGACTTTGATCCCCCACGAGGACACTTACAGAAGTCCCTGTGATGGACTGGTGACCTGTGCAGGATGTACCCCACCTAGGTCAGCTGGGATTGGCACCAGCGACCCTCGTGTGGAGGACAAAGCGGTTGACAAATGGATGGATGGTCCAACAGAGGTGGTCAAAAAAAAAAAAAAAATACGAGTGCGCGCGCACACACATACACACACACACACACATAGAGAAAATACAAACTTACCTGAGTTCATCGTCTCTCCTCGCGCCTCTCTTCCGTGACTTGTTGTGTCAGTCGCGCGCCATCAAACCGCCATTTAAGTCCGAGTCCGTCTCTCAAACCAAAGTCACGAGTTAAAACCTCGACGTGTTCTTCGAGTCCGTCCGTGGAACAACACTTGTGATCCTGTAGTGAAGCGTTCATCCACAGCGCGGCTGCACTGGCTGCTCCTGTTGTTGCTGCTGCTGCTGCTGTTGCTTCACATGTCAGCTGTTTGTTTTCACTAATCCGCCACTAGAGGTCCTTGGAGGCCCAGGGCAGCTGCGGGACCAATTAAAAAAAAAGAAAGAATAAATAAATAAATTTGATTTAAACTGCATGAGATACAACTTTTATCAAGAGAACATCCTGAATGTTGTGATGTTGTGAGAGTAAACAGCAGTACTCGCTAACACCAGATTGCTCAACTTAATTAAAAGTGTTTTTCATCATAATCTTTCCGCATACATCATCATTATTCTTTTAAAGAGCATGTCTATGACTCAGAGGCCAGCCGATTATCTGCATGTCATATTTGATGAGGAAGTAAAACTATAAAAAAAACAACAATCAGCCATCATCAGCAGCAGGAGCAGCAGGTGACGTCATCAGTTAAGCCTTTCTTACATTCTTACAGGAAACGGCACTGTTTACCAGGAAGCTAATGGATAATAGCAATTAAATATAGCATTTAGCAGTTAAACTTAATTATGCTGATGATAATAATAATAATTAGAAGAACATAATCATCAACAACAACAACAACTATAGAAAACAGACAATTCCTGTCTCCAACAGTGTTAGTAATTATTTATGTTTATTTATTTACAACGGGACAGCACATATTAATGAACATATACATGCAAATATGCAAGATTATAGTCACGACGAGTCAGTTTTCAACAGATTGATAAACATGCGATGCAGTTATGATAGAGTGCACAATAAAAAACAAGAGAGAAAAAATGGAATAAAGGAGATAACCTGGTGAGGTTATGTCAGATTGTGGGGGTAGTTCTGACTGTCCAGTAACCATGACTACAACAGTGGGCTAAATAGACATCTGCTGTGGCATGAGTTTACAAAATATTATGTAAAGTTCTTCACAGAAGAGACTTATCTTCTTACATCTGCAGTTGGCTGCAGAGAAAATGCATATCGGTATTAGTTATCGACCCAGTCACTACACCATATATCGGCATATCAGATCCCTACCTACAGTTTTAAATCACTACTCAGAGTGTAATGAAAGGAGCAGGAGGAAATGCCAGCATCTGGTTTTAATGCTGGTGTGATGCCTCAGCATTTTTTCAGTGTTTCTTTTTGTCTTGGAACAAACCATTTGGCAGATAATTCAATCAAATGCCCTAAAAGAACACAATGTTAATTGACAGCAGAGTCAGACTAAGGATCAGAGGTGATGAAGATTTATGACACTTCATCACATGACAGAAAAAGACGTCCCAATATTCATCCAGAGCAATGAACGTCAGTCATTAACACTTCATTGGTCTTGGATTTTTCCACTACTGTCGGCAGTATTACGTCATTTCCTCTTTTAAGTGATGCACTGTGTGCATCTGTGGCTGCAGGGTTTCACATTGCACCACTGCAGGTATACTGTCTGGACAGAATCAAATGAATAAACTCCAGTCAAATTATCTACGATTTGTGATGATCGAATTTAGATTTGTTAAATTGTGTAGTTGACTCACTGAAGGTCAAGGCCTCTTATCTGTTGTCTGCCTTGCTTTTGGAAATGTGTGTTTGAAGGTCCTTGACTGATCAGCTGTGACCAAAAAACAGCATCCTCTGATGAGCATGTGCAACATTGACCAGATTAAGTCACACTTTTGCTGTCATATTTAAAAAAAGAAAGAAAAAAAAGCCATAGTCTGTACATTTTTATTTAGATTATAGAGAAGTGGATGGTCACACAATGATTTTCTCTTTTACGCAACTTAAGTCATATATCAGTCATGTGGTCATTTATAGTTTAATGTTTCACAACAGATGTGTGGTCAGTGATGATGATGGCTGTTCCTTTTAATCAGGAGAGCAGTGACGTCTGTTTAATTTATGGACTTTTTTTTTCTTTTTTTTAAAGATGACTTAATGGAACAGGAAGAAAAAAAACTCGCCTTCCAGCAAAATAAATCTCTTGTAATTCAGTGACATCCCAGTCCCTTATATACTGTATACACTGTCACTGTTTGGAGTGTGCAGCACCTTACTGAAGCCCCTGACCCCTCAACACTGTAGCCTCCTCTGCTTCAGAGAAGCACCACTGCTGCCCCCCAGTGGCAGCCGTGAGAACATGCACTGAGCAGAGCCTGCAGCAGGTTGACTGAGCAGGATCATCCCTGGGCCAGAATCCTGCTGCTGTTGCTGCTGCTGCAGCTGCAGGATGTTCTCATATCCTCACTTAGACATAACCCTCCTGAGATCTCATGCCTCACCAGGCAAAATTAATTAATCAAAAAAACATGCTGGAATTTGAGTTTCCAAAATGTGAAACTGATTCTATGATGTGTCTCACTGGCATCTTCCTTCTGCCAGTGTAATGCTGCATTGTCCTTGTAAAAGTGTCTCCCTGTATCAAGCAAATTATGCACGTGTGCACACATGCATTGCTGAATAGACTGAATATTAACTATATTAATGCAACAAATAAGTGCAGCGCAGCAGATATGCTGTTGATCACTGGATATACAATACATGCTGCATATACTGGATAGCTTATATTAATAAATGCATAATGCAAAGGTAGAGATTTCTGCATTTAAAAGCTTCCAGTGTGTCACATTTAGGAGGGTTTATTGGCAGAAAAAAACAAGTGTACAACCATTTTGAAATGAAAATCAATTGGTTTTCGTAGCCTCGGGATAATACTTTGAGACAAGGAGCTTGCTTTATGGAGGCTACATCTTGCAGTGACAAGTACAGCAGCTGGTAAAATAGATGTGTTTCACATTTTGGAGCAGAGATTGTTGATGCAAATGCAGAGGAAATGCTCCATCAACACAAACCTGGTGTGTAAATGTAAAAAATGATATTTTTCTGGAATGAGCACTAAAGTTGACTTTAGGACTTGAAATTTTATTAGGTTATGGCAAGGTTCAGGCATCGCCTAGTTATGGTTAAAGTTAGGGAAAATGCTTTGTTTAGATTGTCAATGGAATGGAAGTCAATGAAGTGTGAAGTCAACAGCTGTGCAAACCTGTGTGTGCAGGCGTGTGCGTGTGCGTGTGTGTTTGCATCCGTTACATTTTGGGACCTTTTCTGGGATCTCACACACCACCAGTATGTGTTTGACTTTGTGTGCATTGGTCCATTACAGTGGTATCATACCCCAGATCCTGCAGTGTGATACTGCATTGCCTCCACCAGCAGATCAGCTCACTGTGGGCACACTGAGGAGGATGGAGGGGGGGTGAGTGATGCTGGTTGCTGGACATGGACATCGGCGTACTGCGACTCTGGACTCTCTAGGATAATAACTCACCTGGCAGGTTTGGAGTGAGTTTAGTTGTCATTAACACCCTTAAAATCGCAGCAGATGTAATTTTCGACACAATAAATTGTGTTTGAGTTTTAAATGATAAAAACGATCCCATTTGTGTGACACAGAATTTGACAAAGACGAGGTTAAAAGAGTAACATGGCACATTATTATTGCTCACATAATGCAGCATACATCTGTTTAAAGCTCTGCAGAGCTCCAGCACTGAAGCTGATCATTAAACAGCACCTCTGTTCATCACTGTTAAAAAACTAATCACTAGCTTCTGTTTAAGAGTGCATTGATTATGTGATTAATGTAACACCGAGTGCAACCCTTAGGTTGGAATGGAATAAGATCATTTAGGTCCAACTGTAATCAGTGAACTCATTATGGGTTAATGTGTCTATTCCAGGATTAATATAAGATCAGTGGTTCATAAACCACACTAACAAACACTACATCTATCATTTGTAATGCTGCTTATGATACTTCTTATTGCTATTAAATCCACTCTGAGAGCTGGAGTGATTTTTGGTCTTATGTGCTGGTGTGAAGTGTGCACCTTGGCAGCCTGATGGAGCAGTCAGCAAGTCTCTTTACTTGTGCTGACAGGTGTCTCTGCAGTCCATTTAAAAAAAAAAAAAAAACGTATTATTATTATCAAGGTAAAGAAATGTGGCACGAAAAGTGATGTCAAAAGCATAAAATGGCACTGCAACAGTTGCTGCTCCCAAAGAAATAGTTACTCAAACAACAACATAAAGTGTCATCCACTTGTACTTAGACTCTGAGCAGGTGATCATCAAAGACTGTGAGGGTTCAGGGTTTAAGGGTTGAGGAGGGACACCGGGATTTGGCCCCATATGCTGTACTTGTCTCCTGGGCCTGGTCAGTCCTCAGTGGGGCATCAGGCATCTGCTGCGCACAAGGACACTTGATACCTAGAGGAGAGGAAGAGGTCACTGAGAACTGCACACAAACACAGTGTGTGACACGACTGACCCTGAACAAGATCCCCATAGAACTATTCAATATTGTTGAGAACGTAAGACGAAGTGATACTGGAAGTTTTTGCTTGACTGAAAAACTCAAAAAAATCCCTGACCCTGATGTTGTTTTTATAGAATTATGTATCCCTAACCCTAACTCATGCATTTTCATTAAAGGTGCCATATGTAAGAATGTGGCCAAAAATGGTTACTACATTCAAATTCAAAACACAGAGGTCTTTTAGGTATGTTTTCTGACATAACTGGCAACCCGTGGTTGCTCGGCAGCTGAGACTCTACTGACTGCAATGATTGGTAGACGGCGGTAGGTGGCGCCACATGCCAAAACATGATTTCAAAACATAAACATGATTTGCAGTCTGCAACAGATATTTTTTAATGCAAATATTTTGTCTGTACTGTTGTTGTTGGTAAGTTCAGTTTGTTATATGAACATTATTTCTGTGTCTCTGTGACATATTAGGAGGATTTTATGGCCAGTAGCTTTAGATTTATTACATAATGCACCTTTAAATATTGAAAGAATAAAACTTGTTTAGAGTAAATGGATGAATGAACATAGCAGATTAGTTAGGGGAGCATGACTAAATTAAATGTAAAGATGTGTATTTACAATGATTCAACTTTGTACAGTGTGGTTATAGAATGAGTTACAGTAACATGTTGAATGCAGCAATTGTGACTGGTGTAATAACACAGTGTATCTAATATACTTATATATATAAATATATACAAAACCTGTTGTATAAGTAGTTTAACACGTTCACTGCAGGCAGTCAGGTCACCAACTGGGAAACGTGACAACATCTCATATATTCCAGAAGAAAAGAGCTGGTAAGTGCAGATGGCTGCAAGTGAATCAGTCATCCACAGTGTTTCATGCTCTCTGCTGAAGTCTCATCAGCTCAAAAGCCCAAAATGTCCTCCCTCCCTTCTTCATCAGGCATTTGGCATTATCCTCTATAATAAGTGACTCAATGAAGAAATCAGCAGAGAAGTCTACAGGTGAATTACTACAATTTGCAAATGTACAGGACTTGACTTGACTAGACTGATGGGACTATCTTGCAGGTATTTGGCGAGAAGGAATATAAGGATCATAGTTTTAACCAGTAAATATTTATGCATGTAATAAGGTCATCAAAGGCATTCACAGATATTTGGAAGGGCAAACATCAGGAATTAAATTAGTATTTCATTTCACACAGGTCTTCAGGGACATCCTTTACAGCACAGCATCACTTTCAATCACCAACATGGATATTTTTCTATACAGCAGTGAATATCATGTCCTCTAAAAACACCCTTTGGCACATAGTCGTGTATAGGGACAGCTGGGAACATCATAATGGCAACCTTTTCGATTGGAAGGGCACCCACATGAAATAAAGTTGCAAGAGCATCTTTTAGGGCACTACATCACCTTTCTTCACTAGAACTGCACTCCTTTAGAAACAATAAATCTTTAAAAAATATCTATTTTGCTTTAGAGGCCACAAATAAATGAATGGCAGCCAGTGGGGCACTTCCTCATGTTCCTCAAGAGGGTACTTGAGTGCACAGCAATTTTGTCCATTAGGTTCACCAGGGGGGTGATTGCTCGCCCTGGCCCCCCAACCTGTGCACACCACTGAGGGTCAATTATTAAATGCATAAAAAATGAATTACACATTTGAACTGCTGTTAGGGGACCAACAATGTCATGAGGGTATTTTATTTGGACATGAATCATGATTCTCTGCACAAAACTCTGTGCCAATGAATCACCCCCAGTTGTTCAATCCAGGAAAACATAAAGTTATTATCAAACCTGGACATTTTGGAAGTGCGATGCGCACAGAGCAGGTAACCTGAAGCTGCAGTGGCTGATCATGCATCAGGACACAGTGGTCCCACCTGTAATCACATCTGCTGATTTATTTTTTCCCCCTCCACCAGGAAACAGAAAGTTTTAGTTCCTTTTGTTCAGACACCAGAGGATCATCTTCACTCTCTCTCTCTCTCTTTATCCAGGTCAAGTGGTTGCACACAGACGCTCCACGAGCAGCTCATGACTGCTGACGTTTCAGCTCCGACCACTGGAGGCTGCCAGCAGCTTATGCGTCACTTCATCTCAGCAGCTGACGATGGCGGAGCTACAGCGAGAAGTGGAGCCTCAACTTCTTAATGGGGACGAACGAGTGAACGAGGAAAACGAGGAGAAAGAGGACGCGGACGCGGACGCGGACGCGGACGCGCCGGAGTCGGTGAAGAAGAGGAGGAGAAAGAAGAAGAGGAATAAGACCAGTGCGCCAGGTAAGAAACAGCACACTGTGGTTATTATAGAGGGTCGTTCAGGGAAATAGCGCAGAAATGTTTTTTTTTTGTCACACGATGGAGAGCATCATGTATGCGGGACAGACTTTGTCAAGTTGTCAGAGGGGTTTTCTTTTTTTTGTGCAGCTCCTCCAACTCTGACAGCTGCTGCTGCTGCTGCTGAGAGCGCTCATCTGGAAACGGGACACTCTCTGAAAGTGTCATTAAACATGACTGATGGAGATGATCCATTTGAAGATATAATATAACTCCAAATTAAGCGTGTTTAATCTTAAAAACACTTATGAAGCGTGGAAATATACAGTAGTATGTGTAGCTTTAGTGCAGTAAGCTGTTGAGCCCAAACAATGGGAGATGTGGGGAAAAATCAGTAGTTGAACATGTCCTACAAGTTAAGTGTGGTGTCATAATGCTGCAGGTTCACACACACGCACACACGCACACACACACACACACACATTCTTGTACTTACTGCATACTGAGGACTGGGTCGCTGACAAAGTGAGGACCAGCATTTCCACTTTATAAATCAACACAATTACAAATATCCACTTCATGAATGACATCTACAAAGAACTACTGGTTGCAGTACCATAAAATGTCTGCAGGTGGAGCCCCAGAGCAAAAAGGGCTCGAAAACTTTTTCGATTATTATTATTTTTAAAATTTTTGGTCCAAAATTTGAAAAAAAAAAATTTGTCCAAAATTTGAAAAAAAAAAATTTGTCCAAAATTTGAAAAAAAAATGTTTGTCCAAAATTTGAAAAAAAAAATTTGGTCCAAAATTTGAAAAAAAAAATTTGGTCCAAAATTTGAAAAAAAAAATTTGGTCCAAAATTTGAAAAAAAAAATTTGGTCCAAAATTAAAAAAAAAAAAAATTGGTCCAAAATTTGACAAAAAAGTCGTACTATACTAGGTCCAAAATTGGAATTTTTTTTTGACAAATAATTTGTCAGTTGAGTATAGCATGTTATAGCAACCTAAGGAAGTGACTTCAATGAAAACAAAGTGAGGACCGGCCAAAATGTCCTCACTCCGTAAAAATTACCTCACTTTGTTGGTTAAAAACCCTCACTGGTCCTCAGTATGCCGCAAGTACAAGAACACACACACACACACACACACACACACACACACACACACACACACACACACACACACACGTGTCCTTGAGCACATTGACCCTCATGGTACATAAAGAATTTATGCGCAGAAGCTGCCACGTTGAGATGGTGTTGGATGCACTTTCTTGAAATGAACCTCAAATCATTTACTTAATTGTGTGTGTGTGTGTGTGTGTGTGTGTGTGTGTGTGTGTGTGTGTGTGTGTGTGTGTGTGTGTGTGTGTGTGCACCACAGTGTGTGACATTGCAGCAGCGATGAACGAGGCTGAGGGCAGAGGGGAAGCTGTATGTGTTGTTGGTGAGGAGGCAAAACAGTTGGAGCTGCGACCACTGGAGGACAGAGAGAGGGAGGAGGATGGAGAAGAAGGTAAACTGTTCATCTTTACTCTCATCATCATCATCATCATCATCATCATCATCCTGACCTGCAGCAGTGGTTGTGCTGCTGCAACACAAAGTGCTCAGTGAAACGCTCAGCTGATCATTTCTGCATGTGCAGTAGAGCTCTCTCTCTGGGAAAGTTGCCCAGCAAGCTGCTCGTCGATATTTCTCACTTTGCCGTCAAACTGTAATGTAACTGATGGTGCTTTCAACAGACGGGGACGAGGTAGAGAACTCGGCTGGGAAAAAGAAGAAGAAGAAGAAAAAGAAGAAAGGATGTAAGTCTCTTTTTTCCTTTTCCTTTTTTTTACTGCAGAAAAACAGCCTCTCTACAGAGTTAACAACAGATACATCTGACTGTAGAATCAACTTTAATCAATATTTGTAATAATTTACCAAACTGATTTAGAAAGAGCTGTAAGATTTAATATTACTTATTTATTGTAAAATGAGTACAGTGACATGTTTAATGGTCTGTACCAGATTATACATTTGAACTGGTTTGCATTTGCAGTCTTTTGACAGGTCAGAACAACACAAAGACAGGACAGAGTAGAGCAACGTACACCATAGATGCATGTCAGAATATACAATTGTGTAAAAGTGTCAAAAATCAGTGAGTGCAGAGCTGAGTCGCTTGTTACAGACATTCTAAGTGGTTTAAAAGTGCTTTAAAAAAGATAATTAAAGCAACCAAGCTCTTATTTATTCCAGTGTCAACAAGGAAGCAGGTTAGCTCTGCTGTCATTTTACACTGTGGTTGCTGGTTTGTTTTTTTATTATACCTGGCCTTACCTACATTTATGCTTTACGTTTTTATGTTTTTAGGGCAATTTATATTCTGTGAATATAAGTCCTTTGCCGTCTCTGTCTTGCTGTGTATTGTTCTGCTGCTGCTGTAGCACAAAGACAAAACTTCCCCCAGTGGGACAATAAAGTACGTTTGACTTGATTTGACCTGGTTAGTGATGGTGTCATGCAGCACTGACAGGGACAGTAGCTGTAGGACAAAATTTGAACATTCAAACATTAAGTAAGAGCAACAGAATTAATACAATGAAAATGTGCATCATAGTTATCATTATAACTGTTTGTTTAATACATTTATCTGATTTTCTTTAACTGCACAGTGTCTAACTTCATTAGATCTGTATGTCATTATTCTTCAGCTAAATTAGAAAAGCACACTAAGGATAACTTGTGTTTTCTTGTCTCTCTCTTCTGCTTCTCCTTCTCTCGATCTGGGCCACAGTGAAGGGACAGACTGACCCTCCCTCGGTCCCTATTTATGAGCTCTATCCCAGTGGGGACTTTCCAAAGGGAGAGGAGTGTGAATACCCCAAATCAAAAGACGGGTGTGTGACCTCCACATCGTCCCTCACACACAGAAGTAGTCACCCACTGTGTGAAATGGCTAATATTTATTCAGCCATCTTTGGTTTGCACTTAAATTGAACAGAATAGAGATAATATTTGACTCTTTAACCTACGCAGGTTTCTACAAGAGTGTGTCATATCCTCATGGTAAATATTTGTATCACCTGTCTTCCTCTCACCAGGCGCAGTGCAGCATGGCGGACCACCAGCGAAGAGAAGCGGGCGATGGACCGGGCCAACGAGGAGATGTGGAGTGATTTCAGGCAAGCGGCCGAGGCTCACAGACAAGTGCGCGCCTACGTCAGGAGCTGGATCAAACCAGGCATGACCATGATTGACATCTGGTGAGACCTGCACTGGAATATTGTCCACAGCAAACTGAAAGGAATTAATGGACTGATGTTGATTTTATTTCAGCACCAGGATCTGCTTCTCCGTGTTTTTTTTGTTTTTTTTTAAACTGAAAACTGTCTCATATATTCCCTGTAATTAAACGTCCCTTGGTGCTGCTCTCTGTTTTTTGGCAGCGAGAAGCTCGAGGACTGCTCCAGGAGGCTCATCAAAGAAAATGGGCTGAAAGCCGGCTTGGCCTTCCCCACCGGGTGCTCCATCAACCACTGCGCTGCCCACTACACTCCGAACGCAGGAGACCCCACGGTGCTGCGCTATGATGACGTCTGCAAAATTGACTTTGGAACGCACATCAACGGTTAGAGAATTCATGAGTGCTTTTACTGTAATGCTGGGCCATTTCACACTTGGGATTGATTATGACATTGGTAAAAAAAAATAATGTGACTGGAACTGTTCTCATAAGTTAATTAACTTTTTTAGATGATACAATTATGACAATGATCTATGTTTCAGGTCGAATAATAGACTGTGCCTTCACCGTCACTTTCAATCCAAAGTTTGACCGGCTGTTGGAGGCTGTGAGAGACGCTACAAACACCGGCATCAGGGTAACAACTGCTCTGCTCTCCCTGTGAAGCACAAAGCCTGTTCACAGTCTACATACTGGGCCATGTGGATTAAAGGAAAATAGAGAGGAACGGAAGATGTTTTCATTCAGAGTTCAGGATTGATTCACACATCTTGTACCCAGAATTTAAACACCATCATCTAGTTTATGAAAAATATACTGTGTACCTGTCAACTAACTTTGTAAGATAGATGATACTGTAGGTCCTCAGTAGGACTTTTAGGGTGTAACAAATAATTCAAATAATCCTGTCATTTACACCTTAATACCTTTCTGTCAAAAGTGTGCAGGAATCGATGTGCGCCTGTGTGATATCGGTGAGACGATTCAGGAGGTGATGGAGTCGTATGAAGTGGAGATAGATGGGAAAACATATCAAGGTACCAGGATGCTTTTCTCCATCTTCATGAGTGCTGCTTCCTGTTTGTATTACACCTGTGTTTGTGGTTTGTGGTGAGGAACAAAAATGATATGGAGTGAAGACATTTTGGCTGGTCCTCAGATCTTTAAGGAGCTTTTTCAGGGTTAGAGTAAGGGTTAGGCATCTAGTTGTGATGGTTAAGGTTAGGTTAAGGGGCTAAGGGAATGCATTATGTCTTTGATCATGTGTGTGTGTGTGTGTGTGTGTGTGTTCTCTTGACAGTGAAGCCAGTCAGGAATCTCAATGGCCACTCTATTGGACAGTACAGGATACACTCAGGAAAGACAGTCCCCATTGTTAAAGGTGGAGAGGCCACGAGGATGGAGGTGTGTGCAGCAATTAACACTGAACACGGTGTAATGTTTTCACATTCTGCAGTCTTTTTCACTCAAGTGCTTAAAATCAAACTTTTTCCCAGATGTTTGACCTTTCCTTTAAATCAATGAACCCCTTTAATAGTTTAATGGCAACTAGACGTGGTTGGCAAGAGTTATGATGGAGTGTGGAGGTGTCCACAATTCTAGTCACCCTCATCACTACTATAATTACAGCGTTAATGCAATTACCAGACGTGTCGAATAGCAACTCATGTTAAAAATACATTAACAGGAGAAAAGAAAGAAACGTGGCTCTCACTCACTCACTTCCACACCTGCATCACACCTGCACAGCTGCAGTGACTGCATTTAGACAGAAGTGAGAATTGGCAAGTTGCTGTGTCGAGCTCGGGGTGGGGGGTGTGATGGGGGTCCTCGTGTTGCTGCTGATGTGGCAGCTTTGTATATTGTATTTTTAGCTGAGGTGTTTCGGTGTAACGGGGGACATTATCCGTCGCTGTGATCACACGGGAGCGGCAGCTGGGCGTGTGCCGCTGGGCTGCCTGCACTCTGACTGATTATCGAGCAGTGACAGAGGCCGTCACGGTGTTATCAGCTAATACCACAGGGACTCAAACAACCGCCACACTCCGAGAGAAAGAGAGAGGAAACAAAACACTTATGAAACCCAGCCAGGCCATTTACAGAGAGGACACTGCTGTCCTCGAGAGACTACACGTTCATCTGTCAACCTTGATAACTTTAGGTTTCTGATAACTGCACTCTTCAAGTAGTTTTGTCCTTTAAAGGTACAATATGTAGTATTTATGGGTTTATATAACCCAAAATCCACTTTTTTATACATATTATGTGCTCCTGCATTGTCTAGTCGCTGTATAATAGTTTTTGTTTCATTTTCGTAGTGTTTCAAAAAGTCACGTTAAATAACATGACCGCGGACCGCGGTTGCATAGCCACTGTTAGCAGCAAGACGCCATTTTTCTACCAGAGCCTGTAAGGACAAACGCGAGAGAACAAAACAAGCGTCTCTTTACTTGTAGCAGAAGTCCCGCCTCCTCTCTCTCCGCTTCGTCTGCTACGGCCGTGGTAGCTCGCCCTCTCCCTCGCCTCACGAACCTCCATCTGCTGACACGGAGAAAGACGACGAGGACGACATTTGACCAGCTGCGGATACCGTAGCGCTCAGGGAAGGGAGGGGGTGAGCAGAGCAGCAGGTCTTCGTTGTAAATTTCAGCCTCTCCTCTAGATGGCACTATAAACTACTTATTTCCCCTTTAAACGACGTTACACCCATTCTGGCCCGCATGTAGGGAAATGCTCTTATAAACTCTAAATTACTCTGTCTTCTTTTGTCCACCATCTTTCAGGAAGGTGAAACTTATGCCATTGAGACATTTGGCAGCACAGGAAGAGGCGCCGTCTACGATGACATGGAGTGTTCACATTACATGAAAAACTTCAATGTCGGACACGTGCCCATAAGGTTGTTGTTTTGTGCATGTCATTAGACTAGTGTGGATTCAGTCTACTCTACAGTTTTTTATAATGTGTCTCACTCTTGGCTCTGTGCCGTCTCTGTGCCGCAGACTTCCAAGGGCTAAACATCTGCTAAATGTCATCAATGAGAACTTTGGCACCTTGGCTTTCTGCCGTCGCTGGCTGGACCGCCTGGGCGAGAGCAAGTACCTGATGGCACTGAAGAATCTATGCGACCTCGGCATCATAGACCCGTACCCACCGCTCTGCGACATCAAGGGCAGCTACACCGCCCAGTACGAACACACCATTCTTCTCAGGCCCACCTGCAAGGAAGTCGTGAGCCGGGGAGATGACTACTAAGCATGCAGCAGAAACCCCTAAGGCGAACCAGGAAGAGCATGGCAGCTCAATGACAACAAACCTCTTCAGTCTGATAGTGATTATGCAATATTTCTCTGACCTTAATTTTCACTGCAAGAATCCCTTCAGGTCATTGATGGCCAAAGACTTGTGTCATGGCAGTAGCTTAGCAGTTATTTTCCACAAGTTAAAGCCAGTAGTCCCAGGGCATAGCTTTAAAAACAAACAAACAAAAAAAAAACGTGTGTGTGTCATTTCATAATGAGCTGCTTTCAAAGTGCGCACAAAATACATATGCAAACGAATTTTGCAAAAAATCGTTTTTGGATAACATACATGTCTGTGCTTCATTACAATTTCTATATTTATTTGCTGGATGTTAATTTAAGGGCAGTTTTTATAAGAAATAAATTGTTATAAATCTTGCATCGACTTCTGTGCATTAACTTTTCTGAGTCCTGCAAACTATACTTACATGAGCTTATATTCTTTTTTTGTTCAAACACATTTTTAGATGCTGGTTGAACTGTATATTCATTATGTTAGAATGAAAGCTATTTATTATGTTTGTCCTGCTTTCCAAACATTGAATATGAGGACCCACTTTCAAAGACACATTCACAATATAATTCATGACAAGAGCAAATTTTGTGCATTCTACAATGTTCCTGACTTCTTTTTCTCTGTCGTTTCTGTATCACCTAATATCATTTTTGAATAGATGAACTAGAAATGTTCAATAGATATGTCTAATAAATGAATCACGACTTCACTTGCATGTTGCACGTTATTTAACATGAACACATGCATTACATTTAAGGTAAAAAGCTGGAAAAGAAATCTTGTGAGTTTTTTAGATAATACTCTAAAAGGTTTTAAAAAATACTGTAACTTAAATGAAATATTGACACTGGTTACAGCTGGCTGCACCAAATAAACTGGCATTTGAAGACCAGAAATTGAACTGTGTAAAAGTGCATTTCTCTGGTTTAACCAACGGATGGCAGTACTATGACATAGGTCAAAAACACGAGTCAATCACTGAAGGTGCTGCAGGCGATTCATAACCTCATACTTCAGCATAACGTGACCATGTAATGATATAGACTACAGTTTATGCAGTTTAGATGGAAAAAATAACATATAGGCCAGACTGAAATAGCATTACAAATGTGACATTGACAGCACGAGTACACTCATGTACCTTAAATCACCACTTTGCCCTTTATGAGGAAAATTTGCTGCCCAATTTCTTCTTATTTTGGTAAAGTATTTGGGACAAGGACGTTGGTAGTAATGGTTTATAACTCAGGAATGCATCCCATCTCCTCACACAGTTTGGAATTCTCCGTGGAGACAGACGACCGCGACTATTCTTAACTGTGTCTGGCTCAAAAAACATTCTGTATTGGATACACTGTGATGACAATCAGTGCCCAGGCTTTTAATACGTATTTATTTCAGGACGGCAAGAGTCACAGGCCAAGAAGAGAAACATGTGGTGGAATGCACACACTCTCTCTCTCTCTCTCTCACACACAGACGCACACAGAGAGTGAGATTAGAAGTGTCTTGAAGTGTCCCTCTCATGTGATCCCACCTCATATAGAAGCAGGTCTTTTGAGGACAAGAGAAAATCCTGACAATGATCCACTCTTGTAACTCAATCAGCCGTCAGGGCAAACTCAACCCCACGTTCATCATCATCATCATCATCATCATTATCCGTTTGCATGTATTAGGTTTAAGAGACGGTGGCAACTCTTCTTGTCAGACAACAAGTGGGTGAGAGTGCCAGAGAAACACAGAGCCGCTCAGATTAAGCCACCAGAGTCCTTTAATGTTTTTCTTTTCCCATCATCATCATCATCATCATCTCTCGTCCTCACCCAGGAACTGTGTGGACCTGCACTGTCCCCACACCCACTGTCAGGGACACTCAGCATAATGTGCACATCCATACACACACATATACTGTACATACACATTCATTCATGATTTATCACCAGTTTGTGTGAAAGGACAAGGATGATTCACTATCATCAGCTGTGACAACATCTTCACCCAGTAAATGAGTGGACCCAGTAAAATGTTCCGTTTGTTGGACAGTACCCGTTTTTGTTGCTTTCACTTTTGTGTCCAAGCCAAATATAGTTCCTCAGCATTTCCCTTGTTTTGCCCGTTAAATCGGAGTCGAGTGTGCGTCTTGGGGCGATGGTTGACCTACCACCGGCCACACTCTTTCCCGAGGATGTGGATGATTTTGCGTCCCAGGCTCGATTTCCAGGGTTTAACAAAGCTCTGGGTGTTGACCATCAGTCGGCCACTCTTCCAGTCTTCATGACCGGCAACGACATACTCAGATCCTAGAGAGGAAACAGTGTCAATACGCTTAAAATTTGTTCTTAAAATATTCTAAATCCAAATTATTTCCTGCAAAAAATGTCACCCGAATCCATTCTTTACTTATCGTTTACTCTTAACGTTATGTTGCTGCTCTGCCTTAGATTAATGTTGCTATGGCGACGTGTTGGATGTCAAATAGTTTCATAACAGTGAGACAGACGGCTTAAATGTTAAGCCTTAAATGTCTCAACTTTAAGTGAGTGATACTCAAACATCACCACCCTCTGTGAGGATCTTTCCAGCACAAGGGCTCGTTAAACTCGTCTTAGTTTGACGTCAGCTGACCTGGGTTGAGGATGGGACACGTGCAGCCTCGGGTTGTCCAGGACTCCGGGTAAAGGGTGTAACCCTCCGTCTGGATCTTCATCAGAGGGTTCTGGTACAAGACCTTCTTGACTTTAACCTCCACCTCTGCATGGGAGCCTTTATCATGAGCTGACATCACCTTCACCACCAGCACTGCCAAGAAAATGTCAAGAAATCACGCACTCCAACTAGAAATAACAGAATCTACACACACACACATGTATCAGTCTGGACGGAGGAGAAAAGGTGAGACATGAGTCACTCCAGGATTTGTGTGTCTCAATCACAGTTTCATCACAAATACCAGCTTCAAGTAGTTCATATAAAGCAATGTCTGTAAAGATTAAGTGATTCAGGTCTGTGCGATTAATTAAAGGCTGCAGTTGTGTAATAATCCACAGTCATTGTGTGTGTTTTTACTTACAGGTGAGATTGTTTGTCATTTATTTGCAGTTCCAGTTACTTTCCTTTTAAGACTTTTTTAAAAGGTCCTGTTTATCGGCGTGTGACTGTTTAAACAGCGTAAATGACAGAATATATGCAGGAATCCTGAAGTAAATTTCTATACCTTTTTAAGTCTTTTTCCAAGACCTCCTCAAAAATATTTTAAGACCTTATCGCCACTTCAAGCTCTCATCAGTAACACATATATTTAACTCACAAAACAGTTTTAGTTTGCAATTTATAGTGCACAACCATACAAAGGAACTCATAAGGAACAAATTTCGAAAGAATAAATAAAACCAAAGGCAAGGCTTATTAAAATAAACAACAAGTAACACTTTGACTGAAGTATTCACGATTTTGGAGTTTATTTCGTGTAATTTCGGATACCATTTCGCAGCCGGAGGAGAGCATTTGCTCTCGCAAGATGTGCAACATCGTTGTTTTAAACAAATGCGGAGAGGAAAATAAATACATTCATGCATACTTACTTGCAGTCATACTCACTTAATACCTCATAAAATTGCAATTGAGACTTTTTAAAGGGGAAATAAGTAGTTTATAGTGCCATCTAGAGGAGAGGCTGAAATTTACAACAAAGACCTGCTGCTCTGCTCACCCCCTCCCTTCCCTGAGCGCTACGGTGTCCGCAGCTGGTCAAATGTCGTCCTTGTTGTCTTTCTCCGTGTCAGCAGATGAGGTTCGTGAGGTGAGGGAGAGGGCGAGCTACCGCGGCCGTAGCAGACGAAGCGGAGAGAGAGGAGGCGGGACTTCCGCTACAAGTAAAGAGACGCTTGTTTTGTTCTCTCGCGTTTGTCCTTACAGGCTCCGGTAGAAACATGGCGTCTTGCTGCTAACAGTGTCTATGCAACCGCGGTCCGCGGTCATGTTATTTTACATGACTTTTTGAAACACTACGAAAATGAAACAAAAACTATTATACAGCGACTAGACAATGCAGGAGCACATAATATGTATAAAAAAGTGGATTTTGGGTTATATAAACCCTTAAATACTACACATTGTACCTTTAAGGGCCTTAATTTTCCCGAAATTCATTTATCAACCTTTAATACTTTTTAATACCCCTGATCTACTGTTAAAGGGTTGAAAATAAAAGAAATGTTAGGGTTGTTGCTGGGGCTCTGACAACTGAGCGATTGCTAAAGTAACAGCATCCTTGCTGCTAATGTGATGAATTTCCTCATTTGTTACCAACACAAGCCTGATGATGATTAACTTCTCAAACTTTAAAACTTGCCCACTGCAGACCTCTTTCATAGCACATTCCTAAGGTTAAAGGGGAGTCCTCTTATAATAAGTAAAATTCCTTCACTATCCATTGGGGAACTACAAAAACTGTTTGTTTAACATCAGGGAAGAGGAAGACTGCTAAAATAAGCACAGATATAAACAATACTTGTTTCAAGATTAGCCAGAAAATCTTGTGTTTAACTGTTATTTGAGGAAGGAAATGCCTTCAGGATGTTTGTGAGACGTCAGGGATGCGTGTTGTGTTTCTGTGGGCAACATCAAGTGTAAACTGAAATTCTATCATTTGGAAAACAAGGGCGCCTTCAGGGAATCACTGCACCAAATATAAAGGGGGAACAACCAGAGGCATTTTATGACTTCATTAATATAAACAGTCGGTGGGTTTAAAGCTGCAACAGACTTTCTTATGATGATGAGTGGCCCCATAATACATGACTGATTTACACAATAATCAATTCACTGTGTCAAACACCACTTACCATAGTCGTAGTGTGCAGCGCAGAAGAGTTTCGGGCGGCCGAGTGTTGCCTCTGCACATTCACAGCTCTCTGGAAAAATGTAACAAAGATTTGTGTAAGTCATGTCCTCCTCCTCTTATTGCTCGCAAGAACAAAAAAACGACTGCATTTCTATATATTTATGTGCGCTGGTGAGCGAGTGTGCAGAGAGTACTACGTGTGATTTGACCTGTGACTCACCGGAGTGGTGCAGTGCAGAGAAAAGCTCCTCTACCTTTAACTGTGCTGTCTCGCTGTAATTGCTGCCGCCGTGTCTCGTGCGGTCAGAGACTGTAGAGGAGAGGTCCACGTCTGAGCTGTGGTGCAGAGGTAAAAAAAAAAAAAAAAACAGTCAGGTCCAGTAGGAGTGTATGAGGTTCTTTTGTATGAACGGTGTGATATACACAGTACACAGTACACAGCGCGCTGGAGGAAGGAGATTGGACTTCTGGTTGCAAAACAATCTCCATTTGGATGGTACAAGCTGTCAATCACAGGGTCATGTTTATCATCTATTTTCAGAAAAGTGGTAACATCATTTACAAAATTGATGCGCTACTGATGAAACGATTGATTGAGACCATTAAAGGTCACATAGAGTGGTCCTGTTGCACATATATGTTAGTTATGGAGGTCTACTTACATATATTTTAACTTGTTTTTATGGTCAAAAACCTCCTAGTTGCTGTGAACTAGCCGATAGAAATCCTCTTTTCTGACAGTGTTTTTCCGCTGCGAGATTTCAGAGTGAACTTTCACCCCCAGAAGACAGAGTCTTGTGATTGGCCAGTACTATCCAGCACATCCGTTCTCAGAAGCGCAGCGCCCCCCTCTGGAACGGCGGATGCACTGCTCCTCATTATCAAAACATTGTTTTAACAGTGTTTAAAAATAGCTTCGTCACGACTCCCCGCCGCAGTCCCTTTTATGACTTTGACCCGGAGTCAGACCCAGAGTCAGAAGACACTGTTGCTCCTGAAACACCTCCATAACGGACGTACTTCTTCTTCTGCGGTTCAATGTAGTAACCGGATGTGCCCGGACTACCGCCCGGAGCAGGACGATCGGTTGTTCAGGAGAACCGCTGCTTACGTAACTATTACGGGATTTTCAGTGATCTCGTTGAGCCCCGAGATTACAATAAAACACAACGTTCTCAGCAATGGCTGAACTGTTTGTTTTCGAACCGTCAGGCTTCATAAACAAGGTAATGACGCAGATACACACCAAAAAAACAGCGATAATAGGAACTTCCGGTCTAGTTCCGCTTTAAAGTAGACATATTATACCCTATTTCTACAAGAGAACAATTTAGCAATGAGTGCGGAAGTCAACATTGTGTGTTTTATCTCCTGTGGAAGACCACAAAAACACGAGTGAGTCATCTTTGTTCACACTTTGACTACTCATAGGGCCTCCAGAGTCCCAAATATAAGTATTAAAATGATTAATAGGTTGATTTTGCATGATATGTCTTCTTTAACTCATCGGTAAGAATGTTTCCTGACTTTATAAATCAAGTTAAAATGTCCACGTCCACTCATCAAAGTTCTTTCTGCAAACAGCAGGGTCGCTCCATGGTGTCTAACTGTGCCTGGGCTTCTATGTTCAAACCAGAGGTGGTTACACCACAAGCTGCTATGGATCTTCTGGTCTAGACAGCGACATTTAAAACATTTCACAACATTTTTAAAACATAATAAAACACACAAAAGGATGAAGTGCATAAATAGATGAAGGATATAGTGGGAGAAATGCTTCATAGCCTGGTTTTAAAAGCACAAAAAGAACAAATGGAAAAGAAAAGCCCAATGTTAAAAGGCATAAAAAGGAGAGACAAAGTCATAATGCTTGTCTGAATAAAAAGGTGTACATAATCAGTTTGATATGTGGTAAAACACATGTCAAAGTCTTGGCTCTAACCCTGATATGCAGTCCCCGGTAAAGGGGTCACAGTCGCCTGCACAGTCACACGGTCGGCAGCCATATTCACGCAGTCCCCAGAATCCCATCATGCAGCTGTCACAGCGGGGTCCTCCGACGCCAGGCTTACAGGTGCACTGCCCGCTGGTGGGGTTACAGAGGGCGGAGCCGACAGTGTGGCAGGAACAGGCTGCAGAGGACAAGAGGGACAACGTGTTAACATCTATATCTAAGATATTCCTCCTTTTCTGGCACAAAACCGACAAACACCACAGCAAAACATGACGCACAAGGAAAAACACAAAACGTGTGTGCACAGCGAACGTGAAAGTTAAACGTACTTCATCACCCTCTCATAATAAATCACATGCTGGGCACAAGTGCTCACTGTGATTTAAGCAGCTGCTGCAGTAAAAAACAAACAGCACATCACTCTCAGTCCAAACTATCAGAGCCACTGCTCTGTGCTTCTTATTGTCACACACGTTTGCCTCATTTGTTTCCAAATAGCATGTTTGTCCTTATAAAAAATGTTATAACACACACACAGGGGGGCAATTATGGGAAGTATGCTGACATGGACCGTGAGAAATCCCTCCAATGTTTACAATGAAATTCCAAAACAGTTAAATCTCTGTCACTCCTGCCAAGGAGGATCATCACGAGATCTCATCACTGACAACACAGTTAGATGGAGGAGGGCTTACCCACGTGAAAGACAAGGCAATCTGTTTTAATCTGGAGTGTCAAAGGAAAAACAAGATCTCATTATTGCCCTCCATCGATCAAAGCCTGCTCCTTGTAATTGGAATTCTCAGCTGGTGTAATCAAGGCGGATTTATGGACTGAGGAAGAGCAAAGCGTGACAGTGTGCTGTGAGGGGATAACAACAGGGTCTTCTTACGTTTGCAGGAGTCAGACGCCGTTTTTGGACGACCGGGGTCTCTAAAGAAACCCTTCCTGCAGCTCTGGCAGCGACGGCCCTCTGTGTTGTGGCGACAGCTGTCGCACGCGCCGCCGCTGCGTCGGCCTGTCGCCAGCCACAATCCTCGACTGAAGTGGCAGCGCTCGGCGTGACCGTTGCACTTGCACTCTGTGTTTGGATGAACAGTCACAGGAGAGTGAGAGACAGACTGACAAACTTAATCACACAATGTGACGTTAAAAAAGCCACTGCTCTGTTATTGTATATATACATATTAAAAAAAAAAGGCTATACAAGTGACTTGTGACACTAAATTCATTTTTGAGATAAGTCGACACGCTGCGTGTCCTGCTCTGGGTTTGACTCTCTTGTCCTCATCACTCACTCTGGCACTCGTGTGGCGTTCCGGTGAGGCCGTTGGCAGCCTGCCACGGCCGGTCATTGTAGAGAGGCGCGCAGCGCTCACAGTGGTCACCGGCAGTGTTGTGTCTGCAGACACACTTACCGTGGACCTGCAAGGTAAGCACAACACAGAGAGAGAGAGTTAGAAAGAGAGGAAAAACATCACAGAGTTACGTTTTTTTTACTGTGTCTGAATTAGGGTTGCAAAGGGGGCGGAAAATTTGGGGAAATATTCCATATTGGAAGTTTTAGATGGGAATAATGGGAATTTAGGGTAAAGTAATCGAAATGTATCATATCCAAGCATAAACATAAGTCATAAGAAAAACTCCCATGCAAAATGATACTATTAAAAAACATGATATTTCTATCACTTGCAAAAAGAATGAGAAAAAGAAGTTCAAGCGTTACCTCCCAACGAGCAAAGACCTGCGAACTGCGAAGGAATGGATCTGCGACCACGACCCATTTCTGACTAAACCAGGTGAATCGAGCTTGTCAGTGCGAGTCACAGATAATGTATTTTGAACCATATTGTATTGTGCTTCAACTTTCTGGGACAGTTTTTATAGTTTTATATGTCAGCTGTTTTAACCCTGAGCAGGTAGGATGTTACACACCTGCTTGTTAAGCTCATACATTTTTGTAACTTAGTGAGCTTTCTCACTTCTATACTGTTTGTCCAACGATGGTACAGAGCAGCTGGGAACTTGGATTTACCTATAGGATCAATACAGCTCTATCTATCTATCTATCTATCTATCTATCTATCTATCTATCTATCTATCTATCTATCTATCTATCTATCTAGGTCAAAACACCTACTGAAATTCAACCTCAGCATCAGAATGAGAAATAAGACCATCTCTGAACATACAACATGTCAAACCTTAAAGATGGGCTACAGAAGGTGGCCTGCAAACACAATAAATTGGCCAATGAGTACAGATATTAAGTGCAAGCCTATTTAGTAAAGTGCCACACGGATAATGACTGCATTTACACGCCGTGCAGCTTAAAGTTCCCCGTGTGTAACTTGTTGACTCCTCCTCCTCACGGTGCGTTAGAATTACACTGGTGCTTCTGTCCTCCACTTACAGTGAAGACAATGACATGACAGAGACTGCTGGGGTTGTTGAAGCATTACGGCTAAATACCATAATTGAGGGTTTTCGCATCGCTAAATTCCTGTAATGGTAGGTAAAAACCCACGGCCTCGTATTCCAGTCCAACCCTCAGGTTCAGCAGCACATACCTGAGCGCAGATGAGTAACAGGGAGGGAACGCTGGGAACATTAAAAAAAAAAATACCCAAAACTTATCCGCCCCAAATTCACCACAAGGCAGACAAACTGAGGCCATCAGCAAGATAACATAAGGTCTGTGGGTTTTCACATATTCACACACAGACTCTCACCACGTTCCTCGTCTTCTGTTGCTTCGGTTGCTGGTAACCCTCGGCTGCTACACAGTGGTCAGCGTGTCCATTACACAGACAGCTGCCTTTGACGATAAAGTCATAAATGGCATAATGATCCGAGGGAAGAGCAGGAATGTGATGTTTGATCTGGCACGGACAAGGCTGACGCTGAAGCAGGCGGACTCTCAGGTTGGTGATCATGAGCTGGTCTCGTGCAGCGAGTCCATACGGATCCACTGACTGCCAGGGGGGCAAGGCTCGATAGATCACCTGGAACATGAAGGACGGGACATGAAACACACAAAAACATCAAATCTAACGATTACAAATGAAAACATCTAAGCAATAATCCAACAAATACGGTGAATTATCAGTTTCTTCTTTTTCATGATGCGTCTTCAGTATAAAACACAGACACGTTTGGTCATATTTTACAATTTCAGATCTACTCTGCCTTTAAAAAGTGGACACAATTAAATCATTTTAATTATATTATTGTGCAAATATATAATTAATAATATAATAATAATGAGAAACATTATTTGTATAGCACCGTTCATGCAAGGATTACGGCTTCACAATGAAAGAGATACAACAATAAAACACAACACAGGGTGGAATGAAAAGGAAAAGTCTAAAGTCAAAAAGGTAAAAAAAAACTTTTTTAACTTTGAAATAAAACAAAATATGCAAATAAAACAGTAAAATACAATGCAGGGTGGAATAAAATAGGAGAAGGCTAGAGTCAGGAGGTTAAAAATCTGTTTTAATCGGCTTCCCTGATATCTAAGGGTATTGTGTTCTAAGGTTTAGGGGCGTATTTCCGCGTATTTCCACTATTGTGGGGAACCTCCAATAAACCAGCAGTGCAATCGCAGTAAATGAAAAAAACATTACATTTTCAACTTTTGACTCCCGATTTAATTTGATTTAACTGCATCACATGCATTGAATTCACCAATTATTGTTTCCATCAAGAACCCACACATAATCTTTACTGAAAGATGATTTTTCTTTTTTTTTTAACTGCACAGTTTACAGTCCCTGTAACACACAAACACCTACATTGTCAGTTTGCACAGTATAAATGAATGGGAGTCTTTATACTGTATCATAATGGATATACAGGTTTTCATATAAATGGCACAATCTGGTTAAGAACACGTCAACAACACAAGGATTTACAGTGAACTCGCTTGACAAAAAAGTCATTCTTGCATGAACAAACTGTGTGTATATTTCAGCTGAGTACGGCAAGCGTAAACTGAGCATTGTGTCTGTTTCTATTTCATAATTATAATGAGTGGGGGCTTACACGATAAACTGATCAACTCTGGAGAAACACATACCTGCTGCAAATGCACTGCAATTACAAGATCAGTCAGACGCATGTTTTCACTCTGACAATCACTCACAACCTCCCAACGTGGTCTGATCTCTACCCAGTGGAGAGAAAACGACTATGTCAAGCAATACTATTAGACCTGACCGAGGGAGCGTTTGTGTGTATACACTGACAGCACAGGGGGCGGGCGGGGCTAGAGCCATTTCTCCCCTTCAAAACAACCAGATTTTTGCAGCAGAATCTACTTTTCTCGATGTGCTTCAGTGCGTTTTCAGTCGTACTCCAACCTCACTTTACCGGCATAACGAATTCCGTGGCCTCCATCCGTCTTGTTGTAAAATGAATCACGTTCTGTCTTTCTGTGTGCACTGCAGTGTGGGAATGTTGCCAAGTGACACGAGATCCAAGCACGACTACATAGGGAGAGTCGTGTGGAGCTGATGGACTTCACCAGCGTTGTGTGAACTCATTTTTACAACGGTTACAATGAATGTAACTTTATATTTAAAGGTGCCATATGTAAGAATGTGGCCAAAAACCGAGGTCTTTTAGGTTTCGTTTTCTGACGTAACTGGCAACCCGTGTTTGCTCGACTGACTGCAATGATTGGTACAGCGGTAGGTGGCACCACATTCCAAGACATGATTTCAAAACATAAACATGATTTGCAGTCTGCAAAATATATGTCACAGAGGCTCTGTGAGTCTCTGTGACATATTAAGAGGATTTTATGGCCAGTTTCGTTAGGTTTATTACATAATGCACCTTTAAATTAATATAACCTCAGTGTCAGTGGGCTCATTTTTAATGAAATACATAATTGTGGGACACATTTGCTTTTTACCATTGTTCTGTTGAAAGTGTTTGAACATACTGTCTGACAGCCTGATGTACAAACTGCACGGAAACCGACCGGAAAAGCCTCCAGAAAGTCATCATAACAGCAGGGAAAAATAAGTGGACTCCCCCTGCCTGCTCTGGAGGAAATCTTCAAGACAGTCCTTCTATCACCTGTTCTCTCTCTTGGCGTCCAGGAGAAGATGCAGGGATCTAAACGCTCGCACCTCCAGGCCGCAGAACAGTTTTTATCCTAAAATCATCGCTGAACTCAACAGGAACTATTACTTTTCTACGTGTTTATTGTACGAGTTGAGGGTGTATGATGGTCTGTGCTTTTACTGCTGCTTTTATTACAGTTTTCACTGCTTTCTCAGGGTAGTGCACCATAATCTCATTGCATTTTCTCATGTGAAATGACAATAAACTATTCTTCTTCTTCTTCTTCTTCCAAATACCACCATTTTATTAAAACAAAAACATTCTAATTGGGTAATATAATAATTTTGCCATGAATTGAATTAACAAGGCTTCATTTTTATTTTATTTTTTTTAGCATTTTTATGTCCTCAAATGTACAAAACAGAAACAGTCCTGGTGGACAGCCCAAAATAAATCATGTCTACGCCCCGTTATGTTCTTCATGTCTCTTCCAGTATGAGAAAATAATAATCTAACCCTACTAGATCAGTCGTCAACTATTTTGATAATCAATGAAACGGTTTGGAGTGTTTTTTTAAAGAATTAAAACAATTTTTCAGATTTACAGCTTCTTAAATGTGCATATTTTCTTAGTTTCTTTCCACCATATAACAAAGAAATCATTAAATCATCAAGACATTTGAGAACATCATCATTTCCAGGTTCGAAAAACACACTGATCAACATTTTTTTCTGGCATTTTATGGACCAAACTACTAAATTGTTGATTGTGAAATAATCATTGATTGCAGCCGTAATCCTTTCACTTAGTAAAATGATGTGTCATAGTAACCTCTATTATAAGGAGTTTATGTTTTGGAGCATTTGTTTGGCAATTTGAGAGCAGTGTAACTGATGAAAGGATGAATTTGGATGAAATAATCTGCGGATGTAGTGCTTTCTATACATATTAGCCATTTTATATTATTGTTAGTAAGTACATGATATAAATAGACCACCCTCATATACTCACCTCTCCTCTGGTACAAGGAAAAGCTCCAGAATACTTGGAGGTGCAGGTTGCCCCCTTCTCCCCGGCCTGTGACGCCTCAGCCAGGCCAAACACCTGCTCACAGTCCCTGGCGTAGAACCTGAGGGTCCTCCACGTGTGCCCATGATCCTGCGACCGCTCCAGCACCATGGCAGCAGGGCGCGGGGAGCGGAATACCAAGATGAGGTGGGTGAAGAGGAATTCAGTCTCCAGGTCCAACTGGAGCGTCTCCTCCTTCACGCCCTCTGCAGACTGCCACCAGGTGTCCGGGTATCGGAAAGAGGAATCGCTCATGGAAGAAGGAGGGTGAGCCTGACCGGGGACGGCAGAGCTGCACTTGCTGCATTTCACTGCCGAGCAGGTGCCTCTGCTGCGGGGGGCGGTCGTCTGTCTGTGGAAGCAGAACAGCTCTGAGGAGTTAGAGCCACACGTGGACTGGGTGCTCAGGACTCTGCCCTGGGACAGGTTGCCCATGCGGGGGTTGCAGGCTCGGCCAGAGCAGCTGCTCTGCACTTTACCTCCAGGTGTTTCTGTTAATAAAATACAAAATAAAATGGTGGTTTGTTGTTCCCTGCAGTACAGTGTTACAGGTTATCTTATATGGGCAGAGCAGCACTTTCAGCAAGTTCAGTTACATTTGAACAATATGTGAAGTATAAATATGAAACAAGAGAAGGTATCAAGGGTATAAATAAAAAAAAAATATGAGGCAGTAAATATAAAGTTGTCACAATCCCTGGACTGTGCTGAATTATTCAGATTGGACAGTTTGGTTGTCTGTTATTTAGATGTCGAGGGGGCTTTTCTTGGTCTTCACAGTGGCTATGACTGTAATAATCGCAATTAGATATTTATGTCAAATTGTTTAGCCCTACGACCCATCTCAGTTATTTTGAGATTTATTTATGATGCTATTTTTACATTTTAAAACCTGTTCATCTTTTTACTTGTGCATCTCATTATCCTGTTTTATTGTGTAGTTTATTCCATATGGGGTAAATTTTGACACATGGGTTTGTCTTGCATTCCTAATGATTGTGATTCACCCTGTTAAGTGATATCCACCTGCGTCTTGTTGGGTCACTGTATTTAGGGTCTGTTGTGTTTTTAAAAAAAAAATGTTATGTTTGTATGTTTTTTTATGCCTTTGTTTTTGCATTTAGATATTCTTCTTTCAACTTCCCTGCATCCTTTGTATGTACGTTTGGACATTGAATTAAAGTCATTATTGCAGGATAAGAGAAAAGTAGAGGTATTATTAAGGGAAGAGTGGTGTTATTTTTTTTGTAACTTTATAATATTCCACACATTTATTACTTTAAATGAGAAAATTGGAGAATTGAGGGAGTGATTTTTGCTTATGAATAATAATGTTGCATGTTAAATGGCAAAGTAAATTGTCTTCTTCAGTGTCTCTAATCTGTGAGGTTTGAGATTATAAACTGATGTGAGATGATTAATCTGTCCAGAACTTTCCAAGATGGTGTCATTACTGTGTTTGCAGAAGTAAATCAGAGCAATAATAGAGCTTCTCCTTCACTGCCTGTCTTGAAATAAGTCCACTGAGTCCATCACATCTTCATATATTAAAAAAAAAGTCTCAAACTCACCGGTGAAGAAAGGAGAAGTTGCGCACACCGGGAAAACAATGAGTAAAGTCCACAGCGTCATTCTGTGCGTTTTATTTATGTGCAGCGGCAAACTGCGCAATCCACGGACACGTGCGCGTTAATTTGTCATTAATCCAACAGTCCTTATCTTTAGGACATAATGTGAGGTCTCGCAAATGAGGAAACCCCACACGCACGAACTTTATCCCCGTCTGTCATGGTGGTGATGACTGCAACCATTATCCTGAGATTATGTCTCACAAACACACCGCGGGATTCAGCTTCACTGAGGAAACTTAATTGACTTTTAAGGAGTAAGAAGAAGAGGAAGAGGAGGAAGAGGAAGAGAAGCGCCGCCCTCCTCTGGTCAACTGTCACCACACACTCCTACCTCTCTGATCCTTTAAAAAAGAAAGAGACAATTAAATGTTAAAATGGAGCCATAATTTCAAAATAAATACTTACAAAAAATGAATGTAAACAATAAGCAACACACCATAACCACAGCAGCCACAAATAAAATATGAAAACATAAACTTAAATAATAATAAAAGTGACTAAAGAGGATTTTGGATGAAGGGATGCTGGAATTTAACCAGAGACACTAAAGTGAAATCTATTTAAAATGATGTGCAGAACTTAAACTGCACAAGTAATAAGATCAATAAATATATTATGTGCAAGGAAATCTGGGAATTGCATTTAATGTGGAGCTAAGGACTGATTCATTCATTCATGTATTTTGAGTGCGCGGTAAAATACTAAAGGTTTGCCCTGAAATAGAACTGTGATTACCGAGGGTTAGGTGTCAAAATAAACTTTAATCTAAATCTTTAAATTGGTAAATTGTTGAATTGTTACTTTAAATGTTTAATACTCAAAAATTGTGAATAAAAAAAAACATGCACTATTATTTGAACATAGAAAAAACGCAACTGTGTTTAAATGAATCATCTTGAAACCATATGGGGAGATGGAAGGTTATGTGCCAGTGAAGCTATGAATATCTGATTTATATTTATGTTTACAATCTTTGACACTTTACACATTAGGGAGGTCGAACTTGTCTGTTTTTGTTTTGTGTGGTTGGATTGTTGTATATTTTGTAGTGTATAAACTAAAAAAAAAACATGGTTGACGTGACCTGTAACAGAGGCTGGGCTTCACCTGCTCAGAAAGTTCACTCCTCTCAGATGATGATGGAGATGATCGAGGAAATGGGACCAAACGAACCTTCATAACATCCTTGAAGATAAAGCCTGTCATGGTATTAAACACTTCCTGGGACTGTAGTGTGAGGCTTCAGTCCAGTTGTGAAAGATTCTCTTTTGATTTTTCATTTACAAAGCTATGCTGTAACGTCCTAACAGGAAAAACACCCAGGTTGGAAGATCTTCATCAGACAGAGTCAGAACAAACAATGACTGAGACGCACTTGAGCGCTGACTGACAGAAGTGTGTGTCGTTCACATGTGACACTTTCCTGCCACATATCACCACTTATTCCTAACTGCCACTCATTAACCACACTTTACTGACCTTGTCAGACAGATTACAGCCCCCGGAGCTGCAGGGGTCACACGACCCTTGACCTCAGTCATCAGCCGGCTGAACACCTTTTCTTTTTTACTTTAGTGCAGAGACTTCATCGCAGAGATTTAAGGGTCATTTCGGGACAGAAATGGTGAAAGAATAATTAATAGGCAGCTTTGCCTTTATTGATGTAAAAACTTTATAGGTCCAATCTGAAACATTTGGGAGGGATTATTGTCAAAAATTAAAAGTACTACTCTTAAGTATATTTGAATAAACCATTTAAAACTAAAATAAAAAATAGTTTGGGTTTCATATAGCCTTTAGATAAGTATTTTGTTTGTCCTTTAAGGAAAGGTCAAGTTTGTGTTTGTGTTTGTCGTACACTCAACACACACACATGAAAGGATGAGAGCCCCAAACAAAGGGTTAGTATTTAATCATCCGTACAAGCATGTGATCATCATTGAGTCACATGCTTCCTTCTTTGCACCTGCTCTTAAGTGAGTGTGGTTTCCTGTTTCGCTCTGTCACGTTGGCAGAGGTAGGGTTTTGATGCGAGTGCATCATTAACAGATTTCCTCCACATCTGTGAGAAAACTGGAGTTTTAATGAGCCATTTTTAGGCGAAATAAGCTTGTATTTACTTTACTGAAAGCTAGATCAAACCCTAACCCTAACCCTGGGAAAGATGTTTACCTTTCTAAGAATTTGTACACTTAAGTTCACATTTTTAGTAAACACACAATACATCTGTGTTAATTATTGGAGGTACTGTTAATATTTGATGTTACTACGCTACATAACAAACAATTCTAACGGATCAAGTCTTGTGCATGTAGTCTACCTGGAAAAACTTGAAACTTAATGGTTTAGTTAATGAATGTCAGGTGTGATTCTACAACAAAGTCAAAATATTGAGGTCAATAATATGAAATAGTGAGATGAGAATGTTCCTCTCTGTTGTTGGATTAGGTTCCTGCCTGATACACTTATAATGTTTTAAATTGAGTAATTAGAGCACTTTAGGAATTTTTTTTTCTTTTTAAATAACTTGAGCACTAGAACCTATGGCATTGGAGGGACCTGGATCAATTAAAGCATATTTTTAAATAACTGGAACACTGTAGGAACGTTTTAAATGTGTGGAATTTTCTGTTATTAGTCAAGTAGTTTATTGTGTCTGTTTTTTATGAGGCTATACTATAGTTTGGTACATGAGTTGTGTGGGGGGTGAGCTCTGTGGATTTTTGTTGTTTTATAACAATAAACCTATGCTGGATCTCCACAGTCAATTACACTCCCGTGGCTTTATCATCAAAATGCCCAGATGTGATGGAAGACCCATGGTCCACCTCACCACTTGTGTCCCATTTTATTTCCAGACTGTGAAAGGATACGGTTCCCTCCCACTGTCACCCCCGCACCTCCAGCTCACTAAACCGTCCCAACCCTCATAGGTAAGACGTCTGCTCTTCTATAAAAGCCAGACAAAAAGCCAGACATGCTTCAGGTGCTGTGCCCACAGGCTGGCTGTTAAAGCGACTGCTCCAAACTCCCTCCATCATCTCTGCTTCCATTCGTATGTTTATCACTGTTTTCACGTCTAATTGTTCCAAGACATAACATGAAATGCAATATAACCCCCCACTGTTATTATTTCTATGGTGTTTCCTTGGTGTAAATTGGCAGAAAAGTCAAAAGACATGAAGTGAAGTCTTCTCCATCCACACACCTCAAGAAAAACATCCCCTATATTTTAGATCACCCTGGGTAGGTTTCACTTTCATAAAAGCCAGGTATAGGAGGATGTGTCCCATTTTATATTTTTAGTGTTGTGGGCGGGGAATGGAAGGTCCTCGGGTGGCTGAAGTGTATACACGGGTCATGTCATTGACTGTCTGACCACATGGTGTAAACGCCACAATGTTGAAAAGAAAGAGGGAGAAAAAACAGTGTCATTAATGATAGGAGAGGAAAAGACTGACACTTATATATATATATATGTGATGAGTGAAAAAGGAATAATGTTACAGACCATGAGCACACCAAAGTCCTTGTGTCCTTTTATTCCTAATACAGATAATATTTCCTGTTAGTGGATGCTCTCACCTGTTTTGTCACTTTTTTGTCAGTACATGTTCCATTCTATGAAGATAATAGTCAAATGCAGTGCAGCTCTATTGTATTCATACCAGCAAGCATAAGTTCATTAAATCATGAAGATAAAACTCTTAGTGTAGCCTGGAAAAAATTATGGTTTTGGAAAAACTTGTGAAAAATCAGTATTTCCACTTTCTTTATCATAAATTGAATTTTTATGTGTCTGTTACTTGTGCTCAAGCAAAACTCTTCACTAAACGTTCCTCAGGGGTTTGCCACAGCCCTTCCTGATGCAACCCTGGCACAAGAAGTAGACGAGATGTGGTTCACCCTCCTGCTGGGGTCAGTTTAGAGAGTCCAATTAACAATGAGCAATAGTGATTGGGTTCAAAGCTCAGAGGGTTCCCCCCATGCAGCCCTTGACCTGGCAGGGACTCAAACTGGCAACCCAGTTTGGGTACAAGCCAAGCTTGGCAGTGAGCTGCTCCAAAACACTCCACTTAACGTTCTTCCGTTTAAAAAAAGTAATACTGCAAAGCTGCTTCCTTTAATGTAAAAATTTAAAAATGACGACAAAGCACTTTAAACACTCTATGTTAGCAGAGTTCGTATAGAGTGAGACCACTTATAATAATATAGTGTATAGTAATATAGTGAATTATAAATATGATCAAGACTGGTATAATTCTACAATCAGATACCAGGACTGATTTCAGTCATTGTTGGTGCTAAATAGGCAACAAGAAGTGTCTTTGTGTGTTTTTTTTGTGATCACACTCACATGTGTGTTGCTTTACTAGCGCAACGTTCACTGTTGCTTCCTGCGTGCAGCGCAGTAATGACACGACAGGGTCGTGTGGAGCTGATAGGCTTCGTGTGAACTTATGCCAATGATTTGAATGTAACAGACATTTATTTACAGTTAAATAAACAATACAGTTATCAGAGTTTCCCACCTGGAAAAGTAAAGTTCACAGATCCCAACTGTCCAGTCAAATGTGAGGCGGGTAGTTCATCTTCGTGATTATGGTCAAATATGGCCTACGGAGAAGGTATAAGATACAAGGAGGTCGCAGTGAGTGTTATGAAAACAAAATCCGTGAGCCAGAAAAAAATAAAAAATCTCAAAGAAATAGAACATTTCAAAAGTTTGCTCACGTACTGTTGGGGTCAACTGAACCTCTGACCTCTCCCTGTCACCTCGTCACCAGCTCTGCAACCAGAAACATCCATGTACAATCATTATTATCAGTTATGATGACATATATTAGCTATTATATTAGAACATAGGCTCAGGAATAGAGAGTACATGTGTATTTTAGTAACACAGTTAAATATAGGAGATGCAAAGAGCTATAAAACAATAGAAGTCTGATGATGGTAGATGGTCACATGTCTGGAAGGAGAGGCTGATCATCTCTGAAAAGGAGGAGAAGATGTAGGAATCGGTGCCTGCCTGTTACGTTCTGCTGCTTCACCTGCTTTGGCCTCTATAGTAAATACAGTAAATATTTACACAAACTGACATAGTGTAGTGTAAGTGGGAGCAGCTACACGTGTCACAACAAGGTGGTGTATTCATTATTATTATGGTCAGTTTTCATCATAGCTGCAACAGCTGCTGTGTTATGAGATGAATAATTATACAATAATAAAACACCTACGTGAAAACACGTGGCATTAAAGTTAGATTGAAATTGAAAGATTTTCATTTAACATTGTTTACTCAGATTGATTTTGTCCAGACCATAATATGATGTGTTGTGAGGACATTTGCTTTATGTCAATTGTTTGTCCTTGCTTTGACCTTGAACGTGGTCTAGTTGCCTCTGCAGCCTACAACCACATACACACATACTACATACATAGCAGTAAAGGGCAGTTTTGATTCTGCATTTTTTTTCAAATGTTTCTACTGCCACCTTGTGGTTCAAAATATATTTGCAATTACAGAAGTGAAGAATGGACAGCGCTGCAAAATCTATGTATATTTTCTATCAATATCCCTAAATCTTAATGATTGATTATAAATGAGTAAACTGATCAATTCAACTGGTTGTCACTTATATAAGTACCAAAAAAACACAGCGTTAACTTTACATCAATATGACTCAAAAGACAAACTTTTATCTTTAAATACAGTGCTGAAATCGTGCCAACTGTCACCTTTTAAATGGAACATTTTTCATTGTCTCAGGCAACATTCCATTGTGCGTCTACAAAAATGGTAAGAAAATGTGTCGCTATTGATGTTGTGATATTTATAATGGATCGCAATCACCTTTTTAAAGTCGGTCATCATATAAGACATTTTGACATATTTGACATAATTTGTTCATTCCACTCGTGCGTTAGATCAAATAATCTTCTTCTTTGTCAGCATAGTTCACACTGAATAATAATATTTCAGCATTAACTTTCATTCCTCAAACGTCACAACTTGCAAGCGGTTTTCATTTCTCTGATGTGTGTAAACGCTCTACACACAAAACCTAGACTCTAGATTATGGATTTCTTGGTCATTGGATCATCAGAATGAGCTAAGGTTTAGCAGTTTGTGCAGAATTGAACACAGGGCAGCAATTTCCAACATATAGGACACATGAAAGGTTAAAACAAATTACATTTTCAGTATCCAATAACCATGAAATGGTTTAGACCCATGGATTAGACCCTGTCCAGCCCTGGTGTTAACGTCCATCCTGAGTGATCAATCGTGCTTTTTGTAGACCTGTACACAAACAGACACAACAACGATCCGATCACATGTGGTCACAGGAGACGTCCAGGACATGTGATCGGATCCCTGAGGATGGAAGTCCATAGCAGGTCCTATGGGGGCCAAAGTGTCATGTCACAGAACTGTTAAGGCAGCGTTTGGTCAACAAAGTCAAAGGTTACACAAACATCATGACTGTATAATGGATAACGCACAGGGGGCAGCAGTCTGTCGTACACACACACACACACACACACAGTACAGTGTTATAGGAAAGCCTTCGTTATGTGACCGGCCCAACTTAATCTAGTGACCACAGTTTGCTGCAATCTCAGCCTTTTAACAAACATAACCCTTGACTGCTCAATTTGGTCCTCAGCAACATCTTAGTTAACGCTAGTAACATTTAGCATTAATGAAATACAGGGATTATATTCAAATATTTATTATTAGTTCAGGTGTTGCAGCAGCAAGTTTCAGAAGACACTTGATATTGTCTTCTTTAACATTTTGGTGTGTTTTTATGTTGTTTCTTGTATTTTATTGGACATTTGCATTATGTACTGTCTTAATACATTGTATGGAGAGTGTCCTGAAAGGTGCCTTTAAATAAAAATATATTATTATTATTGTTGTTATACATAGGTATGAGACAATGTACAATGTTATTGCACATTAAGATGACTGAGATTAATTCCCATTTTCAGGATAATCTTGAACTGAGAAAATAATTCATATTTACCATGGGAAAAGTTCTCCAGCACACAGTCCTAGTGATTTATTTTGAAGTCCCACAAGGGGAAACCTGCAACTTTTCAGCCATTCTTGAAATAACCTGATGATATTAAATGAAGTCTTTTAAGATTCTTGTTATTCATTTTAAAATGTTGACAAAAAATGTGTTTCTCTGTAATATTTTGGGGTAAAAAAAAGTGTGCATTTTGTGATTTTTTTTTTTTTACTAACCAGTAATATTTGTTGTATATTTTCAAAGATGAGTTAGTTTCCTATTGTAGAGGTTGCACATTGACTTATTTCACAGCAACTAATCTCTATTTGTTCGTTGGTTGAAACAAGCCGCACATAAATAACAAAAACCTTGACTCTTATCATGATATAATAAAGAATGCACAAGTTTGATCGATGACAATAATCGTTTAAGAATTTATAATAATTACAACAGACAAACAGCAGTTAATCATGGAAATGTTTGCGCTACATTATTTAAAAATTGAACATGTAAATGGCTGAGGTAGTTATGTGAAGAAAACAATGAAATTTGATAGGACAAAAAAAAGGCAGTGAAACATGCCGACAGTAATTACTAAAGAAATATACACTCTATGGCCACTTTATGTACATCTATACAATTTAACATGTTCTTCCCAAATGTTTGAAAAAGGTAAAAGCAGTTCAACACCACCACAGAACCTCAGTTATAAATATATAGTTAAACTGCTATCTCTCAGTGTCAAAATTAAACATTATCTTTGTCAAAGAATGTTAGAAATGGTCAGACTGTCACCTTAGATTTTACTGCTGTCGTTTTAGTGGCCACTGAGTGTATAGATATATCTATATATATATATAGATATATAGATATATGAAGTGTTTATTTTTGTTGTTAAGCAAAATGTAGTCTACAAAGATAAAAAAAAATCATTATCAATATCTTTAAATCACTATTCAACATTGTGGTATCCATTCAAATTCACAAACATCTCAGTAAATGTATATAAACACGACCGTGTGGTTCACTCCAGACGAACACGTTTCCTCGGTGATGCCGGAGACTCCAGGGAGAAGGCGGTGGGAGAGACGGGACGGGACTCGGGGATGTACTCTGTCTGATACTTGTCAATATACGGTTTGGCCACGTGCCACACCTGAGGCAAAAATGGACACAGTTAACACAATTTAATAAAACAGATAAACATGGAAAGTGGGATGCATTACAAAGACCACAAGTCCACTCGCCTTCTGGTCAAGTATGAGACGGTGGACGGCTTCAATGTCCGGAGACATGAATCTGTCTTTGATCCACGGTCTGTTGACGGCAGGAGGAGACAGTCAGAAGTGGAACAGTGGATAAAAATTAACCATCGCTTCAGTGGACCGACGGCTGTGTACCTTGGCCGCGTCTGTTTGACTTACTTGACAACGCTACGCACAAGTTCATAGACCTTCTCGAGTGGAGTGGTGGTGCGGAGTGGGCGGAGGAACTCGATACCCTGACAGGCGGCCAGTAGCTCTATGGCAAGGACTAATCACAGAAAACAGTCGTGTTGAGCAAAAAGGATCATATTTACAGTTTATTCGTAAAAAAGGATGTTTTAGAATTTTTTTCGGTTTTATTAAATCCAGCATTTAGTGGTCTAAATTTAGGATGTATACAACTTTTAATGTCCCTGCTTTTGTTATTTTGAATGACAATACTGAACAATCCATAATTAATAATAATCACCGTGCTGCAGGACCGAACAAAGCATTGGACGAGACAAATATAAAAGTGTCTCAGAATCAGTGACACATTCTTAACTGTAACAAGAATTGTTCCCGTGCTATTAGAGCCATTTTAAATTCATTAAAATCCTCACATATAAGGCGTAAGGAACTGGAATTGTACATCAATTACAAAAACATTACATCTCTACGACCATGTTCAACAGTCAGACACAGACATTCGAGTAGGAAAAAAGTGTGCTTTTTTTTCATTTTAAATATATTCCAACACTCAATATCTTATTTTGTATTTCCTTGTGAATAAAAAGAACATACATTTAGCTACTGTAGCAGTCTAATTTATTTAGACTTGTAACAGTGGAAGAGCCTTAAGTCCATGTAAATGTTTACAGACGCAGGTTTATCCACAGTCGGTGTACACTGGCATGACCTTTGACCCCCAGTCTCTTGAACCAGTCACAGTTGCCTGGTGTCAGTTTACGAGCTCAGAGAAAGCTGGTTTTTTTTGTTTTTTTTGTAGATTATTGACTTGATGAGTTATAACTCGGGATGTCCCTATGTTTTTTTTACTATTTACAAGTACAAGTATTGAGGATACTGATACTGTCTCTGAGTCTCAATCCCATACCAAGATACACGAGAGCTGCACAGAACAGCATTTCAAAAAGGTCAATGTAGAAAAAACTAGATAATATTCCTGATTGAAGTTCAGGGAAAACGAAGAAAGACATATACTGCTAATCGAGAAAGGAGGAGAGAGAGAGAGGGCAGGGTACGACTCTTCTACCATTTGTTTAACAGCTGGTTTGATACTGAAGCGTTTACATTTATATTCTGTCCAAACATGGATGGCTGTTGTGATTGTAAACTCGTTCCACAGCTAACTTTCACCCACTTTTTCACCAATTTAAGGGTAAAACGAATGTCAACGAATTTCAACGAATATGAAAGTGTATGTGTGCACATGTATCAAAATCCTATTAAAATACGACCAGTAATATGAAATGGCGTAAATGGTCCTGGTCACACTCAAAAGCACCAGAACTCTTAAATTGCAATTGCAGATAATTAGTGAGTATTGCATTTTTTTCTCTCTAAAATAAAAATAGTTTAATTCTTTTACATTCTCTTGGGTTAGAATTACCTCGGTAGTTCGATACTTGAGGTTGGGATAGAGACATCCCTCCCAATGACTAACAACTATTATATTAGAGTTGTTAGTAAATGAAAAACACAAACACAAACAAAACTAGAAAAGCACTCGGAGAGCGCCGACCTCTGCCAAGGTAATTCAACGCCCTACACCGCCCCCGCCCCAAAATTGAATCACTTGTTCCTGCTCCCATTGCGGATATTTCCTGAAAATTTCATCCAAATCCGTCCGTGACTTTCTCAGTTCTGTTGCTAAAAGCCAGACAAACAAACAAACAAACTCCGGCTAAAACGGAGGTCAAAAAGGGAAAACCCTGACCTTGCTCCACATGCTCTATGACCCGCAGGGACTTCCTAGCAGCCCAGCCTCCCATAGACACGTGATCTTCTGTGGCAGCGCTCGTGGACAGGGAGTCCACAGAAGACGGGTGACACAAAACCTTATTCTCTGAAACTAAGACACAGTGGGGGGGGGATGACATTAGAGTTGTGTTAAAACATGAAAACTTTGGCTCAAGTTCTACTTAAGTATATGTTTTTAAACACCAACCCAAGGCAGCAGCAGTACAGTGAGCAATCATGAACCCTGAGTTGAGTCCTCCCTCGTTGACGAGAAAGGCCGGCAGCTCACTCAGAGAAGGGTTACACAACCTCTCGATCCTCCGCTCGCTGATCGAGGCCAGCTCATGGACTCCGATCGCTAAAAAGTCTAGAGCCTAAGAGAAAGGATGGATCGATAACAGAGAGAAATAAAAATACGGATAGCAGGAGAAAATAAAATGTACACTAAGTGCACATCAAAACATTTGTCTTTGTTTTAGTATGAGTCACAAACCTTTGCTGGATATTCTCCATGGAAGTTCCCGCCTGAAATGGTCTCACCTCTTTCAGCAAACACCATCTTTGATAGCTGTTAAGGACAATTCCTCATCAACCGATCTGCAATGATTTTAAAGGTCCCATATTATATCCTATTTCTCCAAGTTAAACTAGTTCCCTGGTGTCATAATGAACACGTCTGTGACATGCTTTGGTCAAAATACCATAAGGATGAAGCACCACAGCAGTTCAATCACCCTGACAAAACAGACCTGTTTAGTAGTATCTCTTTAACAAAAAAACGAAACTTAAAGGTGACGTAAGTAGTTTATAGTGCCATCTAGAGGAGAGGCTGAAATTTACAACAAAGAAGTGCTCCTCTGCTCACCCCCTCCCTTCCCTGAGCGCTACAGTATCTGCAGCTGGTCAAATGTCATCCTCGTCGTCTATCTCCGTGTCAGCAGATGAGGTTCGTGAGGCGAGGGAGAGGGCGAGCTACCGCGGCCGTAGCAGACGAAGCGGAGAGAGAGGAGGCGGGACTTCCGCTACAAGTAAAGAGACGCTTGATTTGTTCTCTCGCGTTTGTCCTTACAGGCTCTGGTAGAAACATGGCGTCTCGCTGCTAACAGTGGCTATGCAACCGCGGCCCGCGACCATGTTATTTTACATGACTTTTTGAAACACTACGAAAATGAAACAAAAACTATTATACACCCTTTAACGTACAGGAAATGACATCAGCCACAGAGGCTACTGGAAGCTAACAGCACTTAGCATTTGGAAAATTGATCATTTGCAGGCTTTAGCAGGCACATTGCCGTCTATATATAAAATGTATGGACAGATAAATCCTCTGAGGCTGGAAGTTTGTGTAGGACTCTGTGCTGCACTGTGGAGCCAAGAATAGAACTTTTTGCGGACTTACGGTTTTCGGATACCGTTGCCCTCGCCAACACTCTCACATGTTTTACGGACAAAGCGGAGCTTCACGAGACAAAAATTCGCACTGTGACGTCCCAATGAGTGCGGAAGTCAACATCGCGTGTTTTATGTTGTGTACTTAGACTGAGGAGGAACATGAGTGAGTCATCTTTTTTCACACCGACGGATATGACCTCCAGAGTCCCAAATATAAGGATTCAAATGATTAAAAAGTAGATTTTTGCATAATATGGGACCTTTAAACCTTTTACTGCAAAACACAGACTTGAAGGATACAGGATTGTCAGTGGCACTGTTGATTTCTGTGTTGATGATGTTCTGAACAAACGTTATCGTGTCGTTGACGACTCCATGAACCTGTGCACAGATGGAGAAGTTCAGCTTTATCACGTAGGGATCCACGGCAGAAGTTTATTTGTGTACATACATACACTATTAAATACGCTTAGACCTGAAGTTACCTGAGGACAGCATCGCATGGTGTAGGCATCCTGGACTCTGTCACAGAAGCGGTGGCTCTCTGGGAAAACAACGCCAGGTGATACACAATAAGTATGACATGTTGAAGTGGGAATTTCAGCCTCTGCAAACGAGGGCAATATAGAGTGCAGAACCTCAATTTTTTTTAGAGATGTAGCTCTTTTGTCTTCCTTACTGCACTGTGCACAGAGTGACACATTTTACATCAGGAAGGAGGCAAGTGAATTAAAACTGCTTGTTGAAAATCCCAAGAAGCTTCAGTGAAAAGTGTCAGAAGGGATTTGTACCTCTAAAAAAGCTGCACATTAGTGAAAATACGTGCTCTGATAGTAGAACGGTAAATCAAGCACTCCCTAAACCACTGCCTGAGTACATGTGCAAATAACTGCTGCTGCTGTTGCCATTACTATGCAGCTCCAAGTGTCCTGGACAAATATCAGCACATTAAAGCCTGATACACAACATACAACTTACTGAGGTATTGCAGAAACAACAAAAATAACAAACAATAATAACATAACACAATTATTTTCCCTGACCTGCAATCTCAGATGGATGGTGATCAGAGTCCAGCAGTGACCGGAAGCGCTGGGCCACTTCTATCTGTCCCGGATGAGGCCGGAGCTTATGGATGTCTACAAATGGGGAGGAGACAGAAGGTGAGAAAGGATGGACAAGGAGGACAAGATGCAGAAAAGAGCTGGAGCTGGAGGTAAATACTTTTGATCAATGTGGACAAAAGAAACGATTCACCACCGCAGCTGCTGCTCACCACTGTCAAAGGCCTTGGTGGTTCCCTTGAGCACCTCCAGAGTGAGAGCAGCGATGATGTCGGCCTGCCTGGCGATGGCCTGAGCTCGCTCCACGGCCTCAGCTCCCAACGACGTGATCATCTGCGTCCCGTTGATTAGAGCAAGGCCCTGTGAGGAAGAAATATTCTCTATCTAAATAAGCCACTATGAAAAGTGCACTATATTGTCCTGTGTAACTATAATGTGTAACTTATTGAACTACTGCCATATGGATCTAGTACAGCAAAAACATGGATGCTAGCGTTAGTAGGAAGGAAGAAAATTATGTTTTTTAAATGTTTATTTCTCCAATTGCTTTTAAATCTGCTGCACAAGGTAAATTAATGTAGGGTGTGATTATTTTTCATTATGCGATTTGAAAAATGCAAACACTGAATGGTTACCTTACATGTTTAAATATCTCAATAAATATCATACCACGGACTTGGTACAGAGGTATTAAAATGTGAGGATTTCCATATCATTACAAGCCTTATTGTAAGTGAACTGAAGTAATCAGGCAACTTTATGTATCCATTATTTAACCAGGTAAAAGCAAGTATTTTTCTTTTTTTTTTGACCTGGTCAAATACAAGAGAGTGTGGCCGTATTTAAACATTACCTCTTTAGGCCTGAGTGATATTGGCTTTAGTCCATGGGCCTCGAGAACCTAGGCAAAGATGAAAGGAGAAGAAAACATGTAAGAAGTCAGGAGGTCATCAAAAAGCAAACATGTTTTTCAACCTTTCACTCTCACAAGCCAAAGGCACACTTCCTACAACACCGCTGTAAACGTTACTGTAGGGACATTTTTGACAAGACGCGATCTTACATATTTGGCGTCGGCCCATCCGCTCTTAGGAGACCACATTTTACCCTCTCCCATCAGCCCCAGGGCCAGGTGAGAGAGCGGCGCCAGGTCTCCACTAGCACCCACTGTTCCCTTCTCGGGGACGAAGGAGAGGCAGGAAGCTGCGGGAGCAATGTTAGAGCAGAGAGTCATATGACAGGCAGCACACCACATAATTGATGATTCCAGGTCTTTATCAGCAGTACAAAACTCAGGTTAAGATAAGTGAGAAGAAAAATTTACCGTTGAAGGCTTGGATCATGGCACGAAGGGTTTCCAGAGAAATCCCACTGTGCCCTTTGGCCAGAACATTAATCCTCAGAGCGAGCAACATGCGGGTCCTCTCCGGGCTTAATGGGTTTCCAACACCTGTACACCACACAGCATAGCATGATAATTCTGACATAAATACTGTACTTTTATATACTGTCACTCTAAAGGACTTTTATTACCTGCTGAGTGCGATCGCACCAAGTTCTCCTGCAGCTCCCTGTACGACAAAAAGATAAGCACACAAGTTAGACTTCCTTCTCCAATGTCTGACAATGAAACCAGATAATAAAATATTGTCTTTACTTGAGCTTGCTGACAGGAATGACAGTTCGGGCAAATTTGCCAAATCCTGTTGTGATTCCATAGACAACTGATGGCACAGAGAGAAGTGAACATGGCTGAGGTTTGCAGCAGAAGGTAAACATTCAAATCAATGTATCTTTGTTGACAGACATTTGAGGGATTTTATATATTTATTTTTATTTTATCTTTACCTTTGTTTTCCTTTACAATCGTGTCCAAAAGTTCCCTGGATTGCACAACTTTGCTTTCCGCCTCGGGAGTCAGCTGAAAACGTCGAGAAAATCGAATGAAAGGTTACGCGAAGTCAACGATTACCAGATCGGCCGTGACAACAGACGCAATGCGTTGATTATTACCTTTATCTTGTAGAGCCCTCGGCCTAAGTTGACCAAATCAGTGGACGAGAGGCTGTTGCCATCCAAGGAAATAAACTACACACAGAGACGCGTGTCATAGATTACAGTCATTATGAAACATGATAAAGTACCTTTTTTTTTTTTATAGAAGAAAATGGATGAAATTAACACTTACATCTTCCGGTTCTCTGTATGCTGCTGTACTGTAGAGTTTAGTTGAGGATAATATTCAGCAAAAACAGTAAATAGCACGTTTTATTACATGACATATTACATATACACCCTTTACATACAGACACATACTGTACTGTATATTCAAGCTGCTGCACTGTTTTAAATGTTCTTAGTGTTTTACTTCAGATTTATACTGTTTATTTCATTAAGTTGTTACTGCATGATTTCTATTTGAACTATGTTGTTCTTCATGACCCCGGGTTTAGGCAGCTGCAACCTAAATTACATTTTATTCTGCACAAATACAATACAGATATCCTGTTTTATTCTATTACAGAAATTGTTATATAATTCACTTTATGACTCATATTTACGTTTTTCCTTCAAAAATTAGTTTTACCCACAACTGAAAACAATGTGAAGGTATATAGACAAAAACATTAATACGTTAGACCCACTTATATTAATATTGCGCACACGCACAAAGTGTAAGGATACAGATGAGAAACCCCGGGCTGGCACGGGATAAAGTCAGGAGACATGGTATCTCCTTCAATAGCTGAAAATACAAGATTAAAAATAAAACAAGAAAACAAATTTCCTCTTATTTGTTGGTGTTGCAGCGTTTCTTGCACCATGGCACACTTACGCACAGATTACGCACAGCTACAGTGAAACAGTAGTTGCCATAAATGAGACGCATATACACTTGTTCCATTTATTTCCAAACAACCAGTCATTACCCAGCTCGACAAAGTCATTATCCTCCAGAACATCGTCGATGGTGTCATCCGCGTCCAACAAACCCGAACCCTGACACCTGCGCACAACGAAGCGCGTGTCCTTCACCTCGGCGATGCCGCCGTTGTCCGGTTTATTCTTCACGTAACGTTTCAGCGCCTCGAGTCCGAGCCACTGGATGCTGTTGGTGGTGTCCCGGCACGGCACTGCCAGCCACTCATCTCGGATGTGGACGGTAAAGCGAGGCATTGCGCTTCAGCGGGACTCTGGTGCAGTGAGCGCTGCTCCACCGCTCTGCAGGTCATCACCTTCAGCCGCGGCAACATTTACCACCAATCAGACGCACCGCAGGAGAGCCCCGCCCCGCCGGGGGGGGGGGGGGGTCACACCTTCGCCAGGGGGACCACAGGTCACTCACAAACCCAAACGTTTGGACATACTGACCTAAATGCAGTCAGGTGACGCAATGACAATATTATTTGCACACAACTTCAAAGTTAGTGTCCACGTGATCAGAGCAAAACAAAATTACTGATAAAAATCAACTGTCAGTGAACAAAAATGTTTTTACTTCTTATCATTTTAGATTAAGTGTGAGATTATAAATGAGATGGGGAACACAATTTTTATTTTCATTTTACCAACAATATCATTTTTATTCAGTTTATGTGGATTTGTATCAATTAAATTCCTTGGAAAAACAAACTCCCCTCACATATAAGTTGTAAAAAGACTTTGGATTCTCTCAAATGCAGTGAATTACATACTTAATTGCTGATTGTGAGGCCAAATACGCAAATACACTCATAGATTACATATTATACTATATCGTCAATTGGTCTTGGTCTTGAGTTGGGTTCACTCTACCTAGGTCTTGAAGCCGACTCACTCTTGGTCTTCACTGGGTCTTGCTCTGCCTTGGCCCTGATGTGCTCTGACTCTACCATGGTCTTGATCTCCATCTCATTTTGTCTTGGTCTTGTTCTTGACCTATTCTGTTGTCCTGAATGTCCATCCATCTTCTACCACTTCATGTTCCACATGATGTTCGCAGGAGTCGCTGGTGCCAATCCCAGCTGACATAGGGCGAAAGGCGGGGTACACCCTGGACATGACACCAGTCCATCGCAGGGACACATAGAGACCAATAACCATTCACTCTCACACTCACACACCTTCACTGGCATCAGCTGTAATGTCCTGATGTCACTGGCTGTGTCTTGCATCACAAATTTAACACTGTTTCGATATTATATCGATATTTTAATTAATAAAGTTTAAAAAAGACTGTTCTCTAAAGTAAACAGTCGCTGCCAGTTTCACTTGCCAGGCATCACTACTTTATATTGCATCATGGCGGCGCTACACAGACGAATGAGGGAAACTTAGGCGGAAGTTACCTGACTGAAGAAGAGGGAGTTAACATTTAGGATAATGGCGGAGAAAGCTATGTGAAGAGAGGCCACATCCACGTTCAATATATAGACTTTATGCACTTTGTTCTCCATGTTGTGAATAAATAGAGAAATTTTAATATATTTACATATTTATTTAGCTTTAGCATGCTACTACTTTGCGGCTAACTTGGTGAACCTGTTTTCAAAGGTAAGCTAGCGAGGCTACGATTAGCATTATCGTGTAGGGCTAACATAATACAAACACTGTGCAACCTTATTAGGCAGAACACAATTATTTTAATTTTCGATTAACATTAGCGTAGCTAGCTGTTGTGACTGTCAGCCTTTACGTTCCTTATCATGCATTACCATAACTGAACTGATCTTATTCAGCGCCCACTATAGGAATACTTCCTACGGGCACTGCACTAGTTTATTAAAATTCTAGTCTATTCTTTTTTATTCTGTATGATTGATATTTTTTGTAGCAATAGGATAATCACCAGTTTGTTCACGTTGACAAATCAATCCCAAATACACTTACAAAATACATGCAATTCAAACAAAAACCCTCGATCCTACATATATTCATACTACGCTACTATACCTCCTCCTTGTACTAATACTAATCAAATTGCACTAGAGCAAGGGTCTCAAACTCAAATGACCTGGGGGCCAATGCACATATATTGTGGTGCAAGAGGGGGCCGGCCTAGAGAACTAAAGGTGGGCGGAAAAAAAACAACTGTTCACAATATTGCAAGATGATATCACACGTATACTTAATAATACTATTTACGATGCAATATTAATGTATTAATATCAAAAACAGACATTTATTTTAAATTACATAAATAATAGTGTGGACAACTGTAATTAAAATTTGTACCAGGAGCCGTTTCGGCCACTGCCATTCGTGGCTCTGGTCCTAACAAGCGTATTTATATATGTAATTGATAGTTGTATGTGATATATTTAATAATGGGGAAATTATGACCAAATGTCTTATTATTACTGTTACAAAACACATTGCTTGCAAAAATATATTATAGTCTATCACCTCGCTGGCAGCTGTGCCTCAGCTACACACTGTGTTTAAAAGACGGTGAGGTCGTGAGTCATGTTTTCATTATAACATGATATTAAGTGGGGGGCTGCATGTAATTGATTGGGGGGCCGCATGTGGCCCCCGGGCCGCCAGTTTGAGACCCCTGCACTAGAAGATCCTACTGCTATCACGACCTATTGCCACTACTACTACTGACAATAATAAGAATTAATATGGCATGTGTGCATTTAGTATGAGTCACAATATGGAGATGTTGTCAGCTACATTTCAACAACATATTGGACAACAACAGCAGTAAAAAAAAAAAAAGTGGAAAGTAATGAATGACATTTACTTATGTGATTGTAATAGAGTAGTTTTTTGTGTGCTTAAAATGTGTAATTGTACTTTTACTTGAGTATGTTTTAACATAATACATTAAAATATTAAAGTACTGAGATTTAGAGTCCAGTAATACTATGAATGGGAGTGTTAAAAGTAACAAGGTGTACGTGAACGCACCGCGGCAGATCTGCTGCTGACTGATGATGGCGATGATGTTAGTTCAGGGGCTGTAGGACTTTTGTGCATCCTCTTCCTCCTCCGCGAGCAGAGCAGAGCAGCAGGCCCCACAGTCAGAGCACAAGAGGAGGGGAGGGAGGAAAAGTGTGTGTGTTTACACAGACGGCAAACTGCCTGGGGAATCGTAGGGGAGAGGAAGTGAGCCGGCTCTGTGTCTGCCTGCTCCAACTTCCTGCTCTGAAAAAGAAAAAGCACAGGATCCTATTTCAGTCCAGCAGCACAACTGTGAAAGAAAGGGCACAAGTAAGCATGGACAAACACGGAGCCTCACAAGTTTCGCCGTAGAGCTTCGCGGAGGGAAAAGGGACAAAAAGTGAGCGATCGCAGGTAAAGTGGAACAACAAAAAAAAATCAACCGACTCTTTCTCTGTGAACAGCGCTTTTGTTGTCTAATGATGCCTCGGCAGACTGCTGCTGTTAACCCTTCTGTCTGCTTCGGCTCGACTCTCTCTCTGTGTTTAGGGTTATTCTTAAAACCGTTTAGAACGACAATAGCTCTGGATTCGATTTAGTCACAGTTGTACCATCGTCTTCTTCCGGTCCGAGCAACATCTTGAAAATGAGTCAGTGGAGCAGCGATCATCAGACAGCAGACTGCGGTGTGCGCAACAGTTGCCGCAACTTTCAGCTCCCGGATACGAGAGTACACACACACACACACACACACACACAACAGGAACACAACTGCTAAAAAACAACACGAGTGTGGACACAATGTCACGATTTCATTACACTTAGCGATACCCGGTAAAATTGTTTTGGGTATTTTAAAATACATTCTTCAGATTTTTCCATTTGCAGCAGTTTCATTATAGTCCATGACTCATCACCAGAGCTGGAAAGAGTATTGAAATATTCTACTCAAGTAAAAGTACCACTATTTTTGATAACATTTTACTTACAAGTAAAAGTACTGGTTTAAAAATGTACTCAAATTAAAGTAAAAAAAAAAGTAGGTTGTTTAAAATGTACTCAGAGTAAAAAGTTATTTCCCTTCTTGTGTCTAAAAAAAACAAGGGGACACAAATGTCACATTATTTGTTGGTAATTAAAGTGCTGACAAAATAAAATATGTAAACACTGGGTCAAGGTCACAAACAAACTCATTCACCTGTCCTCATCAGTTACTGCATTCAACGTTTCCAGTGCATACATCATTTAATTTTTTTTATTATTTTAAAGTCAGGTCAACATCATTTTTACTCAGTAACAGATGTGAAGTACAGTGCTTCCAAAAAAACATACTTAAAGGTGCCATGTGTAAGAATGTGGCCAAAAACGGTTACTACATTCAAATTCAAAATACCGAGGTGTAGGTTTCTTTTTGCTCGGCAGCTGAGACTCTACTGACTGCAATGATTGGTAGAAGGCGGTAGGTGGCGCCACATGCCAAAACATGATTTGCAGTCTGCAAAATATTTTTTTTAATGCAAATATTTTGGCTGTACGGTTGTTGTTGGTGAGTTCAGTTTGTTATATGAACATTATTCCTGAATCTCTGTGACATATTAGGAGGATTTTATGGCCAGTTGCTTTCGTTTTATTACATAATGCACCTTTAAGTAAAATAAATAAATGACTAAAAAGTACAAATACACAGAAAACCTACTGAATTACAGTAACATGAGTAGATGTAATTCATTACTTATCACACTGTGCGATGACATGGATCTAATAACAACAAGATGCTCCATACTCACCAGCCACTTTAATAGGTACACCTATTATATCTAAAGAGCCAGGAGTCAAGACGACCTGCAGAACCTCAAACCTGAGCATCAGAATGGACAAGACGGGTGATTTAAGTGACTTTGATCACGCCGTGGTTGTTGGTGCCAGACAGGCTGAAACTGCTGATCTCGTGGGATTTTTCACACACACAACCATTCCTCTGTTTTTTTTACGGAGAACGGTCTGAAAAAAAAAAAGAGAAAATACCGTGTAAGTGGCAGTTCTTAGGGCTGAAATTGCCTCATGATGAGGTCAGAAGAGAATGGCCTGACTGGTTTGAAAAAATGATTTAAAGGCAACAGCAAGTGAAATAACCGCTTGTTACGACTGAGGTATGCAGACGATCACACAACAACACCTCAGGCCTTGAAGCAGACGGTCCACAGCAGCCCGAAGACCACTGGGTCCGTGTGTGGACTGACGCTGATGGCATCTGTGAAATCATAGATTAGGACACACAATGGAACATGAAGACCTTGTAGCAGGTTGTAGCAGCACACACACGCGCGCGCGCTGTGAGACGACATATCTGATACTGCAGGAGATCAGTGTTTAGGAGCCACGACGACAGGAATCACCACGATTGTTTCACACTGGTACATATTTTGTCTGGGACAGCCCAAAATCACACACTGTACACCGGGCATTAGATGAGTAAACATAGATGGATGGAGCCTTCTGGCTGTGCTTTACCCTCATTTGGTTCATCACAAACGTTTTCAGCCCGAAATGCAGGTAAATATGGTCTGTATTTGAGAGACCCATACAGAGAACAGACTAAATGTACCAAAAAAAAACGACTTAGCAATATTTGTCGTAATGGTACAAACCATTCAGCACCGGGAGCGTACAAACCAAGGCAGCAGTTTCCCACACTGTTGATACGCTCCCCTATCTCGCAAGGTCAAAAAAAGTTAAAAAACCTGAATCCAAATCTGTGGCTGGATCACCACAAAAATCTAATCTTTTCTTTCTTGGACCATAACCTCCACAGATAATAACATTGCAGTTAATTAAGTCTCCCCCTTGTGGCACTTCAAAATAAACCACATGGACTGTATGTTGGTCAGCGAGACGGCACTTTTCTCAACTTGAAATCAACTTCATGTGATCACGTTAAAGGTGCCATATGTAAGAATGTGGCCAAAAACAGTTACTACGTTCAAATTCAAAATACTGAGGTCTTTTAGGTTTCGTTTTCTGACGTAACTGGCAACCCGTGGTTGCGCGGCAGCTGAGACTCTACTGGCTGCAATGATTGGTAGGTGGCGCCACATGCCAAAACAGGATTTCAAAACATCAACATGATTTGCAGTCTGCAAAATAATTTTTTTAATGCAAATATTTTTGGCTGTACTGTTGTTGTTGGTGAGTTCAGTTTGTTATATGAACATTATTCCTGAGTCTGTGACACATTAGGAGGATTTTATGACCAGTTGATTTTGATTTATTACATAATGCACCTTTAAATTATGATCTGCATTAATATATCAGGTATTGTCCCATCCTGAGTTCAAAGATAACCTCTCTCAGGCCCTTGTTGAGTTTTCCACCGTCTGCGAAAGGAAGAGTGCGCATTTAGTCATGGCTAAGTAATGTCTGCACACACCATCTAATCTCATTAGGAGTTTCCGTTCGGGGCAAACACAGTGGTTGTCTTTGTGCACACGACGAGACTCCTCAGTCTGGAGCATCCACAGCAGGGCAGCTCATCCCTGACCAGAACCACCACAAGTGACGTTCTTAGAAAGTGTTCAAACCCCCCCCCCCCCCCCCCAAGCCGCGGTTTGCTCCTCCATTGTAGTGCTGCGATATAAGATTCTATCTGCGCCTGGTAAACCTTTCACTCTAATATCGGCATGCGTCAGCTGCTTGGTGATATTTAGCGTCGCCTCCTGGTGGTTCGCCGAGGTCATTCGTGAGCCACAGTAGCCGCGGGACAGTGAACATTTCCACTGGGCTATTTGCAGCGTCTAAGGTGAATGTTCACAAGTCACTCTGGTCTAATTGTAGACCTGTCAGCTGTGTGTGCGCTGCCACATTAGCCACCTTTACTTTTTTGCTTTGACATCTTTAAAAGCCAATCTTGAATGTTGGTTGAGAGTGGGTTAAAGGGAGGAGCCGTGGAAAGTGGACAATGATTTGATCTTTTGGCCCAATCCCTGTGGGATTTTGTGGGAAGTGTGGCATGACTGGGGGAAATGATCCCCTGCTGTGGGATCCCCTCTCCTCGCCATTTGTCCTTGGAAGTAGAATAGGAGGAAGTCCTGACTTTGACAGGTTTGTAGTTTCACATGGCAGATAAAAAAACTCAGGGGATCGCTGGTGTCGGAAGTGAGTTCAGCCCAGTCTTTCTCTCTTTTGTCTGGACAGAGATACTGACCACCTTGTTTTCATTGTTTCTGTGAACATCAGTCACTGATCACCTCTCACATCCACTGATCAGACCAAAGATAATACAAGGTGACGGTTGGGTGCATTGGTATTGTGGAAATGTGTAATACTGTTTCTAAAAACCATAACTGAGCAAAAAAACTGTATGTTAAAACTGGAACTTTTAATTTAACTACAGCTGCAACTGAAGTAGTATGTGTTTGGTCCATAAAACGTCAGAAAATGTTGAAACATGTTTCTCAAACCTGGAAACGATGATGTTCTCGAATGTCTTGTTTTGTCCGGAAACCAAAATGATTCAGTTTTAGTGATTTCTTTGTTACATGGAGCAAAGAAATCAGGGAATATTCACATTTAAGAAGCTGAACGATCACAGAGCTTGTTTTAATTTAAAAAAAAAAATTTTTAACTGATGAATTGGTTATAAAATAGTTGATGATTCATTTAATAATCAGTTAATAATCCTTCCATCCATCTTTTACCATTTTATCCTAATTGATAATCAACGCAGCCATACATTTATCATAACAATATTCCAGTTTTGATACAAACTAAATATACTAATTTATATATACTGTATATATATATATTTTTTTATAAAAAGTCCATAATTTAAAATTTTTTTTTTAAAAAAATCCATGTATTGTCTAAAATATTAAATCGACTTGATTAATTAATTCAGAATGACGTTTCTGCATTTTAAATAAGCAGAGATCTGAGTTCCTCCACGCGTCTCTCTGTGTATGTGTTTGGATTATCGACCAGTGACATTCCTGCGCTGCACACAGGAAGTGATTTGTTTCGGGTCAAGACAGACGGAGGCGGCAGCAACATCGCGCGAGTAAAGCAGCGCGGCAAGACGGCGATGTTTTCTGAACTGAAAACACAAAGACGTGTCGAGTCAAAGAGCAGAAAATTAAAACATAAAATTCACTCTTTAAGCAGATTGACAGGATAAATGCCTCCTTGTCCCCACCCACCACTGCGATGCCGGTGTATACACACAAACGCTCCCTCCGTGCATGTTTTCAGATGAAAGTGCACAAATAGAATAAATCAATAATTGGACTAATTGATAAATGGAGCGACTGTTTGAGCTCTCTGCGGTGTTAACTCTCTGTGGAGCCAGAAACAGTCCCCCCCCCCCCCCCCCACCACCACCACCACCACCACCACCATTATTAATATGTGAGCTGGTAGCAGGCAGACAAGAGCTTGGAGGCTGCACATTCCTCTATTAAAGGAATAACCCACCCTGGTCCCGTCATACTTCCTGTGGAGAGAGGGCCAGGTTGAACCACAGCATATTTCTGGCTTGAGCTGTTGTTCCTCCTTATATGTGTGTTTTTTCTCTCCCTCTCTCTTTCACTCTTCTGCTGCTGCTGCATTAAAACTACGGTCTGTAACACACACACTGTTCTATTCATCGCCGGTCCACATGTTTAAGCTTACGCAGGCTCGTCACTCTTCAGCCAGTCACCTCATATAGTCTGTATGTGGAATCGAGGGGGGAAAAAGTGCATTTAATTATCATGAAACCTCTTGTTTTAAAGTTTAAACAATATCCTGAATAGATATGCTGTGTTTTATCCCTACTTAATAGATAGGAGCGGAAAACGCTCGGAGCCGCTCTGCTTGTTTCCTTTGGAGCCTTGATTTGAATTCTGTTGTTTTTTTCTCTGGCGGGTCGCGAAAAAAAACGACCTGTCGGTGCTTTGACGTTGAATATTCTGCTCCATTTGTGTCCCTGCAGGTATGGACAGCGCCATCACTCTGTGGCAGTTCCTGCTGCAGCTGCTGCTCGACCAAAGCCACAAGCACCTGATTTGCTGGACATCTACGGACGGCGAGTTCAAGCTCCTCAAGTCGGAGGAAGTGGCCAAGCTCTGGGGGCTGCGCAAGAACAAGACCAACATGAACTACGACAAGCTGAGCAGAGCCCTGCGCTACTACTACGACAAGGTGAGATCAAGTGAACTCTGTGAATTTGTGAAAGAGTAGCTATCGTAGCTGATGGGAGCTGAAAGGACGTAGTAGACGATAAGAGATTCTTTGTAGTGCTTCTCTTAAAAGCCACAGTGTCCCCTACAGTCACTTCCCCTTCCTCTTTCTCACCAAACACACAGTGGAGCTCGGCTTTTAATGTGACACTCGACACAAAATGGTGTCAGTGTGACACTTGTCCAACACCAATAATCCATTTGTGTCCTGTTATTGTCTTGTCGATGAGTGATGTCTTTTTGTTCCACATCGTCATGAATGCTGAGGTCAACTGAGGTTGTTTTAAAAAAAAAAGAATATGCGATGGACAAAAATAATCTTTAACTTCAAACTGTAGTGCACAACTTTAGAATAAAAACAAAGCCATTGTCAAATTATGCCACAATGCAAAGTTTATAAGCTCCACATGTCTTTCCGTTTGTCCGTATAGCGGACCACTTCCTGCACTGCACACAGGAAGTGGTTTGTTGTTGTCCAGACAGGCAGGAGTAACAGCAGCATTGCGCTAGTAAAGCGAGGCGGCTACAAGATTTTGACTGAAAACATGAACATGTGCAAATTAACTGCTCAAAAAAACATTTAATGGGATAAATGCTTCTCGACTCACCTGCTACTGCTCTGCTGCTGCTGTTTACACACGAATCCTCCTTCAGTCAGGTCTGATAGTTTTGCTTGACAGAGCCTGTTTTCAGATTAAGAATGCTGCAATCAAATAATGTTACATCTTTTCTGCTCATGAAGTCCAAAACAACATAATCAACAACGACAAAAAGTCACATACTGCAGCTTTTAGCTAATTGAACGCTGTTTGTTTCACAGAACATCATTAAGAAGGTGATCGGCCAGAAGTTCGTCTATAAGTTTGTGTCCTTTCCTGAGATCCTGAAGATGGACCCGCAGGCCGTGGAGATGGGCCTGGCCTCTGGGCGCTTCCCCCTCCAGGAAGGAGAGGCTCCTGAGCTGGAGGTGGAGGAGGAAGAGGAGGAAGACAGGGAGGAGGAGGCACAGAGGAGGGCCCTGGCAGCGCTGGGGGCTCAGCAATGTCGTAACGACTACCTCCGCTCCGGTCTCTACTCGTCCTTCAGCATCAGCTCCCTGCAGAACCAGCCCGAGCTGCTCCGAGCCCTGCGGGAGCGCCAGGAGGAGTCCTGCTCCGTCATCCGCTTTGGCACAAACGCCAACGAGAGGAGCTCCCCTCCCTCTGCCAAGCCCGAGTCCTACATCTCCCCCAGGCCGTCCAGGCTCTCCTCTCATTCCCATTCCCCATCTCCTCCCCATACCCAGCCTGGACGAAGCTGGGGCACTGGTGTCAAAGAGGGGGACGGGGACTCTGACCAGAGCGCTCAGCCTCTCAACCTCTCCTCCGGGCATAGGGAGCGAGCCCTGCAGCCTCCAGAGAAAAGGAGCAGCAGCAGCAGCAGCAGCAGTGGTAGAAGTAGTTCGGTTGGTCATAGTAACCACAGAGATGAACTCCCACCAAAAAGCAAGAAGCCCAAAGCTCTGGAGATCTCTGCCCCATCCCTGCTGCTGGCAGGAAGTGACATCGGCTCCATCGCCCTCAATAGCCCAGCGCTCCCGTCTGGCTCCCTGACTCCTGCCTTCTTCACCGCACAGGTGAGATGATGGTGCTGATACTGACGTAATTATCAAATATCAGACAGAGAGAGATGACCTGTTACTGATCCAGTTTCTGTAATTTGGTGTTTTTATGAATTGGAAATATGTGATAATCTCATTTTAAGCACATGCCATAATTCTGGGTCATAATTAATAGTTTAACCAACACAGTAACACACAAAACAGGCTGAAGAGGAGCGAAACGACAAGAGTGTAGTCACTTTTGGACAATAATACAATTTTATGCCACAATTAAAATAATCAAATCCTGATTAAAATAATCACAATTCACAATATTTATGGGGACAATTGTTTGAAAACGACAAAACGAAAAAAACAATGCTTTCATGCATTGTTGTAATGCTACAATTGTGCAATTTTAGCAACCTTTTAGGATCATTACAAATCACACTATTCTAACTTCATGACAACAACATTTACACCCACCGACCACTTTATTAGGTACACCTATTTACCTATCTGATCCGCCAATCACACGGCAGAAACGTGGGGGCATTTAGGTCTGTAGACATGGTGAAGTTCAAACAGAGCATCAGAATGTGGAGGCAAGGTGATTTTAATGCATTCAGGTTGGTTTTGAACTCAAATATAGTCATTGAGTGCATATTGTACTTGATTTAGTCTGTGATTTATTACGGTCCCATGTAACCTTTCGTTAATCCGTCTCTATGATTCACCCTGGATGACATGCTTGATGTAGTGTAGTGTTTCCTTCCTCTTTCCTAATCTCGTGATTCAGAGAATCTACAGATCGTGATGATATTAGCTTTGTGAGAACATGATAGACCTCTCTGCCGTAGTTTTCCCCAAATACACAACAATTTAATAGTTTAAGAACACCCTTCATTATCTAGTTCACAGTGGCTCACAGGTGAGTGGGGAAACTGCCCATGGTGAAAAGAAAAGGTCAGGTCACCAAGAACTGAAAATGTAAATTAAAAACGGGAAAATACTATACTAATACTATTAATACGATTTCTTGCTTTCTTTTAAACCTACACGACACACATAGAGAAACATCTACACTCTCTACTCGCTTTCAGAAATAACTGGAAAAAATATTGTAGAACTTCTAACCGGCAGCATATGCTCAAATTTGTTTAAAAAATAAGAAAAAACTCCCAAATCCAGTTCCCTGAGCCACCAAAATCGAATGATTTCCTCTTTGGGCCATTTATCCCCAGAAAACGTCGTTAAAATTCATCCTCTGCCATTTGCGTTCTGTTCAAAATCAGACAGACGAACGCGGCCGTAAAACATAACCTCGTCGGTTAGTTCATTACTGCTGGTATTGTTGGCCCCGCACACTCCTGATGTGTCTGGTTAAGATCAGACTCACCATGACCACACTGTGACACATCACTACAAGTTTTCCGATTTCTGCTCTCGGGTCATTTTGAAGAAAAAAAAAGTGGAGATGATGTCTGTGTGCCAGCCACGGATGAACTAGTTAGCCCAATACTAATCTGATCTCAGAAAGAAAGACAATAATTCTGTGATGCTATCTGTGCCCATCCCCTCTGTGCACTGGTCTGGCAGGGGATGGTGGCGTGATCACATCCATCCAGAGAATGATGTCAGTGTCCCTTAAGCAATCAGAGAGAGAGAGCATGCTGCACTTGTGTTATCTGTAAAATCTTCTGGAAGTTTGAAGTGGCACAATATTTGAGCAAAATGTTGAAATGTCATTAACGAGTCGACCATAAGTTTGCACATGAAAGCACGTCCAATATTTTCTTTTTGATTGTCCAGTCTCAAACAACAGGACGACTCTACGGTAGATCAAATTTGACAGTAAAATTCTGTCACAATTTCATTTATTTAGGTCCAAAGTCAACTCGGGGTGACTGCTCTCTGACATTAGACATTACTCCAGAGGCTTTTAAACCACAACTTGTGATTGTGTGAATTGTTGTTTTTCATTATCAGACAACGGGACATAAATATTTGCAGCAGGAACAGGTTTTCTTCATGGAGTGTGATTTTAGTCGGACTAAGGCGATAATTCTGTTTTCTTAACGTCACGTAAACATGTAAGTCTGACTAAAATCAAGCTAGCCTTAGTTGGACTAACATACGCTGATAATGCCATTCATAGTCCGATTACTCCTGCATGTATACACGTAGCTGGACTGGAGTCGGACTTGGCATTCTGCACAAAATTTCCTCCTCAGTTTTGACCCGGAAGTAGAAGGAGACGGGACCGTACCTGTGTTCCCCGGGTCCTATGTTTCCCGCTTTGTATGTGACCGGGGAACATAGGACCCTTTCTCTAACCCTAACCCTAACCCTACCCTTTTTCAAAAAAGGGTCCTATGTTCCCCTGTCACATACAAAGTGGGGAACATAGGACCTTTTTTTGGAAAAACGGGGAACATAGGACCCGGGGGAACATAGGTACGACCCCGAAGGAGACGATGTATAAACTTTCGTTCCCAGAAATTATACGACCGCGGCGTCTTTCTTCGGACATCACGGCAACCACAAGAGCCTCGATTGATCTAATGTGCATCAGGATTAACATGTACAGCAGGTACCAAACATACCATTCGCTCAACATTCGATACGCACTAGCTTACAGAGAGATACAGTCAGACGTACGCGGCCAATAAATCGATTTTCTCCTCCGCATGTATACTTGGGCTCAGCAAGTTATCCGATTGCCCGTCTTAGTCAGACTACGGCCTTAGCTTGATTAAACGGTGCATGTAAACCACAGGTTTCCTGCATTCTTGGAAGGGAAGAGGGAGGTGAGAGATATTCAGCTGCAACCTAACACTTTACCAATAGATGTTGCCAAATCCTACACACTGCAGCTTTAATGTAACAAGAGAAAGCACTCAGACAATTCAAACCTCTGCCAAGGCTGCTTGGTGTCCCACAGTGTCATTAAACTCCCCTAACCTCAAGGTTAACAATTGTTTAAAACAAATAAACCCTATACCTGGCTCTTCTTTGGACCATAATAACCCACATCCCCAGAATATTTCATTCAAACCCATCTTTTATTTTTGCTGCTCACAGACAAACGTGGCCAAAAATCTAAACTTCTTGGAGAAGGTGAAGGTCGGCTTCAGAGAGAAGTGGCGCCGCTACAGCGTTTGTCCATCGTTGTTTTCTGTTTATCGGGGTCGCTAAAAGAGGGATCAGAGGAAAACAACCGATTTACAGAAATCTTCTCCAAGCCCAACCTATGAGAGCAGGGAAGAGGCCCTAAGTGATGCCATATGCTCCAATAATTCCATTAATAATGGGAGCAGGGCTGGTCCCTCTGCAACACTGGCTCACGTCTGAGGTGACACAGGGGAAAGTAAGGGGGAGGGGAAGGACAAGACCAGGGGAGAGAAGGAGAAATTGATTTCATATGTTTTCTCTCTAGTCTGCGTTCCGAGGGCTTGAGGACCCCTCTTCCCTCCGCCCTGATCAACAACAACCCCCACTGTCCAGCACCTCTCCTCCACACGTCACCCCTGTATTCTGTGGGGGGGGGGGAAACCCTCAGACTTCCTTCCTGCTTCGTCAAGTTTGTTTTTCCAAACGCCAATACACGTCCATTTACTATTTCGGCATGTTTCGCATTACCACAGCACTCGGTGAAATCCTCTCCGTTTTTCTGTCGGGGTTTTGGTTTTTTTGTCACTGGTTTTGCACTTATTTACATGAAGCCTCACTCCCTCACTCCCTCGCTCTCTCTCTCTCTCTCTCTCTCTCCTCCACAGACTCCTTCTGGTTTGTTGTTGGCTCACAGTCCGCTGTTGTCAGGCATCCACTTCTGGAGCAGCCTGAGCCCCGTCGCCCCGCTCAGCCCCGCCCGGCTGCAGGGCCACAGCTCCCTATTCCAGGTGAGAAACAGTGTGTGGAGAGGGCGTGGTGAGGGCGGGAGATGAAAACAGAACCGGTTAATTGTTTACTGGTAGCGACAGCCGAGCAGGAAGTTTAAGAAAAATCCCCCGTTCTTTAAATCAAGTCATTAAATCTGATGAGCCAAGGTAATGACTTTGGAGGATGAACCGGTTTACGACACATATTTGGTTTATCTTTTATTACAAGTTGTAAAAGGATTAGCTCCAGGTTTTAGAGCCTGAAACTCCAGTATATGGAATCCCTTTATATCCACTAGTAAATAATTATCGGTGATGCTCCCATCAGATTCATATTCTTTTTTTCTGCCCTTTTAAATTTAAATTTATTTGAAAAGTGTACCATCAGCATAGGAACATTGATTTACAAGAGGTCCTTGTATAGTGAATATATTGGGGTTATAAATTTGAACCAAACATGATCAAATTTGACTTTTTGAATTATTAGTGAACATAAATTTTGTTTTTAAACTTTTTCCTCGACTTACATGATATGTAAAATAAAATAAATACAAACACAATGTTTTGGGAGTTGTGGAAAAACAACGCACCGTGAGCGGTGGTGAAACTAGACGTGACTTCGTGAGCAGGTCCAGCAGAGGTGTCCTGTTTCAGTGCTGTGAGCGGGAGAGGAAATCCTGTGAATACTTCCTGTTTGAGCCCAGGGGAGCCAGTTTGAACAGGGTGGACTGGTTTGAGAGCTGCTCCTCATTTGTGAAATCATACATATATACACACACACACACACACACAACACACGTACACACAAGGACACAACGGGTCCTTTGTGAACAAATACTGTCGACTACTTCTTCTGTTGTGGAGGTGCAGGGGACAGAGATAAAGAGGAATAGGTACAATGAATTTAAAAAAAAAGAAAAAAAAAGAAGAAGCAGGAAGTCAGAGCAGTGACAATGCTGCAGTTCCTCTCCGGAAAGCAGCTTTCATAGACCCTCTGTCCCCTCCTCACTAACTCTCCACCCTTTTCTCTTCCGCCACAGTTCCCGAGCCTAATCAACGGACACATGCCTCTTCCTCTGCCAAACCTGGAAGGAACACCCTCCTCCCTGCTCCTGTCCCCCACCACCCACAAATCCTGATCCAGGGTCTGCGAAAAACAAAAAAAAAACTCCCATCTTCGTCCATCTCTTGTTGAAAGTCATTGTCACCATCACCGTCGGCACCAGCAGTGACCTCTTGTCAAAAAAAAAACCCCGCTTCAGTAAAGTCCTACGAGACGGTATGTGACCTCAGTTTATTTTGCACTTGAGTTGCTTCAGATTCCAGTGGCTGAAAGCACTTGGTAAAAAAAAAAGCCATAATATTGCCGCGATGTCTGCGAAGGCGTCTGAGGCCATTTGTGATAAAAGTACAGCACATTTCCACGCGACCCTGTTCAAGACGAACAGTAGTGATGTGTTCCGCTCATTCTGCGCTAAATGCGTGGTTGTTTTTAATCTTGCAGATAAACAATGTTTTTTTTTTCTCTCTCTAAAATATTCATCACAATGTGAGACCGGTTGTTTCACTGGTGTGGTATTTGTATGTAACGTATGCACTATGCTTCTCAGATAGTACCGGCTGTGCCTTGTTGTCCTACTTCCCCCCCCCCCTCCGTATTTCAAAATATTTTAATGAAGACGAGATTTCAAATCAACGAAAAAAAACCTTTGTAATGCTTGTAATGTTCTTTTTTTATATATATATATATATAATGGACTTGGTATACAGTATGTATTCTGTATATTTTTTTGTATTGTGAAGAATGTCGTGTCATTTTCAATAAACGAAGCATTGAATGCTTGAACCGCGGTGCCTTCATGTTTCTACAGGAGCTAAGAAAACACCCAGACCAAATGATGCGAGTTCTGTTTAAACTTTTAGATTTAATTTTCTTTACTCTGGAAAAAAAAAAGCTTGTATATGGGAGGACATCTGCAATGAATTCCCACGTCAATAACAATTATCCACAAATAAAGTTAAAGAATATCATAGAAAATATCTGGTAACACTGTTAAATAGACTGACTTGGTATGTCATTCACGAGGGGGCAGAACTAAAGCTAGTGCTCCCTGAATGTGTGCTTCCTCATACAACAGAACAGACATGCAAAACAATGTTGAAGGTCATTAAAGAAAAAAAACAAAAACGGAGCCATGTTTTTTTTTTTTTTTTACAGTTGATATAGATGGGAATGGCAGAGAGGAGAACACGTCTGAAAAGGTAACTTCACAGATTCCAAGACCTGAAATTCACTTTGCTCCCTCTCTTGCTCCTGCAACTGGAGGATAAAAGATGAGGGATGAGGACGTTGTTCACCAGTTAAATGTTTAGGAGGCGTATCCTGTAATGCCCTTTAAATTCTACGTTGCCATTTTCCTCCTGCATTTGTTCATTGGTCACGACAGAGACCGTAGCATCCTGGAATGATATAATGCCAGTATCATGACATAAATATTGTTTTCCACAGAGCTTGGCAACATTTCACTCATAATTAGCCTCCAGTTAGGATAAAAAAAAAAAATCAGTTATTAAATCAAAGCTGGCCTCGAAAACCTTCAGGGTAAATGGTCACAAATAATTTGTGCAGCTGAGGACAGCGCCGCAGAAACAGAAACGACATGAAACCCTTCAGAGCTGCAGCACAAGCATCCCTCTGTTTGTCTGCTGCTGCGACGCCTCACACACGCGCGCACTCGCACCGAGGAGCTTCCATGTGCAGATTTTCTGTATGAAAATGGAAATAATGACTAAAAATACCACCACTTCAAAAAAAAAAAAAAAAAAAAAATTTAAATCTATATACATTGCATGTACTCATTAAAGTGACTGAGCCCATTAGAATTCTAGACAGTAGTTGGATTTAGCAGCAAATTCTCTTCTCAATAAATATAGATGTACAGTATATAAATGTCTCTTTTGGGCCAGGTTCAGGCCAAACATGAGGGGGGGTGGAGTGGCGTGGGGGTGGGTCGCAATGTGGACGATTTTCCCAAGTTAATTTGGGGGAGAGGTGATGACAGTGATGCTCCATGCCAACATCCATCTCAGCTTACTGATCCTGAAGAGCCAGGACATCCTTCCCCCCAAAAAAAAAAAAAAAATACAGTCCACAGAGTCTAAAACAGCATGCTTTGTCTTCTGCTTTTTCCATTGCCTGAAGGGGGAAAACAAAAAAATTTTTTTAAACACAAAACAACACCGTTTAACATAATTTTAGGCAACACTTTTCATACTATGACACTCAGAAACACATGCGTGCATAGTATCGTCTTCTCGACACACCCTTCAGATTGTTCCCTATCACAATAACATGATTACTCACCTGATTCAGGATATGATGAGTTCCGATAACCAGGATCCCTCTGCAGATGCACCTCCTTCAGTGTAAATATGGATGTGTCTGTCACACACACACACAAAAAAAAGAAGCATAGAGATCAAACATTGCGCCAGGAGAATCGTGTCTTTGTTTGGAGGCTGTAAGTGATCTTCTCTGTGCGCTGCAATATCCTTCTGCTTGTACCAAGTGTAGGCTGCCAAGTCTGCATTATTGCGTTGCCATTTCATTACTCACTCTCTGGCAGTGCGTGCACACGTGGCCCCAGGCTCCTGAAGTACGGCTGTCTCATTGCTTCATCAGCAGAGATCCTCTTTTTGGACTCGTACTGAGATGTTGGGGCAGAAAAGAAACACACGGTCATTAAATAAGAAAACAGGGCATGATTGGGTACAGTTGTCGTGCCTCGATGCACTTCCTGCACAACCACAGTCCGAACATAGCTGCGAAATGTGTCACGCTGCTTTTAATATTGTTTTAATGCCCGTCAGATAATGAAAGACTCACTTTTAGGAATGACATCAGCAAGTCAATGCCATCGCTGTCCAACCTGCAGAGAGGGAAGGGGAGACACACAGAGAGAGAGAGAGAAAGAAGGGAGGTCAGTGGAGGAGAGGGAAGAGTCACAGACACATGGTCGAGTGTAAGGAAGGAAAACACTCAACTATTCCACAGGATTTCCTTACAGGAAGCGACAAAAAACACACACTGCTAACTAAACAAACCAATAATACTAATGTAGAACTCGCTCGACACACAGAGCAGCTCTTGTGTTTTTTTACCTGGGTCTGTTCAAAAACAACTGCTCATTTCCATCTCCAATAATAAGAGGGCTAACAAGAAATGTGAGGGTTTATTTAACAGTCAATGTATGACTTTAACAGACATGAAGTACACTAAATGTGGCGTAAAAGTTAAGTCTGAGTGTCAGTCTTACCTCGGTGCGTGGTTTATGAGGGGCTGAATCTTATACTTGGGGAACTTGTAGGACTTGAACTCGTCGATGGAGAATATTCCAGGCCAGCTGTCCTCTGTTGGAGTGCCTGCGGAGGGACATTTAATCCACACCATTACAGTCATGCTTTTACTAAGGCATGAGAGGGGGGGGGGGGCTCATATTTGAAGTATCACAGCTTCCCGGTCAACAGAGGGCAGCACTTACCTAGCAGCCTGAAGATGAGATGAAGCTCATCCTCCACTGTGGAGCCGGGGAACAGCGGCCTGCCGGCAGCCATCTCATAGAATATACAGCCCACACCCCTGTGAGGAAGGAGGAGGTTTGAGTGAGGACTTAACTCTGTGGAGTTAAAACTAGGAGATTTACATCGAATATCTAAGGACACACTTCATTTCAGACTCAATACAGATCACATATGATCGTTTACATTCATAACTATGTGTGTCACGTCCTGCACAGTTGTTCAAGGGACAGTGCACTTTAATGAACATCAGCATGTAAACGTAACATAAAAACTAATTCACATCTGCCGTCCCAAGACGAGTCGATGGTACAGAACAAAATTACACAAGTACACACACACAAGACGACCATGCGAAAGAAAAGAATCACACAAGAACAGATAAAAAGAAATGGCAGCACATGCTGTAATCCAGTTAAAAAAAAGAAAGCCACAAAACAGTGGCGATGCAAACCAGGAAAATAGGGACCATATGGTCTTCAAAGTGCTTAAGGTGCCAAAAATATGTAATTAACTGGTGCTAAGGTGCTTGCTTTGTTCCTTATAGCTTGGTTAGGAATAAACTGCACATTGTCTTCGTTGTAGAAAGTGTTTCAGTGCTCAATATATAGAGTCATATATTTCGCATGGACACGTATCATATTTTAAAAAGCAAACATATACTCCAGTGACAAAGGTCGAATGCAACAATCGGAATCAATTGGATTTCTGTGGCCAAAGAACCCTGGAAAAAAATATGAGTCACATCATCGTTAACAAAAAAAAAAAGAAATAAATCAGATACGAGTCACTGCAGCCTGGTAATGTTAACATAGTCAAAGTCTCCTTTTTCGCAGATTTAAGTGTGTTCAGAAGAAACCACGTGAGCCCACTTCACAGCGAGGAAACTAATTGGAATTACAAATTCATGCAGATGGATTCTTTGCGCTTCACGACTGCATTTGCATGTGAACCTTCTGTGTTTGTGCCCGAGTAATCGTACGGGAATGAAGAGAGTGTGACTGGTGTTTTCTGACAGTTGTACAGGCTCCTGTTGAGCGAGGCCCACTCACCACATGTCTATCTGCGTGGAGTACTCGGACGAGCCGAGCAGAACATCAGGAGGCCGATACCAAAGTGTCACCACCTCGTTAGAGTATGTTTTCGTGGGAACAGACTTCGCCCTTGCCAGGCCTGCCAAACACAGACGACAAATATTAGTCACTATGGACAGTTAACAGAAAATCACATGAAATTATTATTTTTTTATTTCATATTTACCCTGTATTTGTATTATTGGTAGTATCATTTTTTTAGGTTTATGTATGCACTTGTATATGTAAATAGTGTTTTTTTTTTAACACTGGTATATTTGTATAGGTGTGATCATATGTACATATATAATATGTTAGGACAATATTATATGATGCTAACGTTGCAGGTATGATATTTATTTTTCATATTTGCTGATTGTTTTGCTGAGGTGGTGGTGGGGGTGTAAGTACTTCTTTTGTTGTAATGTTTCTATATAAAACAAAAAAACAATAAATATGTTTTGGGGTAAAATGAAGGGATTCATCACAGAAGTAAAACCATATTCAGGTATGTCACGCGTAGTTACAAAAACAAATGGTAACACTTTAGATTAGGGAACACATATTGACCATTAACTAGGTACTTACTAACATATAAAAGTAGCATACTAGCCCTTTAATAGTAATCATTAAGCATGTATTTACACCTTATTCTACATAACCTTATTATACCTTTACTACGACATGAATTAAGATGTTTCCTATATAAGGTGTTAATATGTGCTTAATGTTTACTAATAAAGGGCTAGTATGCGACTTATATGTACGTTAGTTAGCACCTAGTTAATGCTGAATATGTGTTCCCTAATCTAAAGTGTCACCAAACAAATTAATATAGGTCTGTAGGAAACAAACAAAGCTTTAATATGAAGAGTGTATTTTTTTTTTTTTTTTTTTTTACCAAAGTCAGCCAGTTTGAGTTCTCCTCTGTCGTTGATGAGCAGATTCTGAGGCTTCAGGTCCCTGTGAAGAACTTTGCGTTTGTGACAGTAAGCCAAGCCTCGCAGGATCTGATACAGAAAGATCTGCGGAAAGATGTTTTTTTGATGAGTAAGTATAATTAACATGTTTAAACTTTAACACCGTAAGAATTTAGTGGCACTTTCAGTTACAAACGTGGGCGTCTGTTTATTAGCAGACATTTTGACAGATCACTGTAGGAAAAACACTTGTTTAAATAATCAAACTATTAAAATCCATTTAGCGGATTCAGTTTCTGTCTCACTGCCACCAAGGACTTGAACAAAGCTGTCATTAACGTAATAAAAACCTGTATTTTTCATGTCGAAATGACAATCGCTAAATGTGTCGGTGCTTTCAAGCCCATTATAATATTTTAATTGAATAAAAGTCTACATCAAAAGGAAAATGTGATTCAATGTCAGCACACACACACACAAAAGGATAAGAAAACACATTTTACCACACGTTTCCCTCCATGTCAGCACTCCACCACCAGGGGGCAGACTAACAGTGTTTTTCTTATACTGATACAACATCCTGGAAGTTAATGAAGTTGGCAGGGCCAGCAGCAGTTTGACTGTAGCCGCTCACCTTGACATTCTGCATGCTTAGGATGTTCCCACAGTCGTCCATGTACTGCTTCAGGTCTTTGTCCTAGAGAGAGAGAGAGAGAGAGAGAGAGAGGACACGTTAGAAGAGTGGAGAGGCTACAAGCTTACAACATCAGCTCTAATCTCATGACTAATTATGATGCTAAACAGGTTTACTTTATGGAGGCCAGAGGCTTGGTTGTTCTTACCAGGTACTCGAAGACCAGTGTGAGCGACTTCTCTGTGTGGATGATGTCGTGAAGCGTCACGATGTTGGCGTGTTTCAGGTCCTTCAATAATGACACTGGAGGGAAAAAGTAAAGGTGACAGTTGTTAACAGGGTCCTACGATCCTGAGCCTTCTTTCTTCTACTCTATTTCATTATTATTTCATTGGAAATCAATTCAGTATTGGTCATCTTGACGGATCATCTTTCTGCTCCAGTTGAGTTTTGTTTGTATTTAGAATCTTTTGGCCTTATTTATCCTAACTTTGCTTATTAGCAACTTGTTTTCATCAAACAGTTACTGAAATGTCTCTGCATTTCTCTCTTTTGTTGCGATAAAGTAAGAGAGTCATGGTTGTGATGGTTTGCTCACATGCAGCAGAGTGAGTATATTGAAAAAAGGAAGTTGAAGATGGAGCTGCTGGACAGGAGGAAAAGAGGAAGACCACAGAGAAGGTTCATGGATGTTGTGAAGGACAGTCTGTGTTACAAAAGAGGACACAAGGGACAGTACGAGATGGAGGCAGAGGATCCAAGTGTGGTCACCGCTAAAGGGAGAAGCTGACAGAAGAAGAATCTCACCACCACAATCCCCTGTGTGTTACCACTTAATAATACTTCTCAATTATATAAACCAATCAAGTTATATACACAATGTCACAACTAATCTTCAAGTACATCAAGTTCCAAAAACAGAAAATAATTTAATTTAAAGAAAACCAAAGTAGAAAAAATACTTCTGATGTCACATTCATCTTGATTTCAACAAAAACTACCTCAAAATAAGGAATTGATGTCATGGTCATTTGTCTAATGGTGCAATGAAGAAAACTTCACACAGTGAATGTAATACCTGTTTTCCGATAGTTGCTGTACAATCCAGACTAACAACAATTCCTTTTTTCTTGTGTATGTGCTAACATGCAACTTAATTCAGACACCGTGTTCCCAAACACTCGCAACAAATTCCCTCATTGCAGTAAATGAGACAGAAAATACCCTGTAGTGGATGGGGACAGTACTGCTGTTCATCATGGACTCATGATCTTCTATAAACAAATCTAAGTGGACATTTGTGGTCACCCTTCTTCGTACCTTCTCGAATTGCTGTGCAAGGTGCCCCTTCCTCGTGCTCCAGTCTGATCTCCTTCAGAGCCACCAGGTTGTCGGTCAGTTTACTTCTCCCCTTGAATACTGTGGCGTAGGTGCCCTGGAAGACAGAAAGAAAGAAAGAAAAAAGGTGAACACAGGCTTTCTGTGTTTCTGGCACACTGATGTACGCTTCAGTGAGTGTATACTACAGGGCCTATCCTATACAGGGTAATGTATACTACCCTGACATGGCAGTATCTGTGTGAACAGATATAAAATACAAAGCCTGGCCATTGTGAGTAACTTAATATGATTAAAATAATAGCCCAAACCCAACTGGCTGTCAAAACTCCACTCAAATATCAGGGTCAAGATTCAGTTCAATATTCACTGTGTAATAAACAAGACGGAGCCTTAACACACAAAATAACATCAAATTGCATTACTGTGCAAAACAAGTCTGAGGCCACCATTACATTTGCTGTTCGAGCGTTGCTATAATGACATGCAGTATAATTATTTCTCAATCACTTTATTGGAACACAGCCAGAACAGCTTGTACAGTTAAAGTGTGTAGAGTGTTTTGGTGTCACCCACCCTTACACTTGAGCAACAGCACAACACTTGAGCAACTGCACAACCCTGGCTCTCTTCTTATTCATGTTCCAGGTCAATTCTGGGTAAATCCTAACATGTTAAATACCATGATGACAAATACCTGCTGTTACACAAGGTTTGCCTTACAAACACATGTTGTATGAGTTACACTCATTGGCAGTGTATTAATATACAAGACCCAACTTTCAGCCATATTATTCCAATCTAAATGCAACTGATCACATCGTTTGACGGACAAAAACAACAAAGCTGATGGGTTTTAATCCAAAAATGGACTTGAAATTAATATGGATTGTTTCAGACATGAAGGTTTTATATTTCTTAACGAGTATAGAACTCAAAACACTCGATTGCTGCCTTTGCAAAAAGTGTATATCCATGTTTTATAGTGTAGTAAGTGTGTATAGTGTGTAAACTGTGACGGAGTGTGTGGATCCTCTGTCCCAGAATGTCCCCGAGGATAAGCACCTGGAAAAAATTTGCAATGAAGTCATGGTAACGTACCTCCCCCAGTTTGTCCAGTTTGATGTAGGTCTCCAGCTTCCCAAAGCCAATCTCTGACTAGAGGGGGAGAGAAGGACAAACAGCATTAACGCAGGTAGCGTCTTTATTAGCAGTGACAAGTGCACAGACACCACAACAAATCCTTGTGATGGCCTTGAAGCAACACAGAGGCGAATGTGAGGAGGTCATACATCCCCCAAACACCGTCACACTTAATCTCTTGTGACAAAGGACCGATGGCTTTTCCAAAAGGTTTGTGTATGGGGCAGTACATGCAAATTCCTATTTTGCATGTCCTTGAATAGGTTAAATACACCATTTTGGATATTCATTCAAGTAGCCAATATTGCATTTTTATATATATAATCATCAATCAGTCATTTCCAAAGCAGAAAAGTTGATAATGTGCTAGTTTCTGCTTCTCGTGTATGAGGATTTTACTCATGCGATCAAATAAAAAAGCTATCGAAATATATCATCTCTGGCTGAGGGAGATTATAAAAAGGGATTTCAGCGACATTCTGGCATTTTATAGATGAAGTCCTTACTCAGTTAATCAAGAAAATAATCAGCACTGACTGATGAACACGAGTTGAAGCAATAATGAGCTTGAGAAACCAAATACGAGGAAACAAATTGGACATGGTTCACAGCCACGCGGTTAAAGCACAAACGCGTTCGTTTTCTCACCGACACTAAATAATGAAAGGCGACAGCTTTTGCTTTCATCAAAGTGCACGTGATAAAGTGATAAAAAAATGTATCTCCTGACTGTCACCCCACAAGAAACTGTCACTAAACCACTTTGAAGGAGTAAAAAGTTTCTAAGTGTTTAAAACTAGGTTTCAAATCATGTAAAACTCTGCTCTGAAGTCCGTCTCCTGGAGGAGCCAAACGCTTTAGTGGGAACCACAACAGTTGAACGTTGCTGTTCAGTGCTTGTACAGAATCTAAATCTAAAGCTCCGGTGTCAAATGACTTGTTTATTGAACATGTAGGGAAGTGACATTTTCACCATTTTGGTCACAGTTTAACAGCATACTGTACACAAACACAGAGCTGGTTCAGCTACAGTCGCTCTCCTTCTCTATCAGTGGTACCTGCAGTCGCCACAGCAGGAGACTGCTCATCTTTCTGTTCTTCTCCACTTCACTTCCTCATCTTTAGAAATCTCAGCTTGATACGACTAAATGAAAGTGAACAGGTAAAGCCCTGATAAAGTGCACTGAGGGTTTTTATATTTTTGAACAGAAACTGGAGAGAAACGGTTTCCAGCTTCTATAATACCTTACTTCACCGTTTTCATTTTTCTTTCCACATGCTCTTAGTCACCATTTTCTAACATGATGTGTAAAAAAAAATAACAACTGCATGTGCTTTCAATGCACTTTAAAGTTCAGTGCTGCGAAAAGCGATGACAGAAACTAGGAGCATGACTAACAAAAGGCTGTGTCATCAGGTTTTATGGCTCCAGGTGTTGAACACATACAGTATTATGACGCAGGGCTGTTCAGTCAGTGCTTCATAGGAAATGTGAGTGTATGCAAATGCAGAGGTTTGAGTGAAACTAGTGTTCAAAAGTGTCCTCTGTTTGTCTTTTTCAACAGATTTACCGTGAGTTCAAAGTAAAATCTCAAGCTCATTATTGTGAACACCGAGTTGCAATGTAAACACGTGACAACAGGATAAAGGGTTGAGACTTTCTGAGGTGTGGGGTTTCTGTATCTCACTCTCTCTTTTCTGTTTCTTGCAGCCTTTAAATAAAACACAAGACTCTCCGTCAGTGGTTTCATCCTGCAGATTTTTCTACACAGCCCATCCTCATGTCTGCACTCCACACTCTCATGTGTGGGCTGCCAGTGCTGTGCATTTACACAAGAGCAGTTTGGAGACAGGACTGAAGAAGCTCTTACTTTAATACCTCTGGGTCTGTTCAGCTACTGTGGGTGATGTGCAGCATTTTTTCATGGCATTCTTATGTTTATCGTCACATTTGCAAAAACATCTCATAGTTTTCCTGAGCATAACGAAAAATTATGTTATTCAGACCATCTTTTAACCACAAAGTCTTTTATTACCACCTCTTTTCTAAGTCTACCAACTGTATCCTTCTCTCCATCCCCTCTCCATCCCCTCTCCATCCCCTCTCCATCCCCTCTCCATCCCCTCTCCATCCCCTCTCCATCCCCTCTCCATCCCCTCGCCCTCTCACCAGTGATGCTCTGCGGGAGCGTCGGCTCAGCGGCTGGTCGAAGGGTGGACTGCTCAGCTGCAGTTTCTCCAGGTAACCGTCAGGTATCCTGATGTCAGCCGGAAGGGACAGACGCTTGTTCAGGTCCTGTAGACACAAAAAAAACACATGCATAAATGTTTGAAAATGAGAACCAATTAAAAAACAGTGTCAAAATGTGGTAAAACATAGAGTAAACAGTTTACAGAGAGGGCTATGAATAAATACCGGTGGCTGACAACAAAATGGCAGAAACCCAGAGTAAACACTGTAGAGTCTGAGCTTTAGGCCTCACTGGTCAACAGAGAGAGCAGCGTGTGTGTTTTTATACTTATGTAGGCGCATGCATCTATACAGTTCTCTGCTGCAGAGTGTGCCTGTGGCGCTATTTGAGAGTTTAGGGTGAACCCTTTTCCACAGCAACAAAGTACTAAAGCATGATCCTATTGAGTTGTTACATAAAATCAAACACACACACACACACACACACTCAACTGTGTCTTTCCTCTATGTGTAAGATTACTGTTAATGCGCTCCCTGCCTCTCTTTCTCTCTCTTGCTGCTTAAAATCAACTTCCACCCCCTCTGAGGTTAACACTGGTCACAGTAATCCCTCCTCCTTCAAACTGAAACACAATTACAGGCAATTTTGAACTTTTCACACATTCGCACAACGGGTTCATTGATCAATGTGTCACTGAAGCCTCTTGCACAGCTGAACCACAACAGTGACTCAACTAATAATAACCCTAAACGCTACAAGACAGACATGAGGCATATGAGAGAAAAGCTGCAAGACACATTTTGAAAAGCCAGACGCAGCAAATGTCTGGTTAAATCAAAAAACACTGGGATTGTTTTCCATCAGTCAGCTAATCCCTTCAACGATTGTTGGAACAAAGAGATCAACACACTGATGGTGGAGAGTGGATTAAGACAAATGCATCATCTGTGATGTTTGCATTTATACATAAACTGAGTCAAGCTAAAATATAAATATATAATGCTGCGCAATTAAGACATTTAATGCATTACTGTAGAGCTAAAACAATAAGTTGATCAGAAAAAAATATTTGTATAATTGTTGAAATCTCCAATTGTGATCAGCATTTTAAATTAGCTACTTGTTTCAAGCTCTTAACCAATCAACCATGTCCTTATTGATCAATTCATGGTGTTTAAAATGGTGACACTGTGATAGTGGCCGGTGTCTGGAATTGGGTAAAAAAAAAAAAGACATTGAATGAAAAAGGATTTGAGAATTTGTGGCAGTAGTTTCTCACAACCTCATGGTATTTTTTATTAATGACAGATTAACTGACAATGTTGACAACAGATGCTCAGCTTGAGCTCAGGCTGCTGTAACGTGCATCTGTGTTTTTTCATTTTATTCATTTATTAATTTAATTTTCTGCTGCGATGTCTGTGCTGCAGGGCCACTATTGGTGGTTCATCCTCGGAAAACAAGCAATGCCACCATACTCTAGTTGTCCAATCAAGCCGGTCTAATCTGTTACAACAGTGGCCCATCTGGACCGTATTATGGTAATCCTTGTGATGTAATCTCCGAAACGGCAACGCTTCCTCCACAGCGAAGGGGACGGATACTGACGACACTACCTGACGACAGCCGGAGGGCTTCCTCACTATTCCTCCACGTCTTCTGCTGTGATGCTTATAACAGCACAAACAATAAACGGTGTGTCAGTTGGACTCCGACAAAGGATAATCTGGCTGTGAAACAGACACAGGAAGTGTGAGGTAGACTCTTGATGCACAGGGAGAGGTGACGCGTCTGTGTGGGTAACCCCAAAGACTGTAACCTGCTAAACTGCACGTTTACAGGCTCTTTTTATTTTCATGCAGTCTTGCAGACTCTGCTGGTATCTGCTCATAAATTGAAAAATCCCCACAAGGGGAAGTAGGAGTGCTTCAATCATAGGAGACCCCCCCCCCCTCCCCATCATCACCCAGCAGGTGCAGTGAAACACTTCATTAACTGGCAAGTTGTCAACATCTACTACAGCACGATTTTTTCTGAGAAATCACTTGAGTATCGTCAACTACAATTTATGTGCCGTTAGGATTTACATTTATTTTAAAAGGCCCTTCTAGACACAGGCACTGGAACTTAGCAGAAGCTAGAAATAACTGTGATAATAAATTGGTCTTTTAATGTATGTAAGATAATCTTAAACTGAAAAAAAATCTAATAAAATGAAGGTAAACCTTCACAAACTTTTCACTTTCACTAGCTCACTGTCACTATGAAACCCTGTTGTCAGTTGTGTGTTTGTAAAATCCCATTAGCAGCATTTAAGATGGATTTAAAGGACTTGGCTTTGTCAGAAAAACAGACAGAAGTTGTACTTATTTAAAACAATAAAAATCCAAAGGTCACAGCAGAAACTCAAACTGAGATATGCAGAATTATAATCTTCATTAAGATTTTAGGTTTAAATTTTAAGATGGAATGATTATGTTAAACATATAATAAATGAAAGACTGATGTCATCTTTAATCAGGTTTTCTTTAATTATAACTGGAACCCACAGAAGCGTCTGACTCATGTCAGTGTGTCACAGATCTGCTCCACACTGAGCAGACTTTACTGCGACTGTGAGACACAGCAGTGTCCCTCCTTCCTCCCACATCACGCCTCCCTTTCATGTGTCAAACCAAACAGCGTGAGCAAAGCTTTCGCTCTCGATCAGGTTGCCTTCCAACATGTTTCATCGAATCACGCTCAGTAGGATGTGGTGCAAGGCACCCTCGCAACTGCAGTTTCAATTCTGTGGTTTTTAGAATAATGTCACTGCACTTGTACTGCTGATGTGCAAGAATGAAAAAGACCATGTGGTGTTAAATGAATGGAGGGGGTAACGGATGTGAAAGAGTTTTTTAAAAGTATGTTAGGAAGCACAGTGTGGGTGTTGTATATGTCATAACTGAAGGCCGAGATTATAAGGGATTTATCATCATTCCAAAGCGAGGGTGAACCCGACGAAAAGTAAAACCTCACCTCTGCAGAGATGCGTCTGTTCCCTCTGTTCCTCAAACAAACACCCGTGGGCGACTGCACCTCATCAGAGGAAGTTCCCGATGCCTGGTCACTCTCCCCGTCTGACCCCATCTTCAGGTTCTCGTGGACGATATCTGGAAAGGAGAGCGAGAGAGAAAGAGGATTGGGGTTTGATAGATGAAGCAGATTTGTGGAAACAAGGCAGTAGGGCTGCAATGATTACTCGAGTGATTCAAGTGGCCCGAAAAAATTCCTAGAGGCAAAAAACTTCAGTATTCTATTAATTCCCATCTCTTGCGGCCTGTTCAGCGCAGGGATCATTGTTTTACACGGACCATCTTAGCAGAAGGACACCGCACATCCTGATTTCAGCTGGCGTGTTGGCGGAGCCGGAGAGTGAAACCACCCGTAAAAGGCAGAAAATGTCAGAAAAAGTCAACATGGCGCAGTGTTACCACTGTAAACAACAACTGGCGTACCACAACAGCACGTCCTCAATGATTCAGCATCTGAGCCTCATGCTTCCGGGCACACGCTAACGTAAAGATTGATGTTAGCTGATCTAATGTAATCGAAAAATAATTGGTTGAATACTCGATTACAAAAATATTCGATAGCTGCAGTCCGAAAAGGCAAGTGAACCCCACTGACCTTTTTCTACAACCAGAAAATAAATATTTTTGTTTAACACCTTAACAAGCCCATTAATCGAGTCGTATGAAGCTAATTGGCTGTGTCCCACAGATGATGAACACAAAAAGTATAATAAGCTAATTAAGTTTGACAGATATACTGTATATAAAATTCCCTGCAGCACAGCAGAACCTTAGACAAACCCATAAATCACCTCAATTATACCAGGTTTAAATAGTATAAACAATGCTGTTGCTCCAGGCTTAATGTTCATATTAAAACCTGCTGCAAATTCAAATATTGTATATGAGCTTTAGGATCCAAGAGGCAGGTTTGCCTTGGAGCGACAAAAGCCATTATTTTCATTTTAACCTAATCTAAAAAAACTAAAAAAAAAAGTGCAACTGAATATAATAACTGACTGCCCTGATAATTGTGTGTCTCTGGGAACATATGCCTCTGGGAACAGTTTCAGCACATCTTACATAATACTATACATCACTCACTGTGTGTAAGTTCAGCTGATTCAGCAGAAATTCAACTACATAGGTTTTAATGTAAACCTCAGTGTGATATCAAAGGAAATGTGTATTATTAAACCTGAACATAGCCTGTGTTTATACATGGATAAGAGCATATGTCTCACCAAGGCGACTGCCATTGCGAGGCATGGCCATGAGAGACCCCAGGCCTCCTCCGATGACGCTCTGTGGCCGTCGCAGCGGAGGCTTTTTGAAGGAGCCGGTGTACTGGTGAAGAAAGGAGTGCACGCTGTGGGCCGATGGAGGACGGCCATTTTTCACTATGGGCTCTACAGGAGAAGACACAAAGTATTTTATGAGATGTTTTGGTTTATGTTTGACAAGCACCATTCTCTACTGTGCATGTAATGTACATATATAATCAGTTTACTCACTTTTTCAGGAGGAATATTTGCTGATGCACTAAACTGAACTTTGTGATGCAAAAGAATGACGAGTGAATCCACAGCATTAAACCCCCACACTGCATAATCACTACATTACATAAGTGGTTTTAACTCTTAATCTACGGATGCAGATGTGCACAGAATATATGAACTGCTCTGAGCTAGATTGGCTAAAATCGTCTATTGCATGACAAACATTTTCTATAGCACAAACGCATACAATGGGTGCACTTAAATTAATGGATTTTATGAATAAACAAAGATTACTCAAACAAACAAAGAGTATTCATCATGTTAAGAGAAAACTGCAAAACAGCGTGAGACTACTGACTAGAGGAAAAACAGAGGAGAGAAACTGGCAAAACATAAGCTGTTATACAACAGTTAATACAGTAAAGTTCACAGGAAAATGTGACATTATCATATTTATAACACGCATGCAATCATAAATAAACAAAACACAATTCAAGGGCTGGGTTATCTTGTTTTTTTTCCTTGAATATCACTTTTCTGCAGTCTCCAATATCAAAAGTGGAGAGATAACAGAGTTTCGTTTGGAAAAACTAACAACACAACTTTGAGTCCAAATTGTGTTTGTCCTTTTCCTAATACAAGGAATAGCAAGAAAGAATGGAAGCGACAGATTTACTGTGCACACAGCTGCACATAAAACACAGACAGTGGAGACAAAACAGAGCCCTGTGATAGGTTGTTTTTCTCATTTATGAAGCTCGAACCTAAGTCTTAAAAAATATACTTAGTGTTGTTGCGGTTATTGATAACACCATTATGCTTTTTAATTGACCTGCTGTAGAGCGTGTTGTCACTCTTTCATTAAGTTTGAATTCGATGACACATTATCATTATAAAAACCAGTCTGACCAGCGCTTAAATATCACAGTTACACAACTGTTCCTATTTCCTTTTCTCCATTTCTCTCCTCTCAATCCAACCAGTCCAGGCAGATTCTCCCTTTCATGCCGTTTCTTCAGGTCACTGTGGATTTTTACCATTACCAGTCTCCACGGTCAACCGTTTGAGAATTTTTCTTATATAAATCTTATCATTAAAATTAAAGTACCCACGACTCGTGCTACATTGTCAAATAGGGTCAGCTACAAGCTTATGAAATACAAAAGAGATTTTTGTGAACACAAATGCCTAAATTTGAAGTATGTTTTGTTTTGTGTGTTTTTGCATCTCATGATTAAATGACAACCTGTCCAGAGTGCACCCTGATGGGATTGTTGGCATTGGCTCCAGCGTCCCTGCGTCCTTCACATGGAGAATAAAGCGGTAGACAATGAATGAATGAGACTCTGCTGTCAAGGAGTCAGATTGGTCTCAAATTCCTTTTTCAGTGTGACACAGATCCTAACACCCAGCTAGAGACACAGGGGACAACCTCCAGTAACCATAACAACAAAAAGCAGTTCAGCAGATGGTCTGGCCTCTACAGAGACCTGGTCTCAAAATGACAACATGACAGACACACTCACGACTATTTATAAAAGCATTCTGTAAAAGATTTTTCCACTGTATTATATGGGGTACTTCCTAGCTTTCCGGCAAAAACATAAATACATGTGTTGCATAATAAGATCAGAACCAGAAAACTCCCGCAGTCACAGAGTTCAGATCACATCTCATCCGTCTACTCCATGGTGTCTCCTCTTTACCCTACTGTCACACAGACTGCTAAAATCCCCTCACACAAGCTCACACACAGTTCTGCGTCTCCTCTCGGCAAGCACAGAGCACTCTGTGCAGGAGAAAACCTGGCGTTAATCACTACACAAAAAGCTCCTTACAAAAGCCCTGTTAGTTCTTGGATGATGCGGATTGAAGAAGGGGAAAAACTGAGGACAAGTCTGAAAGAAACTTGGAGGAGAGGGAGGGAGAAAGCTTTGGTGAGGCCAAAACTTTGAGAAGAGGAGCTGGTGGTGGTAAAGATTCCTCGCTAGTTTCATCAAGTCATCCAAGTTGCCAGGGAAATGTCATGGGAACTCTAGAACATTTCCAGACCCTGAGTGCCCTGGTAACAATGTGGTGGTGGTGGTGATCCGCTCTCGGGCTGTGACTAACGATTAGTTTCATAATCAATTACTTGATGCAGAAAATGTCACAAAATGTTGATCAGTGTTTATCAAACCTGGAAATGACGATGTTCTCGAATAACAAACCAAAATTATTCTTGTTTGTTGTATGGAGCAAATAATACAATATAACATAATATACAATTTATTGAAATAGTCGACTTTTAATTACTGATAAATCTAATAATCGTTGCAGCCCTAGTATGCTCCCTTCCTCCCATTCGTGCAGAGTTTGTGAATATCAGCAGAGATAAGCTGTGGTGCCACTCTGCTTTTATTTTGACACTTTGAAGGCCATAACCTTCAATGGGATTGAAACAAGTGTTCAAATCAGCAACATCATGCATTTTCAGAACTGGACTGTTGCACTAGAAAACACCTGTATAACCAAATGTGTATTAAACTGTAGTGTATGTATATCTAACAGTCCATGTCAGCACATGACTCTGCTCTATACACACAAGTCACTCTGAATTTGCACCACTGTCAAACAAGAACTGAGCCAAGATAAGTGGCATAGTTGCAGAAAAAAAGCCTCATTGTGCTGAGGAATTCATTCATAGGGCTCTGCATACAACAGCCTTTTTATTTTTATTCAGGTTCATACATTTGCAGCCACTGCAATATTGCTCACCACTATCCTTGAGGCCATTCTCTTCAATGGTCATCTGCTCGGCCAGCTCAGACAGCGATTCGTCAATGGTGTGGCTGCCTCGTAGCGTCTGTGAGAGACGCCTCTTGAACCGCTTCATCTTCTCCACGGAGCTCTCAGGAAGGGGAGGCCTGGAGACGACACAAAGAACATTTTAGTGTGGTTGTAAACCATGTAAGACAGCAGGAATCTACATGCATACATGTTTTAGCTACAAAAGAATGCTCCTGCTATCTGTGAGCTGTAGCTCTGCTGTGGCCCTTGACATTTCACTGACTAAAATCTGTAATGTAAACTGTCTATCATCCAAAAGAAAACACATCACGCGCCTGTGGCCATGTTTCACAATCCCACATCAAGAGCCAAACTGAAACTTAAGATATGGGCTGGATCACCAGGTATCTCACAGGGCGAACAAAGACTCAGACCAGTATGCACTGTGATGTTAATTATGACTCAGCTCATTCAGGCTCATTACTTTACATTCTTGTCCCTGGGAAAAGCTGACAAGTTGGTGAGAGATTCTTACGGGTGAGTTTAGAGTACAGTCCATGCACACACCAGGCCGCTAAAGCAAATCCTAAACCAGGGGATTTGCTGCTGAATAGAGCAGGACTAGCCTGGGCCACAGTGAGGCCGAATCACACATTCCAGCTTCGTTTACTCATGAGCACGACTTTGACTGACAGTAAAAGCGAGATAATCAGCGAGTGGAAAGGAAAAGGCTTCAAATAAAAGACAAAAGTTATCTGCGAACGTGAGGAAGGAGCAAATTACGAGAAGCCTCTCCCTGTGACCTCAGTGACGGGATCGTGACTCCACAGTGTGCAGGTCTGGACCTGTACTTGTCCGTCTGTCTGTCTGTCTATGATGACAATGATGGTGATGGTGGCGAAGATAATGATGATGAGTAAAAGCAGACGTGAAAACACATGAGCAGCGCAGTCCCCCAGGGTTCACTGCTGACAGTCCTTCCTCTTACAAATATCACTCATAAACCAGAATTATTTGCAGTGACGCATCAACTAAGTCAGAATAAATAAGAAACGATGAGAACAAGTCAATCGTGCAGGGATTGGCTGAAAATTAGATTTTCACTGTAAATGTTGATGTCAAGAGCCTTTTTTTGTGTTTGTACATAAACAGAAACCGCTTGTCTTGAAGTACTGCTTTATTAATGGTCTAAATGTACATTTTTTAAATCCTCATTCTTCACTCAGAAGTGTTTTCTTCACACTTTCACACAAAGATATAAATCATTAATTATTGGAGATATGGGGCGACGGAGGCTCAGTGGGAGATCGAGTAGTCTTTCAACTAGAAGGTTGTGGGTCTGATTCCTGGCACTGCTAGTCTAAAAGCCGATGTGTCCTTGGGCAAGACACTTAACTTAACCCCACATTGCTCCTGACTGCTGTGCCAGCAGTATGTGTATGAAAAAACAGAAATAGAATAAAAATAGATAGAACATTTTTTTATGATAGTGTGAGTGAATGGGTGTGAATGGGAACTGTAGTGGTCATCATGACTGGAAAAGTGCTATATAAATACAAAACCATCAGCTTAAACTATCTAATTTGCATATGATTTGACAGTGAAAATCAGTGAAACGTAGTTCCCAAAAACCCATTCCCTGTACAACATCGATGGCAGCAACTGTCTGTTTGAACTGGGCGTAAAGCCAAAGCAAACTGTCAATAACAGAATATTAAAACTTCAGATGACAGGCAGTTAGACTATAGAATAAACCTCATACTTCATAGACAGCTGGAGAGAGCAGTGAAGTACTTGGAAACTCTGAACTAGAATAACCACGTATTATGTGATCAGTTGGTATTCCCCTGGAGTTGGTTTACTGGTTCAATGTATTTCATGCCACATATCATAAAAGCTGTGATGTCCTTGATTTGTTTCTCGTTATTCCACCTCCACAGCTCCTCTCAAGCTTACTGTCTCTCTATATTGCCACAACACTAAATAAATAATAAGATAATCATTTCTTGGCATGTTCTGTGAGAGGAAACAAGTACATCTACCCAACATTTAAATTTCGTTTTAGCAGACAGGATCAATGTGGGTGCCATCAATTTGGCAATGCACTCTTACAACATCAGCAAAGTCAGCTTGGAATAAGAGACATGATCTAAATCCATTCAACAGAACCAGATACAGCAGCCTTGTATTAGTCCTTACTAAAAATCCTGCACCTGCATTGCCCAGGGTCAGGGATTCAGGTGTGTTCGCCAGGTGGAAACTTACACAACCATGAACCTACAGCAGAGGTGAAACGGCTATAAACATCTTGTAAGGTCACTTTTTTTATAAAGGCCAAGTCATACTTTCCACATCTGCCTGTGGGGGAGGTCTGCTGGGGTTTGCATGATGTAAATTGAATTCACCCATTTCCATAGTGTTCCATATGGGTCATACACACTCGTACTGCGTTGACCCTCGTCTTGGATAGCTTTCATTTTAAATTTACACAACTTATCTATTTTGTGTTGTGTTGAACTGAGAGGAACTTGATCACTAAGCAGATCACCATAATGGCTGCACATCAGTCTGCTGCACCTCATAACAAATTAGCTCAAACATGGCCAGGCAGTCTGTAATCTGCTGCTCACAGCTCACTGCATTACTCCTTCACACTCCTGCAGCAGCCGCACACACACACATACACAGACACACACACACTCACATACACAGACACACACACATACACTCTGCACCAAGAGGGCTGATCGAAAAATGATTTACTGCTGACAGTTGCACTGGAGATGACAGTTTAGCTTACCAATCAAAACACTGTTGATTTAAGAGTCTATGCATTAAACATTTAGCACATTAATTATTGAACAAAAGAAAACTAATCAACAAACTGGATAATTGATGTGATGTTTCAGTCAGTTCAGCCAAACCAAAAATTATTAATATTTGTAAATAGTACTCGTCAGGCAGTTATTTTAAGCTTTATAGTCACTAAATTGAGCACTTTTTTAGGCTTTATGAACTAATATTTGACCGGTTCCACTTAAATAACTAATTTGTTATTATTTGATGAGTCAAATATAAACACTTTTATGTCTTTGGGACAAACCTGAATTGTGTCCCACCAATTAAGATAAACAAACACACCATTTACTGCTGACGTCCACGGTAATAGCTTACACCTTTCTTTGTGAATGCACTGTATACAATGAGGAGGGTATAAGTGAACATGTAAACATCTCATTAACAAACTGGATATAACAGACCAAGGGATTACAAATCACTTTCTGAGAGCTTTGTGGAAAGCGAACAATAATAGTACAAAGGATCAGTATCTGCTGGCCCACATTCCTGGTCTGTGCTAGAGTTTGTTTCCTGGGATTCCTGGGAAACCGTCGTCTTTTACGTCTCATTTTCAAGGCAAAAAAACCCTGAATCCTTAACTGGGACTGGGAGAAGGGAGGAGGGAATGAGAGTTGCAGTGGAAGGGTCCGAGCACTGCGCTGATTCAAGATTTGTTGCCATGGCAACCCCGCTGCTTTTTCCATGTTGAAAATGCAGAGCACTGCAGGGGACTACATGCATGCTGATTTTCCATCTCACCTCTCTATAGAAAGCCACCACGTAAATCTCACACTACAGACCAACGCTGACATCCTCTGTTCTATGTTAATCTGCATTTCCCACCTCTATCTTACTTTTCTGGAAATCAGAACACATCGAGGTGGACCCCAGGGAAACAAAAACAAAGGGTGGGGGGGAAGCATTGTGTATGCTGCAGTGGTGACAATAGACATACAGCATGCCACGCATCACATGGATTCTGTCCTTTTCCCCCCATTAGCCACGAGCAAACAGTAACTGTGCTGATGATAAACAGAAGGCTACTAAAAGGGTAAGGCCAGAGTTCCTGCTGTGAGGAACTCCCTCCCCCACCACAGCCCAGTAATGCCAGACTAGCACTCCAAGCCAACATCACAGTGGAAGTCTGTGCAATTGTCCCAACTTCTCCATGATGATGAACCAATCACAACACAGCCTTACTACAGGGTGACTGTTGCGTAAGCCACAATAACACAAAAGAAGGAAGACCGGTCACAACCTTTGTGTGACCCCCTCCGGGGTCAACTAAGTTTCCCAATGTCACTGCCTTTAGGGGGACCGAGGCAGGTCCTAGAAAAACTCTCATCTCCCATTTCTGGTTGCCTCAATCACACAAGGCAGTGGGAAACAAGCGTGACTGTTGGCATGATTCACGGGTGAGATCAGCCTTGCTTTTTCTAAAGAGCAGCCTTTTCTCATCCTGGCCGAGACAATGAGGACATGAGTGAAGGAGCTGGCTCCATTATGGGGGCCTTATATAAAGGCTGCATTGTGCACAGTATAAAGTAGGCTTTTTTCATAAGACGCAGGCAGTAGTGCTGTGCTGTTTGGTGCTCAGCTGAGCAGTGTTAAGCATGACAACCAGGCATGCGTCTCCCACACAGCGCAGCAGCAGGTGAGGCTTTATTTCTACAGTAAGATACATTTGAACTTCATCAAGGACACATACACAAAGAGTCTTGTGATGCGTTTCTTTGTACTTTTATATCCACAGTCTTTCCTCTCCGTGCATTCACACTTGGCACACAAGTCACCTGTGTGTGTAGAGCTGAGAGATGATGACAGACAGGACGGTGAATGTGTGTTTTATGTGTGTGAGGGAGACGTACACACCTCAGCCAGAGCCAGAGGCCAGACCGATGATGCAAAGGAACAGATCTCACAAGCAAGAAGACTGAAAACAGGCTGATTGACACTGCTGCTATAGTCACAAAGGCTTGAGTGACAGGCCTGCTCTTCTCCAAACTTTCTTTCAAAAACTGCACGGTACTCAGATAATCGTAGTTTTAATATTATCAAGGCAACTTTTTAATATTAACAGGAAATTGTTTTCATTATCACCAAAACTTATTGAAGTGTTGAACTGTTTTATTTGATGATAGTGAAAAAAGACTGAAAAATAATTGCTGCAGCAATTAGTCCATTATATAATTAGTTGAGCTATTCTGGTGATAACCTATCAATAATTAATGTCAACGTGACTTTGCTGCTGTTTTAGAGATCTAACAATTTCATAGATTAATTTAGAAAATAAGACTCAGACATTAATTTATAATTATAGTAAATAATCGTTACCTCGGGCCCTAAAACAAATCTCAAGTTCTTCTACTTCCTTGTCTGACCTGATGGACTGTTCCACGTGAAAACAAGAAGCATAGTATAGCCAAAGGTCTATTTTAAACCAGGAGCAAAAAGTGTGAAAACATTTCACTTCTCAACCAAAAAAACCTCTTCTTTAGTAGGTGATGGTGGAATCCTGGTATTTACCCTCTGTGGGATGAAGTTATAGCTCATCATGACTGGCCACAGTTATAACTGAGAAGCCTCTTGGATGAGAGGTGGAAAATCTTCAGGCATCTACAAACAAGCCAAGATGTTCCTGATTTGCTTTTAGATAAAAATGACCTGGAAAAATAAGAGTCTCTATAACTGACAGTATTTCACAAAGAAAATGCCATATATTTAATGAGTGGATCGATTGACTACAATGATTAAGAATAGAAAGCCATCAGGATCTCTGTGGCTGACCCCTTTCTCATCACTTCGCACTAGATCCTGTGGTTCAAAATACCATGTCAGTCAAATTCCAAAGATTAAAAAAAAAAAATGGCAACAAAAAGGTTTGAGGACCAGGACAAGCTGAGTGTCATGTTCACCGTTGCGCTCAATTTGCTAGTTGCTGACTCACATATACACATGGGGGCAACTACAAAAAGTAAAACACACAAGGATTTGCAGAATACAGTGTATTTCTGTACGAGAAAGCTCAACAACGACTTTGGAATACAAGATCATAATTCAGCGAAAATAACACATCTGCAGCTCCGCTTACAAGTGATAATACATTTTATGAACGAGATGAAAAGGGCCAGCATGACAGATAAGCCTTGTGTGGACGCAGCTGGTTCAGAGCATGGTGGTGTGATCAACAGATAGTCTGATTTTATCTGGCACGTAGCAGTAAAGTGCCACTAAACATGATGGACATCTTAAACCCAATCCAGCTTTTTGAAATACATCCAAGTTCTGCAGAATGTGTCCAGCACAATGAACAAAATAACGTTGGAGAGAGTAGAGACAAATTACACATTGGGAGTCAAGTCCTGCCTATAAATATACTTATCTCGAAAAGACAGATGTGGAAATAGAACAGTCAGTACTATGAACATCTCAGGACACTTTTTATGTCTGTCAAATGATGTGATTGCTGGCATTTGGAATGGAATGTTGTGACAGAAAGTTGGTCTTATATTAGCAAAATGTCTTTGACTTAAACTCATACAATATGTGTATGTAATGCTCAAGCATGTCTTGAATAAACCTGGCATAATAGACCTTTACACCACAGACATTTGTTGACATAAACTAGTAGGGCAAACACAGGCTTTAACAATAATACTACTTATGGCTCTACTCCTGGTTTAAGAGAGGCAGGGTCTTGCTATGCTTCAAGTGTAAGAGTAAGTGACACTAAATACTTGACACTTTAAACTGTAGAAGCTATTGTTGTTTTTTCAAACAGATTATTGTCCTCCGACAAGGAGGTATATGTTTTCGCCAGAGTTTGTTTGTTTGTCTGTCTGTCTGTTAGCAACATAAATCGAAAAGTCACGGGCGGATTTGAAATGTCCGCAATGGGACCAGGAACAAGTGATTACATTTTTGGCGTGATCCGTAGACGCTATCACTATTTCTATCGCTATTTTGTAGGCACTGAGCTGCCTTGGCAGAGGTCTGCGCCCTCCGAGTGCTTTACTATTTTTTAAAACTGTATTTTAATTTTTTTATATAAAACAGTCGACAATTATTTGATTATTTCTGTCAGCTTAACTATTTATCTCAGTTGTTGTTTATGTCAGTTTTATACAGCAACAGCAGGTGTATGTGTTTGAAGAAAATGTGAAAATGTAGTTTTTCCCAATCATGCTACTTGATGCTTTTACCAACAAGTTTGATGATGTCATTCAGAAGGAAGCTGACAATCATTACTTGATGTGGAAGAGCGGGCGACTTTCTCCGCCAAGTGTGCAATAGGGTTTTAGAAATTCTGCTAATTTAACTACAGAACTCAGAGAGCGCAAACCACCAACAAGGCTGCTCCATTTTCAACAATGTCAATACACTGCCACATCTCACAAGGTTAGCACTAAAAAAATCTGAATATGCATCACCACCAAAAATAAAAACTTTATCCTCAGCCCTTGTCCTACATTCCCAGAAATCAGTATCCACATCCGAAAACATCACCTCGTTAGCGCAAACACTGGGATTTATAGCAAGAACTTAATTGTGTACACCTCACCTCTAATCAAACATGTGAAGTCACTGCAGCTGAAATAAAACTGGTGTGGCTGTGGATGAAGATGCAAATGCCTGCTTCCAAATAAAGATCAGACATGTGTTCTGACAGCGACTGCGAATCCTGCCAAGAGTGACGAGAAAAAGCAATATTTGTCCCTCACCTGTTTCAGACATTAATACAGCAGATGACCCAGATATGAGGTGTTAGGTTATTACTGTATAACTCAATCAAACAGGTTCAAGGCCAGCTGGCTCAAGTCTTATGAGGGAGCAGGGGGGTGTTTGGGCACCAACATACCATACACTTTCACATTCAGATGGAGATGGAGAATAAGGGAGTGAAACAGCAGCAGTTGTGATGTGGGGCGTGTGCCTGTGAGAGGACTGAGCTGCCTGAATTCTTGTGTTAATGCAACAGAGAAAAGAGGAAGAGTTTGTATTCATGGCTATCTATAGACGACAGGACTGGTGCCTGTGACATAGCAGCTGCTCCCCAGAGAGAGGTGACACATTCACCTTCAGCCAGTTGTCTTGGTCTGCTGCTTCAAACTGAGCTCTTTTGCTCTCAAACAAACACACATACATGTTCAAAAACACAAAAGGCCCAACGAGGATATGTGTATGGTTTGACATGTGTAGGTCTGGCAAAAACACATCTCAAGTTGTGTATTTTCAGACACACATCCAGACCGATATGCAGCAATACACATACTGGACCATCATCTGATCTGCACTGGGACTCGAGGGATCAGCACAACGTTGCTACAGCTGTCTCTCAGCGGGTCAGGTTACCCCGATACCACCATCCCCAAGGCCTTCACCAAGGGAACGACCCCACGTCAAACCAACACACCAACACACTGCCCCCCCACCAGCAGCAGCACCACCACCGCTGCCCTCCTGCATGTACCAGGCTCAACGCAGAGTATTTTGAGCTCCACAACGACAAACCTTCTGAAGCTCACATCTTTGGTGAAGCGTGTGACTGTCAAACGGAAACCTTCTCACAGGAAATGAGAAAGAAGTGCTTTGACAGCTCTTTCATTTAGACATCAGCAAAACAACAAACTACAATTAGTGAACAGCATGGCTGCACATCCACCTTTGATGCTTATTTAGTACAAAGACCACAATGTTTCCGCTACACAGTATCGCACAATACTGAGAAGCGGTTGGCTCTACACCACACTATAATTTATTGTTCAATAAGATTAGTTTGTTCTGCTGAAAGAGAAAATGACACGAAATAAACATTGATATAAAAGTATGAGGTACAAGGCCTTTAAAAAAAGTATTAATTTATTAATTTTTGTTATTTAATTTTAAATTCACAAGTTAAAAAAACAGAAATGTAATCAATTAATTGTACTAAAATATGTTGGTTGCAACTATCATACATGTATGTGCCTATTTACTCTGTGAAAGTAAACCAAACTGATTTTTTACCTTTTTCTATACACCGTGAATAAGCAAATTAATTAATGGTAATAATATACAACCCTATGACTCTGGCTTAATTGTAATAATTAGTGAGTATAACGTGCTCTCAGTCAGCAGACAGACACTGATACATGTGCAAAATATGTGGCAATAAATATGCTAATGAGTAGCTTGTAAGATACATATTTTTAATGAACATGTTTAAGTTAAAAACAGACAATGATCTTATACAAGATAATGCTAAATCATGAGGTGCTGGGGTGACTAGAAAGGTGTGGGCTCCACTTTGTGGCACTTGAATATTGGAGATGGGCATGAAGACCTACTTCGAACATGTCAAGAAGAACCAATAGATCATGGGAATTGTTGTCTCATTGTCTTGTTTGAATAGTTGTGATCAAATAGTTATAAATACACATTCTAACATGGAAAAAAAACTAAAGACAACACACTGGCTAATAGTAGTACCACACATTTTCTTCCTTCACCCTGATGTTTCACAGGTTACTTGCTGGAGACAGGTGAAGTCCAAAAACATAAATCAACACCAACCCAAAGTCAGTTACCTTGAAAAACATATAACAAGTTCATCCTTTTCAAATGTTTTAATGCAGAACTGTTACATATATTATCTTTAACCTGACCATGATTCAGAACATAATCCATGTTGAGTGTACACAGATATACGCACTAGCCCACTCTGATTTATGAGGCTCTTATCGGTTAAGTTTCCCTCCCATTTATGTATCTTTAAGTCACTACACTATGCCTTAAGCTCCAGTAACATCTTTTACTTGACCGTTCCAGGTGTTTGGAGTGAACTGGGGGAAAGAGCATTCATTGGAATACTTTCCAAACTGAACTCAAAATGACAAAACTACTTTCATTTGAAGCTTTTCAAGCCGTCTTAAATAAGAGACCACAGAAATCCACTGATCAAATTGTTCCTGTGCTCACAACTCCCTGCTCTTTAACTGTCAACTTGTTTGCACTTTTTAAAACCACTATTTTTACTTTAATTTGTTGTTTTCAATATATATTTATTATGACCTCTTGAGCAGGTTACCCTTGTAATGACATGTCAATCTCAATGATATGAAAATGAAAATAAAGTATAAAGAACCATAAAATTATACTGCTCCTGGATGAGTCAATTTTATCACCACAGAAGGTCCTAAAAGGAAAAGCAAAACCAAACTTCACACGAATACACACACATACACACTCAGGTGAAGTTCCCTATGAGAACAAGACCTCGAGTGTGGGGATTGTGGGATTCCTAGAAACTGCAGGACTCGTGCTGTTTTCCCAGTGGCAGGCTCCCAACATGGCCTTCATTCCTTCCTACCTGCAGAGCTGCAGCTGAGCTTAAAACCTGTTTGAGTGTCAGAGAAGTCAGGCGGATTCACTTGTGCTTCAAGTTGCGGGTGAAAAAATGTGGACCAGAAAGACAGGACAATCTGTGAAATGTGGGTCATTGAATGTTTTGGTAGCAACTATGCAAGACGATACACGCAGTGAGCCCTCCCCCTTTTTTTTCAAACAACTCAGCCACGTACAGTTCAATTCAGAGACAAGCAGCAGCAGCAGACTGTTAACATTTAACAACACAAACTGTCTCAACACTCGC
>NC_139809.1:7218054-7258375 GCF_963457635.1 Microchirus variegatus | reverse complement strand
CATTCCTCAAAGTGATATTCTTGGGAAAAAAAGTCAGAATATATTGTATAAGAAAATAAATAATCCGATTAGATTAGTGCAATGCACCGGCATCCTCAGCGATCACGCTCTGTGACTAAAGCACTTTCTCCTGCTTGTGTCTCGTCGTCTTCCACGAACTTTAAAGCAAAGACACACACACACACACACACACACACACACTGTCATACTGTCGGTGTCGAGACCCTGTGAGCCGTCGTAGCAAAGATGACCACAGCAAAATCAAAAAAAAAAGAGTTCAAACAACCATGAAGATCAGAGTGCAGATGATGTCACACACATTAGTTACCACAAGTTTTAAAAAGCTTATACTTCACGTATCACTCCACGCTACAGTTGTAGGATATTTACACAAGGCAAACAGAAGAGCGTCCCCGTCTCGAGACGCTCGGTCACAAATGACAGCAGGTTCAACAGCAGGTGTTTTTTTTTTTCCTAGCGTGGCTCTTCCCCCCGACCACCAGGTTGTCGGGGTCTGATCACGATCCCCTCCTGAACGTGGCTTCACACAATAACAACTTCTGTCTCTTCCCGTATCTCGATGTGTCTATGCGACAACGGGAAGCGAGACTCGCTTGGCCATGATAAACGGAGACCGAGCCAATGCTCCTTAAATTCCTCCCAAAAAAAGACGAGGAGAGGCTGCGGGACGGGCAAAACCGGGCAAAACGACCTTAAATCACGAGACCTGGGATGGGTTTGATCCGTCTCAGAGCTCAGTGGTCTCCCAGCTCACCTCCCGCGGAACCTGGCGTCATTTAGTCCCCGTGTGGATGACGGTAACCGTGGAAGGTCGCGGCCGCGACGGCTCGGCCACCGCGGAGGTCTCCTCACATATAGGGGACGAAGCATCGGAGTCCTGATTGTACGCTTTCACAGCAGACGGCAGAGGAGCTATGGGAGGACCTGTGGGACACAGGAGGTTCAAGTTTAAAGTCTAAACAACTGGCAAAACTCTACACTCTCTGGCTTCATTATTAGATATACACTATCATTCAAAAGTTTGGGGTCGCTTAGTTAGAAATGTCCTCATTTTAGAAGGAAAAGCACTTTTTTCCCAATGAATATAACATTAAATGAATCAGAAATACACTATACATTGTTAATGTGGTAAACGACTATTCTAGCTGCAAACGTCTGGTTTTTAATGGAATATGTACATAGGTGTATAGAGGCTCATTTCCAGTGTTCTAATGGTACATAGTGTTTGCTAATCGCGTTAGAGGCTATTGGATGATTAGAAAACCCTTGAAAACCCTTGTGCAATGATGTTAGCACAGCTGAAAACAGTTTTGCTGGTTCTTTGACAAAAGGGCAAAATTATTATTTTGAATAAAAATCATTATTTCTAATCTTGACAATGTCTTGACTATATTTTCTATTCATTTTGCAACTCTTTTGATGAATAAAAGTGTGACTTTAAATGGTGACCCCAAACTTTTGAACGGTAGGGTACCTGTTCAACTCATTGTTAACATAAATATCTAATAAGCCAATCACACGCTTTAATGGACTTTTTGCATGCCGTAGTTGTTGGTTTGGTCTGAGTTTTTTTCAGAGAAACCATCTCTCCTGTTTACAGCGAATGATCCGGAACAAAAGAAAACAATCCAGTGAGCGGCAGCTCTGTGGGCGAAAGAGCCTTGACGATGCTAGATGTCAGAAGAGAAATGTTTGAAATGATATAATAGAATAGATCTGTGAATGCACAACACATGAAAGATGACAGGCTCCTGCCACTTGATTCAGTATTCTGTGTACCTAATAAACCAGTGAGTGTATGTCTCAATTATTTACATCCTAAAACAGCGAGTCCATCTCACATGTTTGTCTGCAGAACTCAAGACCATTAGTTTCTCTTTAAGATGTAAATCTTTAAAAATATAATATCATAAACGTATGCTTTCATTTTGAAATAAGGCTCAAACATTGCTGAAAACAGCTCTCAGCAAACGTTATTCAAGTAGGAATAAATATCGACTGTTCCTGTGGCTATTTTGTCAGCAGAAAATTGATCCATGTTTAGTACACAACTTTAATGAAGGAAACTATCCTATTAAATTTAAACTGCTAACTTAATCTGATGAATCATGATTAGTCAAATAATTGTTTTACTTCTGTAATAAAATAGTTGAATAACTGGAGCGAAACGGAGATGGAAGTAGAAAGAACAGAGCTCAGTGGAGTGTGTGTGTGTGTGCGTGTGTCTCGGTCTGATGGATGCATCACTCACAGTCCTTCAGAGAGAGCGGAGCACAGTCCACAGACTGGCTCTTGGTTGGAGCTCGACTTTGAGGATTGGAAATCGAGTTGTTGCTGGAGATGCTGCTGCCAAAGCTGGTGCCCAGCTGCAGACGCCTCATGTGGCGGATCACAGCCGTCGCATTAAAGGCTTGCTGTGGACACAGAGAGAGAGAGTATAACACACATGTTAAACGCAGAAGCCTCAATGGTTTTGCAATTAATGTTGGAGTACTTAAATTGCTTTTTGATGCAATAACTACTAAAGTTCACACTCTTTCTGTTTCACGCCACAATGGCTGACGCCTCTGTGGTTGTATCACTGCACGTGTGAGGCACAGAGGCGCAGCTTGTGAACAGGAATGGCAGGCAACTGCTTGGGGCCCCCCGACACTCCCTTAAGAAACAATGGGCAATTTGCAATGACATCTCAGTAGGAAACCTCCCTTAAGGGACCCCCAATCCTCGCATTAACCTCTGTGAAGTTATCGTTCTGCAAGTTGGAAAACGAAGAGGATTATTTGCAGTGCAATGCATATCTTTTTTACTCAGTTTATATATGTTTTTTTAAAAGCTATTTACAGTATTTTATTGTTCTTTACATTTATATTTTCACATACTTTTTTATTACAAGTTTTTTCCATGTTATTTCATTCATTTTGAGAAAATAATATATATTTTGAAGTCATACATTTTTCGTTGGTGTCAGATTATTTGTAACATAATGGTGATGAACACTGGTTGGAAGGAAGGGCCCCCCTGGGAATTTTTGCCTAGGGCCCCTACAGACTCTAGAATCGCCTCTGGTGAGGCAGCTCAGTAGGTCGTTGTGTGTCATTATGGACTTTACTTTATCCTCCACATGAGGGGGTGCCAATCCCAGCTGACACAGGGCAAACAACCGTTCACTCTCACACTCACACCTGTGCTGTGGTCAATTTAAAGAGTTCACTTAACCACTGTGGGAGAGGAAACCCACTCACACGGGGGGACGGAGAACGACTCCCGCTACACCAACTACTTAGCCCATAATCACAGAGAAATGCAAGTTGTGGCCAGATATCAAGAACCTGTGAACTGTTACTTTAGACTTGGAGAACTACTGCAAGCTAAGCACAGCTCTAGAGCATAATTATTATAATAACTAGAAAAGCACTCGGAGAGCATAGACCTCAATTTCATCCAAATCTGTCCATGACTTTTCAAGTTATGTTGCCAACAGGCAGACAAACAAACTCCAGAGAAAACGTATACCTCCTTGGCGGAGGTCAATAATAAAAACATCTTGATAGGCCCATGTGGAAGATTGGGATTCCATGAGATTATCAATTAAGTTCCTACGACACGTAACAAGGAATAAACTGTGCCTGTGACTAAAAAAAAGACATGTTACAGTACAACAATAAGAGTTTTATGTGCACGACATCACACAGGATCGATCCCTGTGATCGATGGCAGCACATGAAATGAAAGATAAAAGTGACTCAAACACACTAATGTAACAAGTTCTCCAACATTCTCCAACACGGCTCAAGTTTATTTGTGTAATATTCCGCGATCGTGTGTCGACGTCCTGTACTCACCCTCCATTTGCTTTTGGCAAAGTTTTTCCGCATCTGCCGACTGACGGACTCGTGGATGTTCTTGCAGAGAGCCGTGTCTCCGGCAATCCTGAAAATCAAAGTCAAGTCCTTCATGAATCCACCGTCGGCCAAATGAATCACATTTTCTGCATCTGTAATAGGAATTCTCCTATCCTACACTATGATGGGGGTAATGTGATTTGTGCCACATTCATCATAATATCTGTCGGTGAAACCCATTTCTCACTTGTTAGTGGTATCAGAGGGGCCACCTGCCCAGGGCCCCAAACACCCATTACTCACTAACAGACATATATTCATAATGGCTGCTTCAGCAGGAGACAGCAGCAGCCCATGTCAGCTGACTCCTTGTTAGCTCCAGCTAAGGCCTGGAAAGACATCTTAATTGTTCATTAAAGCTTCCACATTCTTCAAGGATCCTTCAGGAAGCTAAGCCACTTATTGGCAGCCATTTATTCAACAGATTTCTCTCCAGATCAGCCATGGTGGTCTGGAGGTTCCTGTTCTCTGTGGCCAACTGCGTCATACCAATATTTAATCACACTGAGGTGTAAGGTTGGCTGTGATTATCTGGGGGTTGGGGGACAGTGTGTTTCTCACCAGGGATGCTGGAGAGCCTGGTCACATATGAATCTCTTCTCTGGGTCCTTCTCCATTAGGCAGCTGATGAAGTCTTTGGCTGTGAAAGCGATGGAAAAGGTCAAGAGCACACGTGGCTGAGAACATGTGTCATTCTCTGCTGCACTGAACAATTGAATGCTGTATTTTACAGGTCCTCTTGTCGGACAGTTAATAAAACTAATTAAAAAGATGAGAGACAGCGCTACATTTTGTTTGTTTTTTAGTTCTTAAAAAGGTCCAGTATGTAAGAATTAAGAGACATGTAATGGTGAAAACTACGGTGGCTCTCACATACCAGAAAACATGCTGTTCTACTACATTCGCATTGTAAGCTTGTGCTTGAAAACGCAAAATGCACAAACTTGATTTGGACATTTAGGCTGCCGTAAAACAGAAAAACATACAAGAGATACAACAGATTTTCATTTTACAAAATGACTTATGGGTAGCATACTTTGTACTAGAGATAGACCGATTATCAGTCGGGCCATTTATCAGTGTCGATATTTGTCATTTTGATGCAAATCGGCATATTTTTTAATCCAACGGCCGATAATAGATCATTTTATTTATTACATTATATATTAATCATTTATTTAAAATATCAGTTAACTTCATAAGAGATTCTGCTGACCCTGGGAACTCCCTGCACTTTTTGTTTTTGTTTAAACTTAAAACAAAGAGAAGCGAAAAAGATAAAATAACATTTCAGTTATATTGAAATTTTGGAAAACTTTATTTACTGTAGAAATCTTTAGGGAGCTATTTATTTGTCACTCTTACTGCAAATGAATATCATTTCGGCTCCAAATATCGGTTATCAGACTCCTCGAATACTTAAGAACTTTAAAGTGCATGTAAAGCAAATGCAGACAGTGGCTGAGAGCATGTGAAAAAAATACATCTCGAAACTAAGGAAGAATTATGAGAGTGAGAACAGTTTTTCTCTGGTATGTTTGTCCATCCTGAATAAAAGGCTTCCCCTCAGCTAATGCTCGACCAGAGGTTTCTTTAAAAGTTGTTTTTTGAAGAGAGGGTGAAAACGGTCTATTTTTAGAGATCGTTTCATATTGCACATGCTCCAATCCCCAAATTAGTGATTTATAATACAACCCTCACCCTGTGTATATAAATACAGGAAGCAGGAAATGACATGTAAACTCTGAGTTCATCAGGAATGTCCATACATTTCTGGACTACAAACATAACATTTGTTTTTTTTTTCCCCTTGATAGAAAAGGAAATGCACAACTCTGTAACACAGCAGCCATTTTAACAGGTGGCAGTAAAGTAAAGAAGAGGAAGTGAAACTGATTTAAATTTCAGGGTGCATTCTGGAGCACCGTCACGGTTTCTGTAGTAGCCATTATTTACATTTACATTGAAGCATTTAGCAGTCGCTTTTATACCAACTCGACACAGAACTAGTCTACGGAAAGATATCCACTAGATGGGAACGATGGACTAATAGAGGGTGAGAGCGCCGAGGTGGATCCAAGTGCAGAAGGAGAAAGAGCTGGGTCTTCAAGACCGTCTCCATGTAATCGGTAGCACTTCAGAATCAGAAAACATTATTCTTATTATTGTCTGTCGTAACAGAAAATCTTCTTTAGTGTGGCTCGACACACAACGTAACCACTAAAATCACGCAGCCCTGACTCCACAGGACACATTTTGTGAATATTTCTGACAACAAGTATTAAAAGTATTAGATGACCATTAACTGGGTGCTTACTATCATGCATATAAGTGCATACTAGCCCTTTATTAGTAAATAATAAGCACGTACTGCTTATGTATGGAAAAATGTTAAAGGGGACATATTATACCCTGTTTCTCTAAGTTAACCTAGTTCCTTGGTGTCATAATAAACATGTCTGTGACATGTTTTGGTCAAAATATCATAAGCATGAAGCACCACAGCAGCTGTTCAGAATGCTCGGTTTAGTAGTATCTCTTTAGGGCCACATTAAAGGTCCACCTTTAATTTAAATGATTAAAACATTGATTTTGCATAATATGGACCCCTTAATTCATGTCGTAATAGAGGTATTATAAGGTTATGTAGAATATGTGCTTAATGATTACTAATAAAGGGCTAGTATGCTACTTATATATGTTAGTAAGCACCTTGAATGGTGCGTCAAGGTGAATATGTGTTCCCTAACCTAAAGTGTTACCCAAATGGGTAGAGACAAGGATAAAAGGCATGCAAATGAGATATTGTACATGAAAGTTGATATAAAAAGTTTATAGCTAGGGGAATTAACAAGTTCTTCTCCATACTTTTTGTGGCTACACTCTTAGAAATAAGGGTTCCAAAATGGTTATTCTACTAGGGCTGAGGTTCTACCTGGAACCATTTGCTTCTGAAAAACCCTTTCATGAATATAGGGTTTTTCAAGGGTTCTTGGTGACACTAATGATTCCAGTAAGAATTATTTTGATCCAGAGAACCCTTTTTAACCCCTTTCCTGAATAAATGGTTTTAAAAGGGTTCTTGGAGGAACCTTCATAAAAAGGTTCTACCTTCTCCAATGAGGACAAGCCACTTAGCACTTTTATTTCTAAGAGTGTATTTTAGAGGGCTTTTATAACTGTGACCTGATGGGTCACAGTTATAAAAGTACTTGATGAAGCAGGTGAAGGTGAACCAGGATGTGATGTTAATGGTGAGAGTGATTTGCACACAGCTGTTAACGTTAAAGCTCCTGAGTTTCCTCTGGAGGAACAGGCGTTGCCGTGCCTTCATGTACACTGCGTCACTGTGACGAGGGGGGAACGACACATGAGAGAGTCAATCTCTGTGCCGAGGTATTTAAAGGCCACTACCTGCTCCACATTTGGGCTAAAACCGCATGGAAATGGCTGCTGTGCAAAGGGCAAACAGTTTATTTTAATACACGAGTGACACCGACAAAAACACAGACAGTAAACTGTATGTCGTAGCTCACCAGAGTCTGATATGTCGTCCCAGTACGGTGCGTCAAACTCGTAGTCCGCCCTGAGAATCTGCTCAAACAGCTTTGAGTCGTTCTCATCGTAGAACGGAGGGTAACCGCAAAGCCTGAGGAAATAAAGACGGACGATTGCACAACAACAACAACAGTTTATGTGAGTGCTGTCGTCCAGCTGGTGTGAGAAACTTCTAACCCAAATCTAAAAGGATTAGCTGTGGCCTAATCTCATACACGGGCAGTTTCATTTTTATATAGCATGCAAGGAGAGGTGCTTCAGGGAGATTATAGAGACGACATGAAGAATAAGTGGAAAAGAAATTTTCAAATTTTCATATGATATGGAAAAAAAAAAAAAAAAAAAACATAGATGCAAAGTGCAGATGTGCAGCACGGATCCAAACTGTGGATTTGTTTTGTGTCCGATGACGAAACAGTATAAATGATTTCATAACAACTATCAAATGGACAATGGGATTTCCAGTGTGACACCACTTTATTTGATTAGTTTGGCGTATTGTGTAACTCTTTCCACTGAAAGCTTTTAATATACAGTATATTCTGTGAAAGAGCAGATCAGGGCATCACAATCTTAAAAGATATAAAATAACAGAGGAGAGTAGATGATTGTGCTCAAATCTGTGGTGAATCCTTTATTGTTAATACCTTTATGCCTTCACATTTCTAAGCAAACGTCAGCATGGAAACATGCCACTTCAAAGCCATATCACAAAAATATCAAATAACCCTTTAACACTGAGCCTATCGCAGACACATTTGCCCAAGAGCACTGTGCATTACCGTTAATTAACCAACGGTTTGTGCTATCAGAAAAATTCCAAAGGTTTCTGAAAGCTGAGAAGTTGTTGCGGCAGTTTCACTCGCGTTGTTGCAGGAAGCAAGCAAATCAAATCTTTTATCACCAGTAAGGGAAAAAGTTGGAAAAACAGCTGTAGAGAATTTCCATTTTTTTGGCCTGTTTTTGAAACAAAGACTCAAACCAATGTTATTATAAATGTGTTTTATACTGTTCAAATTTCAAAATTTAACACGCAAAATCTGGCATTCATGTACAACTATGGGTTTTTTTCTAAATAAAATGTTTTTTTCTTCAATTTGCAGTAAATTGTAAATAACTGCCAGATATTGAAAGCTATTCTGGGGAAAAAGGGCAAAAGCACAAACTCACAGGACATTTTCTGACCCTTTTATGGTTAAAATAAATGTTTTTTTTAATAAAAAAAAGTCCATACTGACATTTTGAGGCTTAGGTGTTAAAAGGTTTAGACAGATACAAACAGGAAGTGACACCACATTATGTGTGATGTTGCTAGTCAATCAAACCTCAACTCTAAGCCTCACACATGCATTCGTGCGTTCTAAATTAAGAGATTCAGTCGGTGGCTGAATTCACGTTTGACATTAGTTACTCACAGAATATATGCGATGACTCCAATAGACCAGCAGTCCACAGCTTTACTGTACGGCTTCTGAGCTAAAACCTCGGGAGCTGGAACAAAGAAATATTTAGGTTAAAATTCATAAACAGCTTTTAAATATAAACAAAACGTCTGTTACATTCAAACTATGAGTACACACTGCTGATGAAGTCCATCAGCTCTAGATGACTCTTATGAGGCTGGCAACGTTCCTGCACTACACACAGGAAGTGATTTTATTTTTAGTACTTTGTATTTATCCTTTATTCAGCCATGACGGTCCCACTGACAAACAAGATCTCTTACAAATAATGACAGATTGCAGACAATTGCAGACGTAAAACTCAAAACAGAATAGTAAAGTTCCAAGGAGGTAGTTAAAAGAGGGATTTGTTTGATGTCAAGACAGACGGAGGCAACAGTATATGGGGTACCGTATGTAAAAATTCACTCACACTTTTCTAGCTGATGTATAGTTCAAAATACCACCAAATATCAGCTAGATAAGTGTGAGTGAATGAGCTACAAAGCTACAAAGCTACTACTAAAGAACTACTACTGATTGAGATTTAGATTTAGCATTTAGATTTAGCATCTTTATTTAGATTTAACATTTGGATTTAGGTTTAGCATCTATATTTAGATTTAACATTAGGATTTAGATTTAGCATCTATATTTAGATTTAACATTAGGATTTAGCATTTAGATTTAGATTTAACATTTAGATTTAGATTTAACATTAGGATTTAGATTTAGCATCTATATTTAGATTTAACACTTAGATTTAACAATTTGGTTTTAGCATTTAGATTTAGATTTAACATTTAGATTTAGATTTAACATTAGGATTTAGATTTAGCATCTATATTTAGATTTAACACTTAGATTTAACAATTTGGTTTTAGCATTTAGATTTAGATTTAACATTTAGATTTAGATTTAACATTAGGATTTAGATTTAGCATCTATATTTAGATTTAACACTTAGATTTAACAATTTGGTTTTACCATTTAGATTTAGAGTTAACATTTAGATTCACCAATTAATTTCTACCTCAAATGTGAGAAAAGTGTGACTAAATGTTTACATACGACACCCCATAGAAGCCACATGAGGCTAGTAAAGAGAGACGGCTGCAAATGAGGTAGGACTACAAACTGAAAACGCTAAAAAAAAAAAGCACCCACGAACATAAATTAATTGCACTGCTTAAAAAAAAAAGTGTGCTGTATACACACAAACGCTCCCTCAGGAGCAGCTTTTCAGATGAAAGACGTGGCGTATAAATAATGTTAGATTGTTTCTGTTTCTGATGTAGAGAGAATGCAGTCAGAGCTCTTTGGCACAGAAACAGGAGAACGACGTGAGCGCTCGGTGCAGCAGATGGCTAAGGTTAACCTGTGGCACTTCAGATCGTCTCGTGTTTTGCCAACTGCGGCGTCTAATGATCTCAGAGCAAGTTTCCACCGCAGCGAGAGCTCAGGGGGAATTCTCACCCACGTATCCTGGAGTCCCACAGGCGGTCGCCATCACGTCTCCTGTTCCCTCCATCTTTGAAAGGCCAAAGTCACTGATCATGATCTTTGAGTCATCATGGGGACTGAAGTACAGCAGGTTCTCGGGCTGAACAGAAAAGGAAAGTGTGTAATTATTCCAGGTAGAGTAATTTCAAATCACACACACGCGTCAGAAGTGGGTGAATCACACTGACAGCTCATGTAATTCCCACACACACAGGTTATAGAACAGGGACTTTCCCCTTCTCTTTCATGACTCAAGACTTCTCCCCCAGCAGGAGCATTTTGAACTTTTCAAAGACTGTGAATATTAAATGCTCGTCTACCTTCAGGTCTCTGTGCACTATGCCCATGGTGTGCAGATAGTTGACTGCGTCCAAAACCTGCCTGATGAGTCGACTGGCATCCATCTCTGTGTAGAAGCCTTTCTCCACGATGCGGTCAAACAGCTCACCTCCAGACACCCTGGCAACAGAGCGCAGCAGATGTCCGCCACAATTAAAGCCTTTATTTAAGGAGCGCTTATCCAAATCGTGCTTTACCAACTTCACAAGCTCTCTAATAGAGGCAGACATGAGGTGGATGAGAAACAAGGAATAAGAAACTATCAAAAACATGCTTTTCTGTGTGTGTGTGTGTGTACTCATAACATTTATTTTGAACATGAATTAATAAAAAACAAAATTTTTACCACATTGAACTATATATTCACACTAAAACCTTACGATAGCTAAGATAGAAAGAGACTGAATGGGGGTTTAATAGTGCTGTATAGTACCTGATCACATAAGATAAGATCACATAAGATAAGATAGTCCTTTATTTGTCCTGCAGGGGGGAAATTTACATTGCTACAGCAGCAAAGGCAGTAAAGATAAAGATAATAATAATAATAAACATGCACTGTGTACAATATATAAAGATATCAAAACTGACTATAAAAAATGAGTTAAAACAGAATGTACATTATAAACAGTTTGCAGAATATACACAATATGAGCTCATTGGAATACTTTCAAAGCAAAGATAAGGAAGTAAAAAGTGTGTGAATTCTGCAAAGCTTTGTAATACTCTTAATAATAGATTTTCCCACTGTTTCCAATAATCACTGTCATAAAGAGTGTATGCATGTATGAATTGTTGTTTTTATCACCACAGAATGAACCCCTTATGATTTACATCAGGAGAGGTCTTCTCTACAGTGGACATAATCACACCTTTTTGAGTTTTAATGCTAAGAAGGGAAGGGTGAGGTGAGAAATATTCAGCCGCAACTATGCAGCTTCTCCGATAGATGTTTAATTTGACAATTTACACCTGATCATTTCAATTCTGTCACAATGGCTGCTCAGGAAAGTGTCCAGAGAACTCATTCCTCGAAATGATTGCCATACACAGTCGAAAAACATGCAGATTTGGGGATTAGGCAAATTGGACACTCCAAATTGGCCTTAGGTGTGAGTGTGCGAGAGCGGACGGTTGTTTGTCTCTGTGATGGACTGGCTGTGTCCAGGGTGTGCGCAGACTTTTTGCCCTATGTCAGCTGGGATTGGCACGAGCGCCTCCCGCGACCCTCACGTGGAGGATAAAGCAGTAGAGGATGGATGGATTTTTAAAGTTAACTATAAAATCAATAGCATCATTTATTCCATCTGCAGATTAATACAATTCCTCATTCCTGTCAGACGCACAGCACAGACACATTAGAGATGCCGATTCCAGCCGAAATACGGCACATTATCAAATCGACACTGTGGAAGAGAGACAAGGAGTCGATGTAAACAAACAAACAAACAAACACAGTGGTGGGCGTGCATGTACTTACAGCTGCATTATAAGGTACAGGTGGTTTGAGCTCTCGTAGATGTCCTCCAGTGCCACAATGTTCTCATGCTTTATCCTGGAGGAAACGAGCAGAGGGAAATTCACTCCTTCATTCATTCATTTCACCACAGGACACTAATGAAGTGCACTTAGCCCTTTATTTTACTAAATATTGCTCTTCCAAATGAAAACAGCTTTTTCTTTGCTTCCCATGGCAGCGTATGAAGCACATTTACATTTAATGTGTTTGTTTATGATGTCAAAAAAGAAAAATCAACCTTGTTATCATGTGGGAAAAAAAAACCTATTGTGTGTGTGTGTTTGTGTGTGTGTGGGGAGTGCGATTCTTCGAGGATGCTTATCAATGAGTCATGAAGCGGCAACCCCCGTCAGCGGGAGCACCTGAAGAAAATAATAAAGGACGGATCACGATGCCGCGAGTCAGTGTCCAGGCAACCGAGCAACAAGGTTTTTTAGGAGGGACAAAAACAGCCTCTGGAAGGAAATATGCAGATGACGGAGCATATTCAGAGGGGCAGGTGGGTGTGAAAGAAAAGGAGGGGGTGGTAGATGTGGAGGTGGGGAGAGACTCTCTTTACTTTCTTTTCTCCGTACAAAATAATAATGTTGTCGCGGTTTCAAGGCTGTTTAACTCACAGATACAAGTATGAAGAGAGACAGAGAGAGAGAGCAAGAGAGGGTGGGGGGAGAAAGAAAAGAAGTCAAAGGATAGCAACTGTAGCCAGGCAACTACACCCAACAACGGGTGTGTGCTCCCTTCAATAATGACTGATATTTGAGCTTCTCTGTGGAATTACCCATCAGACCCCGGAAGTGGGTGGATGGCGTGTCACCTGGTGTCAGCGCAGTTCTGTCATACGCTGTATGAAGGTTTTTTTTTATGTGTGAGAGTGTCTGAGCACGGGAGAGACCCAAAAAAAAAATATGGTGGAGAGAGATGAGATTTGACGAAAGAAAGGCAATCGGGGCCCCGACAATGGCTGCGTTCAGATTGGAGACGGAGTTGTGTGGGCACAGGAATGAGGTCGTCGTTCATATCAGATCTGTGTCACTTCCGTATGTGGTGCCTAAATCAGAGATACTATATCTGATATGTGAATGACAACAGTCACATCAGAATACATGTGACTTTTTTTTTGCCCGTGCACACACACACGTGCTAAGAGTTGACGTCATCGACCAGGGAAACAATGGAGGAGAGTGTTCTCACCCACAAGTAGTTATGTTGTATTTAAAGGGACACTGTGTAGTATTTATGGGTTTATATGACCCACAATCCACTTTTTTATACATATTATGTGCTCCTGCATTGTCTAGTCGCTGTATAATAGTTTTTGTTTCATTTTCGTAGTGTTTCAAAAAGTCATGTAAAATAACATGGTCGCGGGCCGCGGTTGCATTGCCACTGTTAGCAGCGAGACGCCATGTTTCTACCGGAGCCTGTAAGGACAAACGCGAGAGAACAAATCGAGCGTCTCTTTACTTGTAGCGGAAGTCCCGCCTCCTCTCTCTCCGCTTCGTCTGCTACGGCCACGGTAGCTCGCCCTCTCCCTCGCCTCACGAACCTCATCTGCTGACACGGAGAAAGACGACGAGGACGACATTTGACCGGCTGAGGATACCGTAGCGCTCGGGGAAGGGAGGGGGTGAGCAGAGGAGCAGTTCTTTGTTGTAAATTTCAGCCTCTCCTCTAGATGGCACTATAAACTACTTACTTCACCTTTACGGTTGTGAAAAGTCAAATCTGATCTGTATAGAATCTGATTTCTATCAGGTTTGAACAATGCGGCTAGAGGAGAAATAATAAATCAATTACTAAATGAATCGTCAACTACTTTGATAATCGATCAATCGGTTTGAAGCTTTTTTCATTAATAAAACACGATTTCTGATTGTTTTAGCTTCTTAAATGTGAATATTTTATTTGTTTCTTTGCTCAACACAACAAAGAAATCATTAAAACTGAATCAAGAAGTTCGTGAACATCGTCATTTCCAAGTTTGACAAAATCCACGTTTTTCAAGTTAATCGATTACGAAAATAATCGTTAGTTGCAGCTCCAAACGCCGCTGACAATCTGAACGTAGCCTTCGTGCGCACGCGAGGAAGAGCCAAAATGGAGGACAGGCGAAAGTCAAATCAAGCATGACGGCACTTACTTCCTGAGAACGGCGATTTCATTCTCGATGCTCATCTCCTTCCCCTTCAGTGCCTTTTTTGGGATGCACTTGATCGCGACCATCTTCCCCGTGGCCTTCTCCCGCGCCATCACCACCTCAGAAAACGCACCGCTGCCAGATAGAGAGAGAAGAAGAAGAAGAAGAAGAAGAAGAAGAGGAGACATGTTAGCGCTGCTTCATATGCACTTGGGCAATATTGACAAAGAAAATCTATGGCGAGTGAGCACACAGAGGGCACTCAGAGGCCAACAAGCCAGAGTACACAAACAGCATATTGAGAACATTTCACTGAGAACTGGCAAAGTCCTCGACTGTAGCCAGCAGCCTTCTGTGCTGGCTTACGCTCGGTGCTCATATGCAGCCAAAAGCATGGCAAACACTTTTAAAACACCCATTTAGATGGACAGATAGTGTGTCTTCCTCAGCCATCTGTCTCCATACTCGAGAGCCTTTAAAACAAATACTGAATTAAGGGAATATTTGCTCAAGCAATCAGTGTCTGTTGCTATGATACCACATTCAGGCCACTTTCATATAATCCTTGCTGAGCATGCAGCGTGATTGCTTTCTCCCCCACTTTTTTTTTTTCCAGTTTTCATAACACACCTTCACAGGCACCTCTAACTTCCATGTGTCCTCAGGAGGCCTTGATCGGGTCAACATCTTAAAATGATTGAATATTTGATCCACTCTGGGTGATGTTTACTGGACCAGAGGCCAATATCATCTAAAAGACTCAAACACTCCTTCACTATTACTGATAAACTGATGCATTTTTTGCCTAAATATTTCGCGGACAAAACAGAGGCTCTGTGAAGAACTGTGCTTCTATTCCAGGTGACACATTCTGACCTTTTCTAAAATTGAGCAGCGGTAGCTGCTGGATTCAACAGAAAGACATATACAAGCTAGGACTGAACAATTCATCTAAATTACACGACAAAAGTTCAAAAGTTTGGGGTCACCTATACAATTTTAGATTAGAGATTAGAAATAATGATTTTTATTCAAAATAATTCAAACTTTGCTTTGGTCAGTGGTTTTCAGCTGTGCTAACTTCATTGCACAAGGTTTTCAAGGGTTTTCTAATCATCCAATAACCTTCTAACATGATTAGCAAACACAATGTACCATTAGAACACTGGAAATGGGCCTCTATACACCTATGTACATATTCCATTAAAAACCAGACGTTTGCAGCTAGAATAGTCGTTTACCACAACGTATAGAGTGGATTTCTGATTCATTTAATGTTATATTCATTGAAAAAAAGAGCTTTTCCTTCAAAAATAAGGACATTTCTAAGTGACCCCAAACTGTTGAACGGTAGTGTATATCGAAATCGCAATACGGCCTACTGCAAATTTTCCGATTTCAGGAGACGCGATAGTTGTTAAAGCCAAAATGTGTGTCGAAATATCATTTGAAATTCATTACTGTCTTGATCTATACACAGCTTACCATACAGACTAAAGAGAACATGTTTATCTGGACATCTGACAATAATCCTTTTAAATGTTTTTCGAATGAAAATTTGTAAAAAAAAAAAAGAAATCATAGCGCGATATCGCAATTCCTGTCAAAATAATCCCAATTAGATAATGGACTGCATATAGACACATACACGACCATTCAAAAGTTTGGGGTCAATATGGGGTGAATATACAGAAATACATTCTATACATTGTTAATGTGGTAAACGACTATTCTAGCTGCAAAAGTCTGGTTTTTAATGGAATATGTACATCGGTGTATAGAGGCCTATTTCCAGCAACCATCTCTCCAGTGTTCTAATGGTACATTGTGTTTGCTAATCACATTAGAAGTCTATTGGATGATTAGAACACCCTTGAAAACCCTTGTGCTATTATGTTTCAGCAGAGCTGAAAACAGTTTTGCTGGTTCTTTGACGAAAGGGCAAAATTATTATTTTGAATAAAAATCATTATTTCTAATCTTGTCAATGGCTTGACTATATTTTCTATTCATTTTGCAACTCTTTTGATGAATAAAAGTGTGACTTTTAATGGAAAACACACAAAAAAATTGTATAGCTGACCCCCAAAGATTTGAACGGTAGTGTATAAATTGATTTAATAGAACATTTCACATAATGCTCTTGATATAAAGATCTAAAACTTAAGTTCGGTCATACCAGCGTCTCTCACTTCACTAAATCCTACCGTTGCTATCAACGCTAATCCATGCTAATCCCTCACTCCACCATCACACAACACAGAGGGGGGGGCTGGGCAATCAGAGCCACAACATAAAGACGACACACTGTGTTGCACTACACACTACACACTACCTGATCACAGAGGGGCAACGAGGTGGACGACACGCGGCACAGCAGACACATAAGGTGCTTGAAGCTCTGACTTTGACCTCAATCTGGTCGGTGGGTTGTGCTGCGAGGGCTTTCATAGACATAATACATTCACTAGCCCTGAAACCTGGTTACGTGAAACACTGCTAACGTCCTCATTATCTCAAAATGTGGGTGGGTTTGATTCAAAATGTGTCCTCTAATAAAGACACAGAGCTGTTGCCGTGAGGACAATGAGCATCATTTCTATTCAGAGCATGTGACCGACTTCCACAGCTGGGCGGACATTTACAAAATAAATTCCTCCACCAGCATGTGTTGAGCTTCTTTTTTTTTTCTCTCTCTCAGAGCACGCTTCATGCTCTCTGCAGCAGCAACCACACGGCGATGAAAAAAAAAAAACCACAGCACAACCTGTGAAGTGACAGAGCGGTCCGTCTGTCAGAGCTGTGTTTGTGTCACCATGCTCTCTCAAACATCATTTCCTGTGAATGACAACATGACACATCCCAACCCTGCGACTTCCCCTTTGCACTGTCAGCGGCAGGAGACGCGATGACAAGCGACGCGGCGAGCGTTCAATCCAGTAACTCGTCGTTCACAGTGTGATGTGTGTGATAGAGACTCACATATGGTGAAGTTCAGTGTCCACCTGCTCTATCTGCACACACACACACACACACACACACACACTTTATAATTTCACAGACTATTCAATAATCAGTTTGCAAATTTAGTCCAAAAAGGGCGACTGTGTTGTGTTTTTCTGTGCAGTGCAGTCGATGTCTCATAAAATATGGCCAGTTTGGTCTGACCAAAGTCCTCTTTCTGTGTGGTGTTTTGCATGGCTTTTCTTCAGGTTTCCTCTAGTTTTTCTCATGTCGAGGTTAAATAGACCCTCATAGGACTTTCACACCGACAGAGGTCCGCGCCGATTCCGGTTCCAGAACCCGATTTACGCATTCGCAGACCAAAAAAAATAACAGGTTCGGAAACGGAACGGAAAAGAAATACCTGGTTCTTCCCTACGAAAACGGTGACATCACCACCAGCGGGCGTGTCACATTCTGGGTTGTGAAGACGAGCGGAAAAGTAGAGGAAGTATTGAAGTATTTTGCCGGTGTCGCGCTTACTTCCGCCTGAGTAACGCGGATTAACGTCCTCCCACTTTGGTTCCACTTAAACTGGTGTGAACGAGGGGTGGGGTTGCCAGAATGCATCATGGTTCTGAGGCTTCAGAACGGCACCGGAGCCGGAGCCAGAACCAGAACCGTGCCAGTCTGAAAGCACTAGAAGTGTGAGTGAATGGTTGTTCCTCCCTATATATTTGGCGGGCAACCCGTCCAGGGTGCACCCCGCCTTTCGCCCTGTGTGTCAGCTGGGGTTGAAACTCATGTGGAGGACAAAGTAGGAGACAATGAATTGATGAAAAAAGAAAAAAAAAATGTATCTCCTGTAACATTAATAAAAATCATGGTTTGTTCCACTCCATCTTCTAGTGCACTTAATTCATCTGTGGAGGAATCCTTGCCACGACGCGACGAGAGAAGGCTTCACCTGAGTTGTGCCCTGTACTGAAGCACATCTCGTTCTATTACACAAGGTTGACGGGATTGTGTCGCTGCAAAACGCACACCCAGTGTCACAGACTGCGCCACAGATTCAGCAGCACACTGACTCACACGAGTGAATAAATAATAATAATAATAACCATTATTATTATTATGATGATGATATGAAACATGGAGCTCCACAGCTCCTCAGCTGAGTGTGTGTGTCACTCTGCAGTTACACACCACACACACACACACACTGACTCATGTGAAATGTGAATGTGGGCTGTGCTCTCTGTGTGAAAACACTGACCCATGCAGCAGATGCAAAGAAAAACCTTGTGTCACGTAATCATCCAGAAAACTTTTCTCCCGTCCGGGGCTTTAGACCTCAGCTGCTCATCACTGGGCGGCGATGAAAATGAAAAACGCATTGGACTCGCAGTGTAGGGAAGAGCGGGCGTGGGGGGTTTCATGGACCGAGGGCTGGCTTACTGACATTCACAGGCGGTGCACGTATTGTGTTGTGCTGCTGAGTAATCACACTGAATCATCTTGAGTAAGATGCAAAACAGCAGCTTGTTATACAACATGCAGGTGGAGAGACCGTATATCAAAACAGTGGATGTAGTCTTACAGTTTGCAGGGTGAATCCAAGCAGGAAGTTACAGTTGATTCCCTATTTGAATGGAAGTCCATGGGGAAATGAGCCAACCATCTCACTCGATCGACAATCTTTAGTTTCAGGTCTTCTTCGAGAATACAGTGTCAGTTTTGTAAATTATGTTCCCATTTGGAGGAGATTAGACAATAAAACATGGCACGTATGATTGGACACCAGTTTGATTGACAGTTTGTTTTGTCTAATGCGGGGGGTCCAAACTTTTGGAGACCAATGATCTCTTCAGATTAGAGCTGCAACTAACGATTATTAAAGTAAATCGATTAATCTGTCCATTATATTCTCGATTAATCGATTGGTTCCGTAAAATGTCTATGTCTAAAATCTATCTATAAAGCAAGTTGCGTCTGTGTGTCTGTCTGTGACGGGCATATCTCGCTGACCGTTAGTCAGATCGCCCTAAGACTTTGGATATGGGTTGAGCATGGCCCGATCGTGTGCATCCTTGATTTTCACATTTTTTTGGAGGAATTTAAATTTTCGCTGATTTATCACGCTGCACCAGGCAGACAGTGGCTCATCAGCAGCAGCTGTGCTGTCTGGAGCGGGGAGGTGGGAGTGAAGAGGCTGTCCTCATGGTGGGTGAGACCTTTTCACACGGTTCATCGCCGAACATGGTTTTATACTGAAAGACGAGGTTTCCATTCACCAATACGCGATCACATATTTATTTTTGCATTAGCATGCTATTGCATGCTAACATAATACAAACACTGTGCAACTGTCATTTTGCACAACACAAATGTTTTCATTTTCGATTAGCATTAGCGTAGCAAGATGTTGCGACTGTCAGCCAGTCACAAAAAAAAGCCATATAATAATGTTATTTTCATTGTCACAATTTTTAAATTGCAGTTTAACCAAATCTAAGCCAAGCAGGAGTGAACAAATGAAAACATTGTGACTTTCTTTCACCTCTGGGGTCAGATAATATAGAAATAATTATCTGAAATAATTATCTCTAAAAGGTGAACGCTTGTATCTGTCCGTCACGGCTGGGTTGTCGGGAGACATGGACACAAATAAAACATTATAAAACTAAAGCTGCTAACTAAAACTTTGGACATGCCTGGTCTAATGTGTGTGTGAGTGGTTGCAGGTGACGTTTGTGAACTTCTTGTGAAAACTGTATTAAGGCGATAAAATTGCAAATCTGGAGGCTTCACAGCGGGAGTTTGTTTTGCAACTGGAAGACCACGTCCACTTTGTGACAAAGGCGATAAAATCAGGCCTCTGAAAGGACACAGGCAGTCGTAAATCTGGTGTATAAATAAAGCGCAAACAGGTAGATAGCAGATAATTTGATAAACAGCGCGCACACGTCACGCTAACACACTTTTACACATTTTAGTTACACATTCAGTCATAAAAGTTGTGCTGGCAGCAGATCTTTTGCAATTACACAAACACTTTTTTTTTTCTTTTTTTTTTTTTAAAGCAGACTCCGCAGCACCATCTGCTCGGCAGAGATATGCTACTCTGTCTGCACAGAGTTTTTTTTTAACCTCGACTGTCAGCAGGACCTCTTGCAGATTAAATGCATGAATCATCATCAACATCATAATAGTTGCCACCGAGTTTGTTCCTTGGGTTTCAGTCTCATTTTATTTTATTTTATTTTTTTTAAGGTGTCAAACTATCACAACCCTGTTCACAGCATAAATAATGACAAAACCAAATTTCTGCATTTCCTAAAAACAGACATTTCTCAGATGTAGCATTGCATAAAGGCAGGTTATTTAAACAACAGCGCTCACTCAACATTTGCCGGTTCTCACATCTAAGGATCTGATGAACTAAAACAAACTGATGCCATCTCAGGCTACAGGAAATTATGAAAACAATTCATAATTTATAGGCCAAACAATCAAATAACTAATTAATTACCATTATATAAGGGCACTCAAGCACATTTTAATTATCTGAAAATGTACTAGTACTACATTTCACCTGTCTTTCCACAGATAATGTCATCATCAAACACAGATTAGGAGGTGAAATTATTGAAATTCAGCGCCGCACCCCGTCTCAGCGAATGAAACTGAAAACCATCAAACACCAACACACACTAGGATCCAAGGCTACTTTCCAGGAATACGCCCTCTGTGTGTTTACTAGACTGTCAATCAAGCGAAACCGCGAGCAAGATGGCGAGTTCACAAGTGGATAAGAGCGGCAGCCAAATAAATAACAGACAAAAATGATCCAACACAACCAAAAAAATATTTGGCAAGAGATGCAGCTGGAGTCACGGAGGACGTGGATTATTCCAATAAGGGGCGATGACGGCCTCGTTATAACACTCTGTCTGCGGCGGGTTTCTCAGAAAGAGAGGACATGAATACAAATGACAGCACGCGGCATGCTCCTTGTGTTGTCTGAATTATTCAACTTTTCATCATTACAGTGAACGACACACAGCGAACGGAGCTGGTGGACAGCGGTGGCGGCGGAGAGTGGCAGGTAGTGTCTTCTTCAAAGTGTGCAACCGATGGCTTTCACCATCCCAGTTGCCTAGCTGCCATTTTCACAGCTTCAGGCTGCTTTCAAGAACCCCGATATATTTTCTACACAGGAGCTGTGTGTGCGCTCAGTCAATGATCAGTGCACGGAGGCAACGGCAGACACACACACACACACACACACTCCAGGGTCACTTTAATAATGGCTGTATGAAAGCCTCTCCATTCATTCATTAACATCTCAGTCGTCGTTGGCAAAAAAAAACACCGATAAAACATGTGACTTTATGTGGTGAAAAGTGACATGAACGAGGGAGCCACAGCTCAGCTCTGCTGCTGACAGATGATGATTTTAGCACTTTAATCTCAACATTTGGGATTACAGAAATGCATAAAAGCACTCCTGAGGCTGTTCATTTAGATAAATAAACGAGCGGCTGCTTTATTTAGTCGCCTTATGCAAGTTAGTCTGACCCATCCTGAATTTAGACAATCCTTTTTAATAGATGGCCTCGTATTATTTACCATGTAGCACAAACATTCTTAATCACAATCCCTTGATTTACTTTGTTTGATAAAATGTCTAGAATTTGAATTTTAACCAGGTTGACTTCAGTATCAGCACATTTCTAAATTACCTTAAAGCTCCAATAGAACGGAAGTTCCAATTAACGCTGTTTTTTTGGTGTGTATCTGCGCCATTACCTCATTTATGAAGCCCTGAAATTTCAAAACAAACAGTTCAGCCACTGCTGAGAACGCTGTGTTGTAATCTTGGACTCAGCGAGATCTCTGAAAAAACCCTGTCTGGTTACGTAAACAGCATTTGTACATCCGGTTGCGTACATTGAACCATGAGAAGAATAACGTCCGTTGTGGAGGAGTTTCACGAGCGACAGTTACTTCTGACTTTGGGTCTGACTCTGGGTCAAAGTCGTAAAAGGGACTGCAGCTATTTTTAAACATTGTTAAAACAATGTTTTGATAATGAGTAGCAGTGCATCCACCGTTCCAGAAGGGGGAGCTGCGATTCTGAGAGCTGGTGTGCTGATTACGTCACGTCCAGGTATTGGCCAATCACAAGACAGTTGGGAAAGCTGTCGTTGGCTGACCAATCACAAGACAGTCTGTCTTCTGGAGATTTCAGTAAGAAACAGCGTGACTGACGAGAGCTTCTGTGAGGAGAGATTTCTATCTGCTAGTTTCCAGCAACTAGGAGGTTTTTGACCATAAAAACAAGTTAATGTATGTAAGCAGACCTCCATAACTCACACATTTGTGCCATAAGACCGCTCTATGTGAGCTTTAAACATATCTTTGTAATTTTGCTGCTGAACATGTGATTCTTTATTGGCTACTATAGATTGATGACCATATACAGTATCACTGTCCCACTTCATACTAAAGATGAGTAAAATAGGAGCAAAGGTAGCTCTATTACACTTTTCTTTCTCTCTGACACGAATGTCACTACTTTGAGTATCGATACAATACCAATATCATTCTGATACGATTGTTTTTTAATATCTTTTGAACGACCAAGCTGTTATAAACACACTGTCCTGATGCATTTACCACCTTTTGTGCAGCCAGCAGCCTGTGCTCTTAATCATGTGAAATTCAGGGGTTTGGAACATACTGTGTGAGATTACTACATTTCATATGTTCACATTTGTTCTTTTTCCAGTGATTTTGACCAGCATTATATCATCTTATCCACTAACAAACACAGGAGATAAGCACCTGCTCCTTCATGTACTATCTCTATATATCACTATACGGAAAGAGACAGAGTTGAATTAGTGCATCCATAATCATCATGAGACTTACATTAAATCTGTGTTATGCTGCACATCTACAACACTTTGCCTGCTGGGTATCTGAAGACAGTTGTGGTCAGGTGACTTAATTTGCTTCCAAGTATCAGCAGCTTACAGGTCTGAAATTAGCAACGAACAGCCGAGCGGCGGGCGAGGAAGGAGGAAGGGCTTCGGTGATGAAGATCTCATTAGCGTACAACATCTGAAGCAAGGGGAGGACGTGTGGTCAGAGCTTTGCTGACATCGATACAAAGGCTTTCTGCTCACAAACTCCTCTGATTATGTGATCAATCATCACATTCACACACTGACCGTTTGCCAGCTGCTGCTGCTGCTCGGGTCCAACCTTTCTAAATTGCAAACGTTGGTGTCGCTAATTTGCTTTTTGCTTTTAAATGAACCCATTTTAATGTTTCAGGAAATTAATGTTCATCATTTTTATTAATGGCTTTAACCTGAAATGAATGAAATCGTTCCCTCGTTTACTGAACGGTCGTCTGGGGAGAGCTTTGGCAAAAGAACACACAAAAAATGATCAGTCGTCCTCATGAATTAATGATAATTAAACATGATAAAATGCAAAAATAAAAGACAACACACTGGCTGACGAGTAGAATCAAATATTTCCTTCCTCACGCTAATGTTTGCCGCAAAACTATTTATATATATACTAAAGATGTCGTATGCAATGATAAACAAATGTGGTTGGACATTTTCTGTGTTTTACGGTAGACACAGGTAACCTAGTGTTCACGTTGGTAATCATATTGTTTATGTTTAAGATATAAATGGATTCCTATGGATTTGAAGAACATTACAAAACATATGGGTTGTCGTTTTTTGATATTTTAATGCAGAAATGTTATGTATTATATCTTTACAGCCTCAGAAAATTGGAAGTTAAATCGAATAACTAACTATTCTGAGGTTAATTACTCAAAATGTCATGAGCATACACGAACATATACTGTACAGAGCAGAACTATGAATATAAGGGGTGGGAATCATCGGATTGCTCAGCATACGATACGCGATACACGGTCTACGATACCAATAATATCTCGATACAATGACAACAAAGTGTTTGTGAAAAGTTAAAGGTGCATTATGTAATAAATCTAAAGAAACTGGCCATAAAATCCTCCTAATATGTCACAGAGACTCAGGAATAATGTTCATATAACAAACTGAACTCACCAACAACAACAGTACAGACAAAATATTTGCATTAAAAAAAAAAAAGTTTTGCAGACTGCAAATCATGTTTATGATTTGAAATCATGTTTTGGCATGTGGCGCCACCTACCGCCGTCTACCAATCATTGCAGTCGGTAGAGTCTCAGCTGCCGAGAAAACCACAGGTTGCCAGTTACGTCAGAAAACGGAACCTAAAAGACCTCGGAATTTGAATGTAGTAACCGTTTTTGGCCACATTCTTACATATGGCGCCTTTAACAGTGCAGGATTGATCCATGTATTCACAACATGGAGAACAAAGTGCATAAAGTCCATGTATTGAACATGGGTGCGACATCTCTTAACGTAGCTTTTTCCACCTTTATCCCAAATATAATCTCCCTCTTCTTCAGTCAGATAGCACCTTCACTTGTTCATTGAAATATCAATACTTGCCCTGGCGTATCGATTATCGAATTGCACGAGGAAGGATGACGATATCTCACCAAATCCATATTTTGAGCCACCCCTAACTGAAACTGAAAGCAACGTCCGTGACTCAGTGTAGTTCGTGACTTTCCTATGACGCAGGGGATGTCTCCTCTTAGACACTGATGGGGAAACCTGATAAGGAATGTACAGTTGAAAGTAAGCACAGGAGAAGGAGGCAGAGGAGGAGGAGGAGGAGGATAATCTATGTCTCTTCCTCTGATCCACAGTCCTTCCTCATCCATTTTTAATCCTCAGGTAAAGCTGCAGGGTTGCTAGGCTGTTCTCCCCCTCTGTGACCTGCTGTGGACCCCACAACAACAGACACTCCCTGATTAAGACACAGCAGAACTAGTAAAATGGGACGAGAACACAACAGTGGAACAGTGTCAAAGTGGCCTGGAGATGTGAGCGCTGTGTTGTGGGTATTGAGTGATGTGTGTTCCTCCTACCTGCCTATTGTGAGGACAGTAAATCACTAGGATTTACCGGTGTTATTCACTGGCCCCTCACACATAAATGAAGGCCTTGGGGAAATCAGAACCGGCTCAAGGTAGGAATGTCAGGCTGTTTAGCAGAACAACTGAAGTGTCGAGTGCACTTCATGAATCACAAATCTGTTCTTTCACGATGCTGCCGCTCAGGAAAAACTAGCCGAGCAAGCTGAGGTTTGACAAAACCATTAGATAGACGGTGAGGAAAAGACGAGAGCGTGCACATCTCACAACGAGTGTTCGCTAATCGCTTGTTTGTGTTTAAAATGTTTGTGATTCCATCCTTTTCCAGATTACTGTATCTGCAGAATTATAATGACTACAGGACATACTTGGCATGGTGTTCCACTTTCTGAGGCCAAAATATTTAAAAACAGTTCCCGAGGGCCTTCCCCCGACTGCCCAACACAAACATCACCGCGTTATCGCTCAGTCAGTGGAGGAGGGGCATGACTTCAGGGGACGACAACAACCAGAAACACACTCTTTAAATGTGTGCTAGTACCTGAGAGCCTTTTCTGTCTCGCATGCTTGACCACGTCATGTCACTTTGCTTTAGCAGACTGGAAGTGTTCTACTCAGGAGAATACTTTTCTATCCTGTGTGTCCAAGGCCCCGGACCAAAGACGTCCCTGAAGACTGAAAGAACGAAACTGCTGAAGCTGAAGAACAGTTCCAAAAATGTTCTCATACAACACAGGGTTCACTGTACACACACTCAGTGTGCTTACATGCATGTTAAAAGTCTGATTTTAGTCAGACTAAGACAATAATTCAGTTTTCTTAAGGTCACGTAAACACATTGGTCCGCCTCTGTAGGTGGCGCTGTACCTCTCTATAAGCTAGCTCGTGCCGAATCAGTTTCCTGTTGACGTTTTAGTCACAGAAAAGCAAACGTGGATCATGATGTGGTTCTGTATGTTTTGTACCTGCTGTGCATGTTAATCGCGACAGTACTGCGGCTTATGTCGTCTCCTTCTACTTCCGGGTCAAAGACCGAGCAGGAAATTTTCTATCCCACTCCAGTCTGACTAAGAGCTTACATGCAGGAGTAATCGGACTATGAACCACACAACACAAAATCCAGGCTTGTTAGTCCGACTAAGACTAACTCGATTTTAGTCGTTGATTATCTAACAAGTTTACATGACACTAAGAAAACCAAATGATTGTCCCACATTACACTTCTCTGATGACAGATACGCGCTGCAATTTCCCGCCCAATCAGTAGGGGTCGCTATGCAAGGTTGTTGTGAGAAATGGCGCCCGAGAGAGAAAGTCTGTTGTTGTTGTTGCGGCTGAATAACATTGAAACAGTTTCTCACCTGAAATAAATATTTTCCGTGTCCCGGAACGCGGTTTTAAGATAATTTGAGGCGAGAAAGGAGTCATTTAGAGTGTAAATATGTGGTGTGTTTATTAAGATATGACGTATTAATAGTTTGGCAGCGATGTTGTCGGCGGTGAGCGGCTCTGTCTCTGTGGACGCTCGGTGCGCACTGTGAGCCGGCACAGAGCAGCGTTAGCTCGGCCTGTCCTGAGGACCAATCACAGCCCTTGCTGTCTCCGTTGTTCCTTGACGGAGTGACGGACATATTTTGTGCAGTCGGAGACGACGCACAGGGCTCTGTGTAACCTACGTAGAGCACTTTACGCAGGAGTATAAATTGGGCTTTAGTCTGACTAAGTGTTTAGATGTAGGAGTAATCGGACTATGAATCACACAACACATTATACAGGTATGTTAGTCCGACTAAGACGATTTTAGTCGGACTAACATGTTTACAGGACACTAAGAAAACCAAATGATTGTCTTACTCTGACTAAAATCGGACTTTTAACATGCGTTTTGACTAATATAAGTGAACTCGTCAACAAAATATATCACATTGGTCTCATCTTTTGTTGTCTTTTAATGGAGAGCTGTTACATACTATATCTTTAAATGAGACCGTGCGATGATATCGTGTGTGTGGCCGCTTTTACCGCTGCAGTAGTTTCTGAATGAACATAATGAGAGGTGTCCACCTTCACACATGAGGCGTGAACAACCCACTGGTGATGGTTCGGAGCGTTTCAAGTTGAAACACCCGGTTTTTCTCCGTCTGTCGACGCTCCGTAAACAAATATTCAACAGCTGTGTGTCAGTCTGTCAGTCTGTCAGTCGGTCTGTGTGCTCGTCTCGTTTCCGTTAAACGCTACAATGTGGCGCTAATGTTTTGCACGAGAAGCCTAAAATACAAAGTTTGTCGTCGCGCGCCGAGCGGCTGCGAGCTCTCGTTTACTCACGTGCCAAGGACTTCCTTGAAGTCAAATATCTTCTTGATATCATCGACGTGCTTCTTCCACGAGCCCTCGCTGGACTCGCCGTTTTCTTTCGCCATTGTGGAGGGTTATAGAGGAAGAGGAGAACGGGAAGAGACGCTGCTGCTGCCGCTGCTGCCGCTGCTGCTGCTGGTGGTGGTGGTGGTCAACACAGCCTCATCCAGCCAGGGAGGGAGAAAAATAAGATAAAAGAAGAAAAAAAATGAAAAGAAAAGTAGTGCACTTCTGTGTTTCACCCAAATGCTTCCTGTTCTCTGTGTGAGACCCTGTTGCTTCCTGCAGACAGGAGATAATGTTCAACCAGCGGAGGTTATTTGACTAATCTGTTTGACGTAGCGGATCCCGAGCCTGAGCTTCCCCACTGTTCACATCACTGTGACGGGGAGACACTCACACTCTCCTCCCTCCTCCTCCTCTCATCTCCTCCGCCTCCTCCTCCTCCTCCTCCAGCCGGGCGGGACTCAGTCATGTGCCGAGCGGCTCTGCGGTGATCTGGGGTCGAGCCACCTGCAACAGCAGCTAAACAGAAGGAGGAAGAAGAAGACGATACTTGACAGTCTCACCGACCGGCCTGTGTCGGTGGTGACAGCAGTAAATGAGGAGTGAAAGGTTGCTAACCCCCGCCTGTCTGTCTCACTATCTATCTGTCTGTCTGTCTCTCTACCTGTCTGTCTGTCGCTGTGACAGCGTGCACACAATGAACGATTCAATTGTTCGCATTGCACCAAAGCCACCAAAAACAAAAACAAAAACTGGTCAGTGTCCAGGTTTGTGTCTCCGAGTAGATGTTTTCATTTTAACACACGTTGACAGTTAAAGACAGGGGCGTAGCTGGGAGTTATGGGGGCTTGGGGTGCTCGCGGGGGGTCGTCGAAAGTCACTCCAACTTTTTTTTGGGGGGGGGGGTGCAGCAAAATTGTTTAGTAGAGAACAATATTCAGTGGCAGAATTTCAAAATAAAAGTGTTTGTTATGATATGGAACAATATACTGAATATTAGGGATGTGAATCTTTGGGTGGCTCACGATTCGATTCCGTTTCTTCGGGTTACGATTCGATTCAAAATCGATTCGATTCATACGATTCTCGATTCAAAAATTGATACAATGCATAGTGTGTTAAGGCAATCAAAACAGTACAGTGTGTATAAGATAATGTGATCACACAAAGGCAAACTTGAGACAAAAGTTAACATTTATTCATTCAAAACAAATAAAAACTTACTGTACAAAAAAATAACTTGCATAAATAAAAGCTAAGGCTAACTTCCGTTTTAACCCAGAAGTTACAAAAATAAACTGTACACAAATAACACAAACTGGTGTTTTGTGTGGTTTTTCAAAATAGAAATCGATTTTTGAAGTTTATGAATCGATTCACAATCGTAGACGATTAGAATCGTGATTCCTATGTGAATCGACCCCCCCCCCCCCCCCCTCGATTGCAGGGGCTACATGTGGCTATGGCTACATACTCTACCTGCTGTCCACTCTGCGTCAGCGTTTTCAACTAGCCCTGTATACCAATATGTATAAAAACACTGTTGTAAAGCTTTTTGTCTGTCAGGCAGAAACTTAGACCGTTAAAAACAGTGATACGGTAACTCGTATAACTTCCTGACTGTTGGCTATAATCTGTGAACAAACATTTCAAGAGCTGTTTGGTTTTGTCCAAACGGACCAGAGATGGTTTTCTCGGATAGTTTGGGCAGGGATGAAAGCTGGGTCTCCATTCTTGCAAACAGACTATCCAGCGAAACCAAAGAGTTTCGGGCCTCAAACATTTTAACTGTGCGACGTTGTCCAGGTGGTCTTTTCTCACTCGTTTCAATGTTCTCGTGCGTCCAACTATGGAAGCAGATTACTGCTGAAACACTCGCCTGGACACTCCGCAATACTCACTAGTAGAAGCTCCATAAATCCTCTCTTGGATCCCTTGGAGCTCCTTCTGCTGGTGTTCACACATTATCTTAAGTCTGGCAAAAACTAAAGCATAATCAGACAAATTTAGGGCCCGATCTGGCCCTTCCGATAATCGCATGTCTCTTCCGATTTTAGGCTGATTTGAACAGATTAACTAGCCAAATTATCCTGTTGTGAGTCTTCGTAAGTATTAAACATGTTTGATATTTTACGACTGGGCATGAGCAGAACCCACAATAACCAATGAGAATGAGATGACCAGGAAACAGATGTTGTGCACTTTTGTTTTAGGACCGTAGCTTTTGAGATTCGGTCTTCTCAGCCATGACTTCATCCACATTTTTTTTGTTGCGTTTCTCAACACAAAACATCGCACAAGCACAACGGCTATTAACGGACAACACCGACAGTCCGCCTCCATGTCTGTTCATATTCTGAAGTCACGTTCAATCACGCGGGTTTCTGTGAGATCCCAAATCCCTGCAATCTGGAAAACTTGAACTAAACTCTCAGTACTCCAGTTGCTATTTTCAGCCAAATAATTAAATTTGATTTATTTTTCCAAGTGATGCTTTAGGTCGATATTAATTGTGTAATAGATGTACAATGCAACGGCGCATTGTCCATTAAATACTTGATCATATTCTAACGCAAGGATAAACCCTTATGGTGTATATATGAATGGTTTTGAACAAAAAGACCTTTCAGCACACAATCCTTGGTCAAAAGCACTCCACAACCCTTGACTGGAGCCTTTGCAATGTGCTAATCGCATTGTTTCAAGTATTGATTTGAAAAATGACGAATTGCTCTGTTCTGAATTGTTCGCAGTTGTAAGAAAAGCCACTCACTCAGACACTCACATCTATGAAGCACACGTGGATTTAAAATTCACCACAACACCTTTATTACCACTGCCAGAATAAAACAATAAAAAAAGGCGACCGACTCTTCCCAGAAGAGTCTGCCTTCACCTTTTTCCCACTGTGAGTCAAGTATTACATCACAAAACAACCCACAACACAACAAAGTACCATGGAAACCAGAGATTTAGGTGCTTTAGGTTGTTTCTTCAGTGTAAAACATCACAACATCACATTGGAAAAGGTGCAGTGTCGGCAACGTACATGCCACAATAGAGTAGAAGAAGAAATGAGCACGTTCACTCACTCAATCAGCCTTAAAATCCCCATCAACAGCACAGTCACCTGACCTGGAAGTGGAAGCCAATCCCACTGCAGACAAAAACCAGGTTAATTAAAGATCAGGGAATGATGAAATGACTGCATTTTAAAATAGCACTTAGTAAGACTTATTTAACGAGTGAGTGAACAAGCATGACTGACATTTCCTGAAAGAACAGCGCACAGATGTGAAAAATAGATTTATTGGAAAAGGAGTTCGATTTTCTGACTTGGATTATTTACATTAGCCCTTCAATGCAGTACCACGAACATGAGTTCAAAGTCCTGGCTTATGTTAGAGTTCATACCATGATTTAAAAAATGAAAATAACCAAGCAGGCGTTAGACGCACTGGTACCAATTATGACTCCTTATCCCAAATGTGTACCCACACATATATTCTACTCCTGACACCATGAAGAAAAACAATGGTAACAATTCATGTTTGTTTAAAATGCATATATATATATATATATATATATATATATATATACATATATATATGTATATATATATATATATGTATATATATATGTATATATATAAGCACAACGATCGGCTCCAAGGCCTTAATTCATATCCGAACCATAATATGAGATGATTGCTCTCTCACCAAAAAAAACAAGTAAACAGTTCAGTCTTTACCTTTAAACCATTTTAGACATAATAAAAATCCATGTTTGACTTAAATAGTCCAATAGAAACCATTTTCAATGATTGCCATTTCAATTATTGACCCTTTTTGTTTCAAATCCATGTCCGCACTGTGAGAAGGTGTAGCAGCTTTTGTGCTTTCGGAGATGACAGTGAAATGTATGTAGTGTCGTATTGAAGCCTTCTTCTGGTCTGCGCCGAGTCTTTGGCTACATCCATACTACTGCGTTTTCATTCGTATTAAAAATAAGTACTACTATTAAGTACTACTAGTTTCTGTTCAAACAAAAACAGAGCCAGTTGGGGTAGTGTGGACAGCTGATGTATGCATGTGCGTTTTTGAATGAAAACAGAGTAGTGTGGCTGTAGCCTTAAGAGAAGGTAGCAGTGAGGATGGCCTGTTGTTGCTGGTGATGGAGAGTCCCGATGCCGACAGCAGGAGCAGGCAGAGCCGGCCGACTCACTAACCGGAGCTGAGGAACGACAGAGGAGCAGGTGCTTCTTTAATATCAAACCATTAGGCTGAGTATTATATAGAGATGTAATCATAATTCCACACGCTGCTCTCACCTTGCGGGCCAGCTGCTTCTCAAACCTGGGAGCCACAAAAGACCAGGGACCCATGTTCTGAGGCTCCTCCTGACTCCAAATAAACTCTGTGCAGGGGATTGACAACAGAGAATGATACGATGTTAGATGTAAGTAAAAAAGTATCACATTTAAGTCCATTTTAATAGAATAGAACACTGGTTTTAGCTTGTCAAAGAAATATTTCTCGTCTTCTGTGATGATACGTTCGTTATACATGTCACGTTGAGGTCTTTGAACACAACTCTTAACAGTGTCGGAGCACTGCCGGTTATTATCATTGATGACAATCAAGTCTGACGTTCTTGAAGAGGTGACTTCGGGATTTGAGTCTTTGTGTGAAAACTGTCTGTAAATCCATCATCTTCAGCAGTTCATTAGAAGAGTAAAGTACTACTTATTCTCTCCAATGTGTGCCATACAATAACCAGATATTCTGATACCACAAGGAGAAACAGTTGATCTAAAACAGTTAACAACCCACACGTGCAGAGGATTTAGTGGGTAAACAGAATGAAATGTAGAAATCCCACCGACTCGCTCAGAAATATAACATTTCATAATAGACGTACAGTGTCGTGAAGCTCATACTTCAGATGTTTTTGTCGGAGACTCTGACGCCTGCCTGTATTTCGGGTTCTCTCACTCAGTGCTGGGGACGACTGTCAGACTTTTATTATAGCTGCCACACACACTCATGAACACAGTTAAACTTATAGTGTGACTCACTCACAAAGCTGCTTTTATGAACATTGATAACATTTTATGACGCTCAACAGCATCAGCTGGCAGCATCATTCAGTGGCACTGGTCCTTATCGACATGTTTACAGGAGACAAAATGGAACAGCTTAACATAAAATGAAGCCCTGGCATAGCAAACCTTAACAAAACAAAGGAAAGCTGGTGTAAAGGTGTCTGTTAGGAGTGTGATGGAGATGTGAAAGTCAGTGAGTCTTTGGCTGCAGGGTCACACTACTGTACCTGTAGCGTTGGGATACTTGTTGAGCTCCTGCTGCAGAGACGCCAGAGGGAACGGACACAGCTCCTCCACGCGGATGAGCGCCGTGTTCTGGTTTGCTGGCGACGCTTCTCTCTGTTTCAGCAGGGCATAGTAATGCTTCCCACAGCACAGCACCACCCTCTGGACACTGAGAGAAATAACAATGCAAAGTGGGCTTAATCCATGCGTGACACTGTACCCATCTCTTTGATTTTGACGCCATCACTTATTCTGTGAATTATCCTGTATATAATATCATATTTGCTTTAGTTTAATTCATGTTATTAGCAGTTCAGTGTATGAATATTGGCCTACTGGGTAATCTGCGGGTAGTAGATCTACCTATCCCTGCAGTTATGTACATGCTACAGATAGCAAATTACAAAAATTGGTGTAAAAAATAATGTATGTAATGCATTCATCGGGCACAAAAAAATGTTCTGTTTAAGAATGTCACCACAAGATCATTAGCATCAGCACGCTGGTTCAGACCTTTACAGCTAGATACCAGCTGTAAGTCAGGCTTAAGTAGTCCAAATAAACCAGTTTGTTCCCAACTACGATTCAGTTCTTCCATCATTTTCCATTTTTACGCTATTTTATGGTCGGAAAATGACATGAACGAGTCTCTCAAATGATAAAAAGTATTTGATATTGATATTTCAGGGCAGTTTTTGTAAAATCATCAGTATAGGGAACGTTGTTGCTGTTCAGTGGATTCGCTGTGTGTCTTTTGCCGAGTATTTTTATTTTGTTGACCTAATGACTAGAGCATGGATACCCGACCCAAGCCTGTCGGAACCCGGTGGGTGAATGATTGTCAGGTTCAGTCATGGCAAATTAAATGGTCATTTTAAGTACATTTTTGTTTCGGATTGCCCCTGGGCAAAAATGAAAGGTAGTGGGTCGGTTGTTATTTACTCAGGCTCCATTAGATTTAGACTGAAAATTCCGAGCTGTACTCCACTGATGACAGCAGCTTAGACTCAAATAAAAATCAAATATTCTTCTACCCCCCATCACTTTTTTTTACTTCAAAATAATGCCCTGCCAAATGTGCCCAGGTTCCTGCAGATCTAAACTAGATCTGCCCACAGAAAATGTGTTTACCTTTGTGCTGACACTGAAGTATCGCCCAACACTGGTTTAAAAGACGTTCCCGGTGCCAGCTCAGTCAGACTGGACACTGCGCCCTGTGAAAACAAAAAAACATAAAATCACTCACTTAAATAAAACACCTTTTATTCAAGTGACTAAAATAAGTGGTTCTCAACAACTTCTCGGTCTACAGTGCTTACAGAAAACCTGAGCAGCGTCTTGGGCCCGGCCACAATCAGAGGCTTTCGGAAGTTTCGGATCATCTGTCGCCTCAGCAGGTGGAAATACTGAGCGGGAGTGGTGGGGTTGACCACAGACATGTTGACGGTGTCGTCGTCCACACCGTCCTCTTTACTGTCGCACATCTGAGGACGAGTTAGAACATCATTTACAATTCAGCTAACAATGTGCAACACCAACACATACCCAAGGAGAAGCTGCTGGTACAGCGATTCAGGTAAGAAACATCCTATAAAGAGAGTATGAATTTAATTATATTCAGCATATGATGATATACAGGTTTGTTTTTCAACAGTATCAGAAATGGCCCCATAAACCTGGGTGTTCTCCATAACACACGTTGTCAATGGTCAAAGTTCTCCAACATTCGATGACAGATCTAAATGTGACTCAAACTGACAAAACACATCTTTTATGACACCTGAGTGTTAATGTTTACTTTTCTGACACTAGGACTATTTTGTTTTGACTGCATTTTGCTTTCAAATGCAAGTAATAAAAACTTTATTATACATTTTGGAGAAGTTAATAAAACCTGTGCTGGAGCTGTAAGGCACTGAAACAGATTGTATAAGCTCTCCTAAAGGCACCAGTGAGGTTTTAGTACAGTAGATTTGTCATTTTATTTAAATTCTGAGTGTAAAATGCTCCATGTTTTTATTTTTTTCATCTCCATGGAGTGACGACGAGAGTGAGAAGCTGCAGTGTGCATTATACAGAGAGTGATGAGAGTGATTGGATAAGGCGATGCATTTGGACACAGTCTGACATCTGCTGTCTTTTGTCTGGTGCCCAATCAAGACACATTATCTCCATTGATTTGCTCTTAAGTTTCCTGTAAATAATACGCTCTGTGCTGCACGTTCTTCCTCTATCTATATACTAAAATGTCTTTACCATGGTCCTTTTTTATAGCCGTCTAGTACACGTTTCCTCAGTTCTTTTTCTAAATCAAAACATGCCAGTTCTTGTTTTCGTATTTAGATCTTCACTGGGTGGAACGGTAAAAGTTAGAGGCATTGGTTAACAAGGTTTCAGAGAGGATTTACGTTAACACGATCACAGTCGGAAAATCACAACGCATGATGGCTGAATTCCATTTAACACAAATTAATTGTGGACTATTTTGATAATCGATTAAACGGTTTGAAGCTTTTTTCATGATTAAAACAAGATTTCTGATTATGTCAGCTTCTTAAATGTGAATATTTTCTTTGCTCCATAAAACAAAGAAAGGTAACGCTTTCTTTTACAGTCCCCTAATTACCTGGTATTTAGCTGGTAAATTCATGGTAACACTAAAGTGTTGCTAGGTAATTACCAAGGGTAATAAGATCAGTAAATACAGTGAAACCGTTGCCAAAATACTGGGTAATGCACGGTAATGTACTCGGTAAGTAAAGTAAAACTGTACTGTAAAAGAAAGCCAAGCTTGTTTCCATGTAATTACACACATTTTTAGGGTTAGGTTTGTTAGATTACCCCTTGGGTAAATAGCTAGTAATTAGGGGACTGTAGGTACCTGCTTATTACCAGTTTATAACCCAATAATACACTTACATTTACCATAGTTTTGCCATAGTTTAGCTGTACATACCTTCTTATTAACAGCAGTAATAACACGCTATAATTAACTATATAGTTACCAGGTAAATGCCCAGTATTTTGGCAACAGTTTCACTGTATTTACTTTCTTATTACCATTGGTAATTACCTAGTAACACTTTGGTGTTACCATGAATTTACTAGGTAAATACCTGGTAATTAGGGGACTGTAAAAGAAAGCGTTACCCAAAGAAATCATTTGAAGTGAATCATTTTGGTTAGTGGACAAAACAAGTCATTTGAGAACCTAATTATTTCCGTTTTCTTATATTTTATGGACCAAATAATCACTCAATTAATGGAAAAAATAATCAACAGATTAATCGATTATGAAAATAATCGTTAGTTGTAGCTCTAATATGCTGATTCATTGTCCTGACCGATATGACCTGGCCAGAGTCACAGTTAATGTGATCGGGAACAAATGTTTTTCCTGCAAAAGCAATGCAAAATGGCTGATGTTTTGAAAAAAATTAAGCAGATTGGGTTCTAGGAATTAGGCAGGTTATCGTCCACATTTAGTAAAATGAATTCCTTCTTGTTCCAATCTCACTCCTGCAGCCTAACACAAAAAGACAGACGGAAATATTGCTGCATATATTTGCTGAAGTTGCTCTTTATCTTCATAAAACTCTGGAAAGACAGACGTTTGATCTGAAGTCTCAGGTAATCTGCACAATAAATTTAGTTTATTGCGTTTTGAGCGCAGAGGAGGACGACGGCGACTGTGGATTTTGTCCCGTGATCTGCATTCATAGCACAGTATAAAAGGAATTTTAATGGCCGGTATGGACACGAGGAATGATTACACCAAATAAAACCTGTGTTAATGTTCACATGAACACATGACTGATGTTTTGAGACATGTGAACAGGTGTAAATATACCTCACAGCTACAGATTTTCCTCCATTTAATGACTTAATTTTGGAGAGAGAGCAGATGCTACCATTGCCTGTTTTACTACAACCAATCTGTATAAAAAGGTCCCTTACGGTGTCAAACAATGACAAAAAAAACTTTCTTAGCTGCAAAGAAACCTAAAAAAAAGGACGTAATCTAAAAGAAAGTCAGATAATCAACACAATAAAATGTTTGTCAATGCCGGCAGAGTCTTTTAGAGCATTTGATGACATAGATGCTGCATTACACGCCCACAGACCTGGAGGAATCGCTCCATGCGGCAAGAAGAGTGTTCAGGTCCGGCACCATCGTAACCATGAGGCAGCAGGATCACCATCCCACACTGCAGCAGCCATTTAGCTTCACCTGGTTTCAAATGTAATATATAAAAGAGATTAAAGCACAAAATCTTACATTACATGAGAGAAGTTTCATAGCAGATGTGGACGAATGGTCAGAAGTTACCTCCTGAGATGAAGGTATCGAAGATGATCTGTGCTCCGTTGAAGAAGTCTCCAAACTGAGCTTCCCAGATGGGAAGAAGCTTTGGTTGTGCAATACTCATGCCATACTCAAACCCGAGCACCGCCTCCTCAGACAGGGGGCTGTTACACACCTGAGCACACACGAAACATAAAGGATGAAACAGATTTAAGCAATTTAAGATCATACAGAAGAACTAATCACATTGATTATTTAATCTGCTTGCCTCCAGGAAGCCAGCCTGCTCAGGACTGATGTTGTTCAGAGGGATGTACATGTCGTTAGTGTCTTGACACACCACCATGGCGTGACGCTGACTGAACGTGCCTCTCCCAACGTCTTGTCCGCTGATTCGAATATTAAACCCTGCAGGGAAAAATCATTTTTAATCAACAAATCCACTTCATGACCAGCATCAAATATGTATTTTTCTGCCTGAGCCTTCACCTTGGCAGAGGAGAGAGCCAAAAGCCAGGGCCTCCGCTGTGGACCAGTCCAGTTTGGTGCCGTCTTCTAACTTATGCAGCCGAGCCTGAGTTGACACAACCAAACACACTGTTACTTCGGACCAACACAGGACTGCCCAAAGAGATACAAAAGAGTCCAAATGTGTCCATACCTGTACATGGGTCTTTCCAAGGTGACTGTGCAGCTGGATTTCTTCAGGGACGGAAACAGATTTAGCTCCGACAAACTGCAGCAGAGGGACGGGGACGCCTGTATCCCAGGTGGTGACTCTGGCCTGGGGTTCCACCAGGTCTCCCCAGCGGCCCTGCAGGTTGGTGGGCGGGGGGCTGTACACGGTCATGTTGGCTAGCTTGTCGTTGAGCTTGCCGTAGTGTTTGGATTTGATGTCGTCGCGGTCGGCCTCGCTCATCAGACCCTCGGCGATCAGCTGGTCCGAGTAGGAGTCTGGGACGCTCTTACGGGAGCTGCGAGAAAGCAACAATGTGACATTTAATGTTGAACAAGTATAGTAAGTATATAAAACAGTTAGGGATATACACTACCGTTCAGAAGTTTGGGCTCACTTAGAAATGTCCTTATTTTTGAAGGAAAAGCACTTTTTTCAATGAATATAACATTAAAGGCGCCATATGTAAGAATGTGGCCAAAAACGGTTGCTACACTCAAATTCAAAATACAGAGGTCTTTTAGGTTTCATTTTCTCCGCCATTGTAGCTCAGAGGTACCTGGCGACACGTGGTTGCTCGGCAGCTGAGACTCTACCGACTGCAATGATTGGTAGATGGCAGTAGGTGGCGCCACATGCCAAAACATGATTTCAAAACATAAGCATGATTTGCTGTATGCAAAACGTGATTTTTTGCAAATATTATGGCTGTACTGTTGATACTCTGTTGTGGGTGAGTTCAGTTTGTTATATGAACATTATTCCTGAGTCTCTATGACATATTAGGAGGATTTTATGGCCAGTTGCTTTAGATTTATTACATAATGCACCTTTAAATTAATCAGATACATTAATGTGGTAAAGGACTATTGTAGCTGCAAACGTCTGGTTTTTAATGGAATATGTATATAGATGTATAGAGTCCCATTTCCAGCAACCATCTCTCCAGTGTTCTAATGGTACATTGTGTTTGCTAATCTCGTTTGAAGGCTATTGGATGATTAGAAAACCCTGAAAAACCCTTGTGCAATTATTATTTTGAATAAAAATCATTATTTCTAATCATATCAATGTCTTGATGATATTTTCTATTCCTTTTTGCAACTCTTTTGATGAATAAAAGTGTGACTTTTAATGGAAAACACCCAAAAAATGTATAGGTGACCCCAAACTTTTGAACGGTAGTCTATCACAACATAACCTCCGGTATCTACCAAATGAGCTCCGGTAGCTGACGTCACATAACCAAGGTAACGCTATCTGGCAGGATGCTACGCTGCTTTCTATAGATGTATATACTATACAAGATGGTGGATAGCTGTTTGTGCCCTGGGATGCCAAACTTAGAGGAGGATCCCCACAGATACAGATGTGGTGGAGGTGAATCGCTGCTACGAAATTTAAAATTATATTTCTTTACGTAAACTCGTCTTGATCTAGACTTGGTCTTGATCTTAACAAGTGTGGTCTTGACTACGACACTTCTGTAAGGCAACATTATTTTTCTTTTGAAATGAAACTATCCATGGAGTTCTAGCAGGTTATTCCAGCGACTGTCTGATTAGATGCCAGAACGACCTCATCTCGTTCCTCTAGATTCATTTTATTATCATGTAAAGTAAATGTAAACAAAGTGAACTGACCGGATGATCTTGTACATGGCCGGGTTGGTGAAGAAAGGCTCGTCCATCTCGTTGTGGCCCCACTGGCGGTAGCAGATCAGATCCAGGATTATATCTTTCCTGTAGCGCCGCTGGTACTCCACGGCGAGGCGAGTGGCTCGCAGCACGTCCTCTGCATCGTCTCCGTTCACATGGATCACAGCGCAGTTCACCATCTTACCTGTGATTGTAAATATGATGTAAATCTTTATTACAGCGTCATATAGTACATCACAATCACACGCACACATGATATTCGAGTGTCACTGACCAACGTCGCTACAGTACAGAGAAGACCTCCCCCTCTCTGATGGAGTGGTGTAACCCACTTGGTTGTTCACAATGAGGTGGATGCTCCCACCAACTCTGTAGTGAGGGAGATTTGAGATGGTCAGAGTTTCCGGAACGATCCCTTGACCTGGGAAGGAGCCGTCGCCATGGACCTGTGGACGATCACACAGGGGCCTTATTGACAACTCGCAACTTTACATTACTCTTCCAAATGTGTGTGCACTATCATTCAAAGGTTTGGGGTCACCTATAGAATTATTTTGTGTTTTCCATTAAAACTCAC